>NC_134396.1:68064655-68390655 GCF_035582795.1 Mycteria americana
CAGGCTCACATTTGTCCAGTGAAATGGATTTTTATACTCTTCTGGTGCAGCTGATAGTGCCTAGTTCTGGAAACGTGTTACTGAGCTGGATGGATCACTGCCTCTACCTTTTGTGCTCCCAGGTTCTGTGGCAGATAAAATGTTTGGCTCAGAAAACCTTGATCTATTTTATGAAAACAGAGATGTATTCTAGAGCAAATTTGAACTGATTCCCAAGGCATATCCAGGCACCTTTTCTTCTGCAGTTTTAAATTTTAAATCTCAAAAAAGATTAGCCTGTTAAATATTACAAGCAGGTAAACTAGGAATTCTAGTGATAATGATTAGATACTTGTCTGTTAAATGTTCTTCTTATGGGCAAAATGCACTAGGATTTTCTAAAATAATCAAATATGGTAATTAGAATATGATTTACTAAATATTAACTAAGCATATGACACCAATTACAGCATGAAAAATTAAAATATTATTACTACTTGCACTTTGAAGAATCTGTCCCACAGACTGACTTTTTTTTACTGGGACGATTTGCTTCAGACTTGTCTCTGGGATGTTCATTCATCAAGAAGATACTTCACCGTGTTACTTAATGGCATAAAATACCTACTCAAATATGTATGCTTCTAAGAGCGCTCTATTCTCACTTCAGAAACTGAAACATTTAGGACCCATCCTCAGCTTGGGTAAACTGTTTAGCTCCAGAAAAGTTAGCGGAACCATGCCAGCTGATGTACAGCATTTTGTTTCTGAATGCTTTTGTTCCCCCCGTGCTTCCTTCACATCTACTGAGGCAAGGAGGGACCATTATTTCACCCAGTTTAACCTTCATTATTGTAACACAAAGTTACAGCACACTTGCAGCATCTGCTCCAGGACCCACCTGTAACACCCTTCTATAAATGCTACACTCTCATAGGCCAAAGTGGTTAAAAAATCAACTGAACAAAGAACAGGGAAAGCTGCAGATGATGGGAGGTGTAATACATGTGCATTACCTGGAAGAAAAGGAAAGTTGCTGGTAAAGAATATAAAGCAGAAGGTGGGAACTGGAGAAAGTTTAAAGCAAAATAAAGTGAAAGAAGCAAAAGATAGAAGGAGAGATCTACTGGCAGCAGATAAGGAGTTTCACACTTACAAAGCAGTATTAATAAAATGTGTTAAAGTGCCAGATGACTCATACCAAAATATTTGTCTCTGCAGTCAAAGCAAAACGGTTCAAGCTGATCCTCAATGAATATGAAGCACAAAGACACGCACCAAAGGAACTTTCAGTGGGCTGAAATAGATGATAGACCAACGGGTGCTGCAGGCCTAAGTAGCCAAGTGAAGAGGTCAGCTTTAACATCTAAGTGTTCCTCAAGACTGCTGTTTGAACCTGCTGTCAGCAATGCTCCGTCCCTGTGCGAGGACTTGCAGGGAGTCCTGCGGTCCTCATTCAGGTCACGAGCACGGCAGTCAGCTGAGGGAAACGGCACAACAGCAGTTCATAACCTCCGAGTGACAAATGATCACAGAAAATGCTTCTCAGTGGGGCATGGTTTGAAAAAGCCAGACTTGGTGGAAATGGAATTCTTCTCAAAACCGCATAGAAATTGCTGGGGTCAGTAGAGGGATTGTTTTGACCCTGAGGTTTGAGAGAGGTGGAGGCAAGCTGGAAAACAGCAGGGTGGAAACTCCGGTCAGGGCACAAGCAGCTGAGCTCTGCAGAGATAAGAGTAGCAGCATTAACTCCGGCGAATCCAGAAGAGTCTCTTCTGGTTCAGCTTTTGCTAGAGCTGCTTTAAAAGCAAGCAGTAGATGTATTTTAGGCCCTGCTGTACATCTCCAGCGGTGAAATAAGAAATGATGCTGCGGTTGTTAATTCACGGACTGTTTATCTTGTTTACCCTCCAACAAAATAATTGCTGCTTGATTTTAACGACAAAAAGGTTTTGCCAGCCAGTCATACAGCAGATGTTATTTTCTCTCTGAGCAGCTCTCACAGGGCTGATGCTGCACGTCTCACAAATCAAATCGTAGTATGCCAGGCCAAAGTTCACATCCGTCTAGTCAAGGTTTTTAGCTGTGGCAAGCCCGTCATAGACCTTTTGCTTTTGGGGACCACTTAGTTTCACTCTCATTCGTACAGAGCAGGCTCATACCAGGCAGATTTCTCTGGAGATAACAAATGCGCTGGGCCAGATCCTCAGTCAAAATCAGTGGAGGTCTGTGAATTTAATGTTAGTTGAAAGGCTAGTTTTTTTCTGGTGACAACCTGTCTTCCTTTCTTTCACTGCAAGAGCCATAGCAAAGTCTTCCCCCACACCTGTCACACACACGGATGCACAAAGACACGTGGATGCATGCATCAGAACAGCATTAAATGCAGATAGGATACCAATAATCCCAGGGCTGACACCTGAGAATTACAATTTCTTTTCATTTGTAATGGTAGTACATTTGGGAAAATAAAAATAGGACTTGCTTAGCAAAAAAGTGATGTAAGGTCCTTCCACTGAAACCTCTTCACAATAGACTACCTTCTGTCAACTGTTTAAACTTCCCAAAACTTGTAGGTACTTTTTTTGCCTTTTTTGTTTAGATGGAATAAAAATTGATGATCTATACCTCAGGCCTGTTTTTTATACAGACTGTTGATATCACAGCAGTTTGCTTCCACATTTAGTAAAGAAAGGAAAACAAGAGCAGTCAAAAATTTTTTAAAACTGAGTAAGCTAGAAAGTAAAATGACCTAATTAATTGCAAAACAAGTTCCAGTAATTAAAATAATGCTACAGGAATGGAAATCACAGAATCACAGAATCACAGAATCACAGAATCATATAGGTTGGAAAAGACCTTTAAGATCATCGAGTCCAACCGTAAACCTAACACTGCCAAAAACCACCACTACACCATGTCCCTAAGCACCTCATCCAAACGTCCTTTAAATACCTCCAGGGATGGCGACTCAACCACTTCCCTGGGCAGTCTGTTCCAATGCTTGATAACCCTCTCGGTGAAGAAAAATTTCCTAATATCCAGTCTAAATCAGGAAGGACAGCCCTGGAGATGTTGTATTTTCTATTCAAGACGGCTTTCCGGCTGAGAAGATGGTGCGGCTGCGCACCGACATGAGGTGTCACGCTGCAGCTGGGGCACACGGCAGTGCGGGTGCTGCTGTCGGTAGAAGTGCCTGTGGTGCACAGGGGTTTGTTTCTCGGGTTCCTCACTCGCCTGTACACCCCAGTGAAAGTTCAGCCTGAGCAGGTCCAGAAGTGATGCTGAGGGGCTGGGTGGGAGATGCTAGTGCAGGGCTCTGCAAGCAACCTCGTCTACTATCCCATCTGCAGCTGCATGGACCAAGTGAAACTGCTTCTCTGTGTCCCTGAGCACGCCTCTGCTGTGCAAGAGAGCAAGTCAAAGGAGAAAGGATGGGAAAGAGGAAAAAACTTTCTGCCTGGGACCATGGCATATGTATTTTGCGGGTGAGTCCATGGTGGTATGCAACTGGAAAGGGACAAAGAGCTATTTCCCCTCCCAGTGCTCTTCCTGCAGAGACACACCTCTGTGTGGTCTGGCTAAGGATGTTTTTATAAGCCTCTTAGTTAATATGCTGTTATGCAATAGCCACAGTCACTGTTTGGCATCTCTAATCAGTCGTTTCCTTCCACCACGTTTCAGGAGCCTGCACTACTTGATTTACTCAGCTGGAGAGCAGTGGGCAGGCAAAGGTAACAATTTTCACCTGTAGAAAGACGTGAGTGAGGGCTCAGGGATATAAGCATAGCTGATTTATCCAAAGCAGCCATCTGAGTATCCTGTCAGAGACACCAGCTACTGTAAGAAAGTCTTGCAGCAGAACACATCAGCTAGTAACAGAGCATGGAGGGAAGATGCCAGCCTCCCCTTCATTACTTCCTTCCCACACCAAAACCGGTAATATTTCTTGAAGTCTACATGCGCAGATTTACAGCAGTCATTATTTGGGGGTGGGAGCGAAGGAGAGGTTCCTACCCTTTACACAATGTTTCACAAATTTTCCGTTGGACAAATAGTGGAAAACTCTTGTCCCATCCAAGTCAATTACATAAAAGATTATGTTGCTTGTCAGGTAAAGAAATGTTAAGAAGCATAAAGTTACTGCTAGCAATGGTCCTTTGCAATAGCTTACCAGCATAACATGTTCAAAATAATAGTACAGAAACAAAGACAGTAGCTTTTATAAAACAATAAAAATACTATTACTAACATAGAGTTATTACTACTAACTTCACAAACCTTAAAAATGGTAGCACCTTACTAGTCCTCATACTTTAGGGAAGTTTGTCTAAATTCCTTGTATTTTGCAGAAACAACCCAGTGACTTTTCCAAGCTCATACATGACTTTCAAGGGGAATTTAGTGAGGACACCAATACTAACAAGAGATTGTCAGTCAGAGTTGTTAGGAAGTTATTAGGACCTTGGTTTTCTCACACGTCCCACAGCAGCTGGACTTTGGACTGTGTCATCCATTAGAGTTTTGCTAAGCCACCGATTACTGTGATTAAGGCATTCCCCTCATCTCCTCTGAACAAAGGCCAGATTTCACTAAAAAGGGTTTGCTATTTTTTTGTGAAAACTTTGAGACATTCTACTAAACATTTCCAGTGTTTCCAGATTTCTTAAGGCTTCAAAAAACTTCAAAAATGCCTGGCTTTCCAGAAACATGCTAATAATCCACTTTTAAGAAGTTTACCAGATGACAGTCAGGAAAGGAAGCAACTACGTTTGCTAATATCCTCTAGAAGTTTTGCTCTGGTCCGCTGCTCATATAATGAATAATGTGGCACATTATGAATAAGCATGTGGCACATGACATCTCCCTTGCACACACAGAGCTCCTCTGTCTCTCAATGTAACATGGGTTTTGAAATAATTTGGAGCACCAGGCAGCAGAAGTAAAGGCTTTCTCCAGCAATTAAGTTTTTTCTTTGGGTCATCAGCTATGGTGTAAGTTTTCAAGAGCAAACCTGCAATGTAAGGTTTATTTAAAAAACATGGGAGTGCTGGTAATGGCATTTTTTTGTTTTGCCTTTTTAAACTTGTATTGTTGAAGCTTCCAAATTTTCCTTTCTCTCCTTTTCTCTGCCTGCCTCACAATGCCAGCAGCACAAAATTATCATTGCTGCCATGCTTCTTTCTCTCTCCTCTGGACATCTGATGCCATAAATTGTCTTTCGAAGTTACCATCTTGAAGCTCTGGGGTATCAGTGCTATGGTGTTCCAAATACCACAACTGCCTCCAACTCCCTACAAACCAACTATTAAGAGTGATGTTCCTGTTCCTACTGGCTTTCTGCGTGCACAAGGAGCTGAAAATGCACTGGTCATGGATGCTCTGTCACCAGGACTACCAAGCAGGAGCTGCTGATGCAGTCTGTTATGGAGAACCATAAACAGTGAATGTTTCTGTTGAGGGCTTTTCTCTGTTATAAAAAACGATGTTTGGTAGCTTTTACTGGGTCTCAGCCTTCTGCAGCCAAGAAGTAACTAGTCTGATGCTAAGGGCTTGTTATTAGTCTTTCCTCAGTTGAGCAGGTAGTAACTACTCTGTAATCCCACCAGCTCCCCCAGCTCAGAGCCAAGAACTGGGCTGGTGGCTGTGTTTATTTTGTACCAGGCTTAGGTTTGTGAGGTTGCAAATATCTCACTTGAAGTAACCTCAAAACCTCAAGAAACACTATCAAGATGCTTAGGCTTACATACAAAATAGGGAAAAGCTCCTGGTGTCTTGGCAGTGTTTCTTGAGGTTTTGAGGTTACTTCAAGTCAGATATTTGCAACCCCACATCATATCTAGTCAAACACAGGTAGATTCTCTTTGAGAAAACAATGTTCCCCCTTGCTGAAAGGCAAGACTGCAGAATTTGCTGCTTAGGGAGCTTTAGCCCTCAATTCATAAAATATTTTAATTGCACTGAAAAGCAAATGATCAGCCAAAAACACTATGATACACTACCCAGTACAGAGAAGATTAAGGTGTAGTTTTTCTTGAGATCAGCTCTCCCCTCTTCTTACAAACAGAATGGATAGTATTTAGGAGTAAAAGTGCCTGCACTTTTAGATATTTAATTTGTATTTGGATAAGAATCATTAGAGATATAAGCTCTTAGCTATGGAGAGGCAATCTTAATGTAATGTATATTGCTTATATCCTAATAGTCAAGACAGCAAGCTTTGGAATAACCAAAATAAATCAGAAGTTTGGGTCAAATTTAGTCAGCAGCTTCAGACTGAAGTGTGTGCAGGTCCATGAGTTTGTTTTCATGACAGTGCATAAAGAAAATGAGAAAAATGCTTTATTTTTAACTTCGTAAAAGGTTGGCTAGTAATTTTCACCTTTGTAAAGTAAAACAAAAGTGAATCCTAATGACGGCGTTTTCTTTTCACTTATCATAGTTATGCAAGGAGCATGTGAGGAACACAGAAAAGAAACCCACCATCTTGGTCTCTGACAGAGTCACAATGAAGCCATGATTAAAGGATAAAAATCATACAAATGTCAAACACTGAGCTGTAGTAGATGAAAGGAGATGAGAAAAAAACAAAATACAGAAAATCCTTTTCCAAGGAAGTTGAGGCCAATTCAAACTTCAGAAATGGCACCAATTTAATTTAAACAGAGGAGTCTTAATCCAAAACTATCTGAGTTGATATCCAGATAGGTTATCCCATCATTCTTCAACTTGACTGTGGCTTATTCTGGTGTCTCTTCACACCATTTATAACATGCAAAAATTAAATTAATACAATTTGGGGTAATATAATTTCAGAATAATACATGATCTTGTGCAATGACTTAGCTAATGTCTGTCAGGAGGGGCTGTGAGAGCTGCAATTGTCTAGTCTGGAGAAGAGAAGGCAGGGGTGGGGGGATATACACATATACATGTGTATGTAAACCAGATGGAAGTAAAGAAGACAGAGGCAGACTCTTCTCAGTGGTATCCAGTGAGCAGATAAGAGGCAATGGGCACAAACTGAATCACAGTAAATTCCATTTAAACGTTAAAAAAACCCTCCAGCTTTTGCTGTGAGGGTGGTCAAGCAGTTGAGCAGGTTGCTCAGAGAGGCTGTGGAGTTTCCATCCCTGGAGATATTCGAAACCTGACTGGTCATGGTCCTGGGCAACCTGCTCCAAGAGACCCTGCTTTGATGGGTCAGCTAGATGATCTCCAGAGGTGCCTGCCAGCAGCAGCAATTCTGTAATTCTGTAAATGAACACCCTTAGTTAAAAATAACAGAGATTAGGATAAAGAAATCCAAATCACAGAAGAGAAATATATTCTTAGATTAAATTGCATTTACTGTAGAAAATGCTAATCTAGATCACTGTTCTGCCTTGTCATGTCTTGTATGCCTCAGTGCTGGCACTCTGAAGGAAAAAAGTATGGGGTGGGGAAAATGCTGTTTAAAAGGTAGAAAAAGGAATAGGGAAGAAAGAAACAGGAGATTTCATGGGAGCTAACAATTCAGCAAATGTAAAGCAACAGAAGCTCTCCTGAGCTCGGAACACTGCTCAACACAGCGCACAGCCACAGAGCTCTGAACATCTGTGTCTTCCTATAAACAATGTCTTGCCTTGGAAAGTAAGCCTTGCTGTTTATCTAAGGCTAACTGTGTCATTTGAAAATCCAATATATGGCACCATGAGGATAATATCATGTCATGGTTTAGCCCCAGTTGGCAATTAAGTACCACACAGCTGCTCGCTCACCCTCTCCCCCCCAGTGGGATGAGGGAGAGAATCAGAAGAGCAAAAGTAAGAAAACTCAGGGGTTGAAATAAGAACAGTTTAATAATTGAAATAAATAAATAAATAAATAAAATAATAATAATAATAATAATAACAATAATAATAACAATAATAATAACAATAATAATAATAGTAATGAAAAGGAAAACAATGAGAGAGAGAGAGGGAGGAACAAAACCCAGGGAAAAAAACAAGTGCTGCAACTGCTTACCACCTGCCAACCAAGTCCCAGCCCGTCCCAAGCAGTGATCACTGCCCCCCAGCCAACTCCCCCCAGTTTCTACACTGAGCATGACATTACATGGTATGGAATAGCCCTTTGGCCAGTTTGGCTGTGCCCCCTCCCAGCTTCTTGTGCACCTGGCAGAGCAGGGGAAGCGGAAAAGTTCTTGACCAGGGTAAGCACTGCTTAGCAACAACTAAAACATCAGTGTGCTATCAACATTATTCTCATGCTAAATCCAAAACACAGCACTATACCAGCTACGGGGAAGAAAATTAACTCTATCCCAGCTGAAACCAGGACATATCATTAGTAGGTGGGTAAAACAGATGACGCTTGGATGCATCGCAGATCAATTCTGCAAGCATGTCTGACAAATAGCATAGGAATTATATAAAGCCTTCAGGTGTCAAAAACAGTCCTTCTGGATATCCAAAGCCTGTAAGTACTAACACAGGGAACTAGTCAGATTCTCAATTTTGTAAAATAGTTTTACTCTACTGATGCGAGCTAAATACCTGGTCTGTTGGGGTCCAGTGTACTTTCTGGTCTCTGCCAGCTTGCAGATCACACTGCTTGTCCCAGCGTGAAACTGAGCCAACACCACAATAGTTATTATATAGCACCCTTCCCACTGATTTCAGAAATCTAAGCATCAGCTCTGAAGAGCCATCCTCTGCCTTTCCACTGAGCATTAATGTTTTTCAATCAAATACTTTCTTAAAAATAATTGCTTTATAAACCCACCACCACCACCCCTGAAGATGCCATGCCATTGCCCATAGTTCATTTTTTCCTAAGAAATTAGTTAGCTTTAACTTACACGAGTTTTTAAATTAATATATTTGATTCTCTACATATTTCTTCAGATTCCTTTATCCACAAACCAAGTTTTTCTCTTGCTGTTCTGTGAGACTGAGCACATTATTGCCAGTGGAAGTAATTTTACTAAGTATAATAGTTTTACTAAGCTGAACCCCGGTGTTTCTGCTGGCCCTCATTTACAAGGAGGCTGCAGTTTCTCTTCATGACAAACCAGAAGGAAGGCTTCTAGTTCAGATCCTGGCCAAGGAACCAGAAGGATGTGGCTCAACGCTGTGTGACTTTGGCTAACTGGCATGGTTTTCATCCTTCAGTTCCACATCATCAAAAAGGCAGTGATAATATGTCTTTTCTGCTGACCTTGATTCTTGCCTATCGGGAGGGCAAGACCTCTGCAATAGGGACCACCTCTCTTTTGGTGTTGTACGTGCCACAGTATGGCCTGTAAGGTCTCAAACAAAACAACTGAGAGGCCATGCTGGAGCTGTTCGACTCAGTGCAGAGAGATGGCCTGTGTTTAACCAAGACAAAGGAGGTCCCTGGAAGCATTTTTCCAAATTTCTGAAGCTTACAGCACTGCTGAGCAGGGTGATCTATCCTGTACGCTAACCCATGCGGGCTGACTTGGTTCAGTGAGGAGATATTTTCACAAATTTTACCTAATGTTCAGCTTCTGCAAGGCTTATTCACAGCAGCAACCTCTTTGGCATGAGTAGGCTCGTTAATAGGCTATGCGTATACAGGTTGCCTGATCCAGTTCTCATTTTTGTGCTTTGCTAAAACACAAAATATCCAAGAGTACTGCAAATCTTTGTTTGTGATGCAGTTACATAGCTACGAAATGAATCTCTGTGTATGTGTGCATAAACAATGATAATCTTAATTCACTTATGATAATTTCAAAACAAATCACATTGATTTTTAAAGTTAACTACATTATATGGCATACTCACCACTTCCTGTCCATTCCTTGCATAAGAACAATTAATAATCTTTCTTTTTTTATTTTGAAAAACACCATAATTTTTGCTTGCTTCTGCAATGTTCTGCAATGTAAGCATATATGGAAGCCTAGTATAAATGATAATATTTTCCATATGAAATACTGTTATTTCATCACTTTTTCAATACGCCAGGTCCTAAAAGGCAAAAGCTTTCCACCCTCAAATTGCATGCAGTCTGGCACAAGTGAAATGCAAGCATTTCACGAGAGGAGCTAGGATGACCGTGCACTCCACGAACACTTCTCCAGTTATATCAGTTGCAGACTATTGGCAGCTCTTTCCTCTGTCTGGCCTGCAGACTTGACACTGGTTACAGTGGCTTGGACATCCTGGCTCACAGTGGTGGCTCTTCTCAGCCAGTGCTTAGAAGCTGACATTTAGGGAAAGAGTTAAAGACTGGGTTGGGCATTTGGTGATCTTTTTGATCCTGTCAGAATCTTCTGATATTCTGACAATCTGTATTTTAAAAATTTCAGTGAAATTTAATCAAAGCACTATACTCCAGGGGCTTGTGTACTGGCATGGAAAACTGAATAAGAACAAAGGAGAGAGAGAGGTGTACTGAAACTGGCACCATAGCACGTTACTGGAGTACCAAACAGGGCAGAGGATGACAAGCAGGTCAGTGGGAAGAAGCAAAGACATGGTCACTAAGAAGCCAAAGGAAACGAATGAGATGGGAGCTGATGAAATTATTTAAAACACTAACAATGACACAGTCAGAAGGATGGGAAATCAGTGGGCATTCATCTCCTGTATGAAAGAAAAATGTGCATGTGAAGGAAGCCAAGACAGAGAAACACAAAGACATGGGTGGGAAGTTCTCTGTGTATGGTGAGGGAAAGGATAGTCCCTCTGAAAGCATTTGACTGGAACAAGAAGATGTAGCTATGATTCAAGATGAAGAAAGGTCAAGGATGACCGAGGTCATAGGTGGTGAGTGGCTCATGATGCTGGTGGTGATGGTTTGGGAGTTGAAGGCAGGCTTGAGAAGTATGGTTTCAGAAGGGTTTGGTTTTGACCATGCTGAGTGATGTCAAAATTCAGAAGGGACGGCTGTAGAGATGGTTGACACAGAGGGTTTGATAGATGGTGACAGACCTTATAAAGGGCTGTAGGTCCATCAGTGTCTGGAAGAGGAGTGAGAACTGAAAGCAAATTAACATCTCTGCTCCAGAGATGTTAATTGACCACTCCAGGCTGTAAAAAAAGGAGAAAGAGAAAAATGACAGACCTCTGTGGAAAATCAGACAGAAAAGGAATACCTAATGAAAAATATACTAATGGTTAGGCATTGTCATTTCTTGGGACAATCACCAGGTTTTCTTCCTCTAATGGGGTGAATATTTGTCAGGCTGCACTAGCTTAACTTGCATAAGAGTAGTAATTATCAATTAAGTAATTTGAATAAGCAAATGAAATCTTCATGTTCCTAGTTTGCTGGTTTTCAGGCAATAATTTCCTAATCGATATTTATTTGCTCAATATTCCCAACTGGAACCAGCTGTGGCAATTCGCAGTCACTCCAAGTAACCAAAAACCAAATAGAAAATCCTATTCTAGTAATTTTAAACTACTGTATAATTTATTCCCCTCTTTGGGAATTCATTTGCTATACTTCAATGATACTCCCCTACTAAAATGTGCTTAAAAGTATTTTATATGAAGGCTAAACAAAACAACATCTTAAACTTGGGCCATTTATTGTGACAGTCTGACAATTTGTTGTGACAGTCGTAACAGATTGGGTAGCAAAAGCTGAGCAGCAAAGGCTGGCTGACTGACTTTTGTTTCAGCAGATGATACTCTGGCTTGCTTACATTTTCAAGAGTGATCAGAACTAGCAAGACCATTTTCAAAGTAACTAAAATTTTGTAAAATCTGCAATGTAAGCAGTGCAGACTTGGGGAAGGAGGTGAAGCCACGGCTCTATAATCCACGGAAAGTCATAGAGGAGACATGAATTTCATTCCTCGCATGCAAGGCATTTGGGATGAGGATTTCTTCCTGACTCAGTCCAGGCTGATAGGGAGCTTGAGTCAGGGCTGGGCTGGAGACAGTGCCACTGAAGATGTGGCGCTTAGGGACATGGTTTAGTGGTGGACTTGGCAGTGTTAGGTTTATGGTAGGACTTGATCATCTTAAAGGTCTTTTCCAACCTAAATGATTCTAAGATTCTATGAAACCCTGTTAAAATCACAGTTTCCCAGCCCCCACTACTGAAGGCAGGCTGTCAGGGCTTGGCTAAGAAATCATCTCACCTTTCTCCTTCGCTGTGCTGTGAGGCATGGATTTGGAAGTCCTTATCCATCTCTGCCACCCCTTCACATACTTATGAATGGGAATGGCCTTCTTGTTTCCCCATTACTTGTCCTACCTCAGGAGCTATTCAGAAGGCAGCACATCAGGATCCCTCTCTTGTATGCCAGACCAAGTCCTAACTGCTCCCAGTGGCGACTTAGATAGACTGAGGAAAAACAGTTTTAGTATTAGATACTTATCCCTTTGGCAAAAGAAGAGGTGCTGTCTGCATCATTGCACAGCTGAAGTGCTCAGAAAGATCAAGGCCCTGCAAAAAAAACAGTGTTGTGCTTAAATGTATGGAAAATGCAAACTTGGAAACTTCTTGCTGGGAAACAGAATTGCTGGCCTCTGGCTGGCTCTGTTCATTACTTCAACACCATCAAAAGCCAAATGATCCACCAGTCACTAGTCCATGACCATGAAGACCTCAGTCAAAACTCAAAATTCTCCTAAAAAGGCTTGGAAGTCTGCATACCAGTACAGTCAGGGGTGCAGAGAGTGTATTTGAAAGCTATCTACAATTTCCCAGACAGCCAATTTGCCAGAATTCACTAGCCACATACCCAGACTGCACAGATAATAACCATAGACAGACTCGGACTGGTAAACTGTGGAAGCAAGGGGCTCAAAACTACCCCAGAGATCAAGCCCTCAAGTCTGTTTCTAGTTTGCCTGCAAGAAAAAAAACAGCCAAACAGAGTAAAGATTAATACAGATCATTATAAAAAGCAGCTATTATAAATCCAAAGTGTGCAACACGTCTTAAAATGCTAATATCCCATAATCACTATATTTATACATTGTGACAATCATTTAACCAGATGGAAACCTGTTGATGATGGATCAGTTAGTCATGCAGAGGCTGTACTGGGACCAGGAAACATGAGCAGGCTTAAGAGAACGAGATGGAGATGAAAACTACACAAAAAGGTAGGCATGCATGTATGTCTGTGTCCATGCAGCAGAAGGAGGTGTGAAGATAGAGGAGACCCATTTTTATCTTGCATTGTGCAAAGTTCGCACAAAATACTGAAAGAGAAGAGAATGTCCTACAAAAATGCTGTGAAATTCCACACAATTTAAAGAAAAAGGCCTTTCAAGTTTCCCATTCAAAGTATATGTAAACTTAAATATGACAGCAAGAAGTCATTAAATGCTATGAAAGGTGCAGTAGAAGGATTTAGGGTTCTCTACGCATTCATTTTTTTTCTGCGCCCCGCAGCCAGGCAGAAACCCAGCCCAGGCAGGCAAAGAGAAAGGGAAAATGATGTCTGACTAGTGTACTTTCCAGATTCTGTAGACACCATCAAAAGTTGTTGGATGATCTTCCACTGCTGATGACAAGTGTTGGTACTGCTAATGGTGCACAGGGCATCGCTGGCTCTTATCCATGCCCCAGAGAGGCTGAGGGCACTCTCAGTACTCCCACCTTGCGCAAAGACCCTCTTAAGCCCCTTCACGTCAGTAGCTGTGATTAAACTGTGAGATTTTCTCACTAACATGGCTGGGGAGGAGGGAGTCTGGGGTCAAGAGGCTGGAAGAGCTTTGACGAAGGAAAATGCATAAAAGAGGGAATTTCTGAGGTCTCCAGAAAGTGCTGAAATGAAACAAATGTTCCTAACATTCCCATAAGAGGCTGTAATTGAGGAGTGGCTTATCCAGAATCACCTCCACCCTAACTCAGGTCTTAGGAAAACTCTATTTTTAATTGGACTTTAAAGGAAATACCCTAAAGACCTTCAGAATTTTTACATTTTTACTCCCCTTTATTAAGCTATTCACAAATTCTATATCAATAAAAATGCTGTTCTACAGGATAGTTCACAAAATCTGTAGAAATAAAATAATTCACTAATAAATCCTACAGACTTTCACTAGAAAGAAAGTTTTATAAGTCTGATTTAATTTTGTACATGCAAATGTACATTAGAGTCTCAGTGAAGATTCACAGAAGCAGTAGCTTCACAAAAAATTTACGAGATCAGGCTTAGAAATAATACTGCTGTCCAAATATCCTGTTATCATATAGTTATGAAGTTTTCTCATTCTGTCCTGTATCCCACGTTTTCCATAAGAATTACCCTGGAGCCAGGAAAGCTACAAGGCAGTGACAAAGAACATTGCAGGGCTTCCACTTCAGCAGGCCTGCAGAGAAAACCTAACTATTGTTTACGTTTATAGTATTGTATAGACTCAGAATCAGACAACACATGCTGGCCAAATATTGCTATGCACTTTGTCCATGTTTTCTTATTTTCCACTTTTAGAAGGCAGGATGGTATGGGGTTCAACTTAAGGCATGAATGTTGAAAGCATGTTTTGAAGAGACAGATGGCTGAAAATTTACTTACCTATCCTGACTTGTCACTCTTCTTCTGAAATAAATGTCATTTCCTCAGTTCTACAATATTTCCAGTATGTACAAATGTATGAAACTTTAAGTGCGCTCGCACAAATTCATAATATTCTGTGAAAACAGTATATAATCACCCTGCAGTCTATTTACACATGCATTCTGTAATTGGCACAGAACCGTATACGTGTACAGTAGGAATAGTATTCTGCACACTACTGAAGTATGTTTTAGTTTCAGCCTGATTTTGCGCAGTTAATCTCTCCTCAAGATGAGTCTTGAACACCTCCGAGGATCCAAAGATCCAACAGCCACTTTGGGCAACCTCTTCCAGTACTACACCACCAACATCATAAAACATTTGTCACCAGTATCTAACTGGGACTTCCCACATTGCAGTGTGTGCCCATTACCTCTTCCTCTCATTATGGACTTCCGAGAAGAGCCTGGCTCCCTCTTCTTATACCATCCCACCAGGCAGCTGCAGAGAGCAGTGACGTCTCCCCTTACCCTTCTCTTCTCCAGGGTGAACCAGCCCAGCACCCTCCACCTCCCCTTGTATGTCCCAGGCTCCAGCTTCGACCATCGCAGGGACATTCTGCTGGACTCGCTCCTGTACGTTAGGGTCTGTCCTGCGCCAGGAGCCCAGACCTGGACCCTGCACTCCTGGTGCGGCCTCACCGGTGCCGAGCAGCGGGGCAGGATCAGTGCCTGGCTCTGCTGCTGCACCCGTGCTGCCGATCCACACCTGGGTGTCCTGGTTTCAGCTGAGATAGAGTCAATTTTCTTTATAGTGGCTGGTATGGGGCTATGTTTTGGATTTGTGCTGAAAACAGTGTTGATAATACAGAGATGTTTTAGTTGTTGCTGCACTAGACAAGGACTTTTCAGCTTCCCATGCTCTGCCAGGTGCACAAGAAGTTGGGAGGGGACATAGCCGGGACAGCTGACCCCAACTGCCCAAAGGGCTATTCCATACCATATGGTGTCATGCTCAGCATATAAAGCTGAGGGAAGAAGAAGGAAGGGGGGGGCGTTTGGAGTGATGGCATTTGTCTTCCCAAGTACCCATTACGCGTGATGGAGCCCTGCTTTCCTGGAGATGGCTGAACACCTGCCTGCCCATGGGAAGCAGTGAATGAATTCCTTGTTTTGCTTTGCTTGCGTGCGCGGCTTTTGCTTTTCCTATTAATCTGTCTTTATCTCAACCCATGAGTTTTCTCACTTTTACTCTTCTGATTCTCTCCCCCATCCCACTGGGGGGGAGTGAGCAAGCGGCTGTGTGGGGCTTAGTTGCTGGCTGGGGCTAAACCACAACACTGGGTCTGCACCAGCTTTGCTGCCCGGGAGCACTGCTGCCTCCTGGCAACTTGCTGCCCCTCAGGGCATCTACACAGAGCTGCTGCTCCTGGCCACTTGATTCCACCGTGTCCCGCTCTGGGGGCAAGTCTGTCCCAGGGGACGGGCTTTGCCTTGGCCTTTGGGAAACCCCATGGCATTCCCATCAGTCCATTGCTGTAGCCTGTCCAAGTCTCTGAATAATAGTGCTGCCCTCCTGGCCACTAACCAGTCTCCTCAATCTGGTGTCCCCCAGTATCCTGCTGAGAGTGCCCTCTGTCATTAAAGACACTAAAGAGCACTGGTCAAAGCCAGTAGAGAGCTACCTCCAGTGAGACCAGTCAGCTGCCTCAGCACCCTTGGGTGCATCCCACCACATCCCATCGACCTGTATTTGTCTCACTGGTTTAAGTAATCTCTAACTCCATCCTCTCCTGCCTGCCCTGCCTCACTCCCCCAGATTGTGCTAGTTCACCTAGGGACCTGGGCAGCCTGCAGGCAAACCTTACCAGCAAAACCTGACAAAAAAAGGCATTGAGTACATCATCCTTTTCCATGCCCTTTGTCGCTAGGTCCCCCACTCTGGTAAGCAATAGGACCATGCTTTCCTTAGCCTTCCTTTTGCTGATGGTGTACTTACAGAAACCTCTCTTGCTGTCCTTCATCTTCCTTGCTAGTTTCAACTCCACCTGAGTTTTGGGCTGCTGGACTCTGCTGCTCCACATGCTCCCAAGGAGCTTGCCCCTGCTTCCACCTCCTATGTACTTCCTGTGTTTAAGCTCAGGCAGGAGCTCCATGTTCATACAAGCAGGGCTTCTGCTGCACTTGATTGACTTTCTGCACATTGCAATGGACTGTTCTTGTGCTCCAATGAGGTCATCATTGAAGGTCAGCCAGCTGTCCTTAGTTTCTTTGCCCCTAAGGCAGTTTCCCACAAGATTCAGGCAAGCAAGTCCCTGAGCAGGCCAAAATCTGATCTTCTGAAGTTCAGGGTTGTAATTCTGCTGTTTGACTTGCTCACACCTCTCAGGATTTTAAATGGCAAAATCTGATGGTCACTGCAGCCAAGGATTCCCTTGACCTTCACGTCTACAACCAGTTCTTTCTTATTTGAGAGTAGCAGGTCCAACAGAGAATCTCCCCAATTTGGTTTGTTGATCCCTGCATCTGGAAATTATCTTCAATAAGTTCCAGATAACTCCTGGATTGACTATGATCAGCTGTATTGCCTTTCCAGCAGATACTGGGGTGATTCAAGTTACCTACAAATATCAAGGCTTGTGATAGTGATGAAGATGGTGGCTTCTTCTGCCTCCTCTTTCTGATCAGGAGATCTGAGCAGATACCTACTGCTACATGACTGGTGCTGTTCTGTCCTCTTACCATTACCCACAGTCTCTCTGCTGGTTCAACACCTGCCCCACGGTGAAGCCCCACAAATTAGAGCCACTCCTTTGCAGAGAGTACACACACACCTCCATGCCTGCCCACCCTGCCTTTCCTGCAGCACCTGCACCGCACCACTCCAGCTCTCTGCAGGTGTCCCACCCTGTTGCTGCCATTCCACTGGGGTCACAGCTCTGCCGCTGTGCACCCACTGGAATGCCTCCCCCTTGTCCCTAGGGCTACCTGAATTCATGTGCAGCCGCTTGAGATGGGCCATAAGTTGTTCCGCTTTTACAGGTCATGCTGTCATCTGGACACCTCTGCTCTGCCCTGGTGCTCTCATTTCTCTTGAGACTCTGGAAACCATTCCCCTGCATAGCTAGTCTAAAGTTGTCCTCTCCATTTTAGCTAGCTCATTTGCAAAGACATTCCAGCCCTGCTTTGACAGGCTCATCCCATCCCTGCTTAGTATCTCTTGCTCCTCAAAGAAGGTCCTATAGTCAATACATGCCAAAGTCCTGCCTGCAAAACCAGCCATGCAGAGAGTTGCTGTCCCACTTGATGAGGCCACTTCTACTCAAGCATTTTTGCTTTGCTGGCAGCATCAAAGAAGCACCACCTGGCCCCTTCACCCTTGTCCTCAGAATTTTCTAATCACTCCAGATACTCTCCAGAACTTCCTTGGCAGTATCATTGAAGCCCACATGGAAGAGTAGCAAGGTAATAATCTGAAGGCCAGGCAAGCCTTGGCAGCCTCTCTGGGGCATGCTGGATCCTGGTCCCCAGCAGACACAAACCTCCCAAGATACCAGGTCATGTCAGCAGATGGGTGCCTCCATACCCTGCAGCAGGAAGCCTCCCATCACTGCTGCTTGCCTTTCTGCTTTTTGCAGACATGAGGTACAGTCTCAGCTGGCTCTTATGCATCCCCTGCTGAATGTTTGTCCTCACCAGTGCCAGGGCACTGTGCCTGTTCTACAGTTGCAGATCTTCAGGTGGAGCAGAAGCCTTCCCACTGTTGCCAAAAGCCAGGGTACCTGCACCACTGGTGGCAGAGAGCATGCCTTGCACTGTACTGAGACCATCACGTCGCAGTCTCCAAGCAGCCCCACGTTGTCCCCAGCAGCACACCCATGCCCCTCTGCACCCTCCACCCCTACTGTGACCACCGTCACCACATGCTGGCACCCTGCTTGTGGGGCCTGACCCTCCCTCACTGGGAGGCACACACCTCAGAACCAAAGACCAGCTATCAGCAAAGGCATTTCCATGAACTTTTCTAGAGGGACACAGGAAGAATAGATAAAGCAGTGACATGCAAACAGGAGCAGCTGTGTTGTCCAAAGCAAGGAAAACAAGAGAAAGAATGTCAGACTCATTGATCACTCCATCAATGGCAACCACCAGTGCTACAGCCAAACTTTGCCGCTCCCACTGAAGGTTCAGCACTAGCTAAACAGTCTCCGGCAAGATGCCAGCAGCCTCCTGCTAATGCTTCTTTCCACATCTGAAATGCTAGGAAGATACAAACTTTGTAATCCTAAAATTATTGTGGATTAGTTTGTGGGAAGACGACTTGAAATCCTTTCATTTAGCATTCCAAGCTTGTATTTCTTGTACATAGGAAAGAAAAGTGATATGCTGTAGATGTCACCTGCAGCTTATTTTGATTACTCTGGGAGCGTTGCTGTGCAGTACAGTTCACCACAGTTAAACCCCCATGGGACAGGAAAGAATTTAGAATTAAGTCTTCCCAAAAAATTACACTATGCCTTTTGAGACTTTCTAGAAAAGCTTCTGTTACTTCATTTACAAGAACCTTTGTGGTGATGTGTCATACACTTTTAGATTAAGGTTCAAGCTACTTCTTCCAATACCTTTTGAATCCACACAGGATGGAAAAAAATTCAGATATATCTCAGAAAAATCTGTTTCGGTAGTGAATTCTAATTCCATGGGCTGCAGGGAAATGCCTGCTCCACTGCGGTCCTCTCCATGAGTGGCAGGGAAATGCCTGCTCCACCATGCTCTGCCTGGACTTCAGGAGTCTCTGCTCCGATGCCTGGAGCACTGCCTCCCCCTCCTCCTTCCCTGACCGTGGTGTTCACAGGGCTGTTTCTCACATTTTTTTTTCTCACTCCTCACACTGCCATGTGATGTTTTCCCCTTTCTTAAATGTATTTTCATAGAGGTGCCACCAGCTTGGCTGAAGGGCTCAGCTGTGCAGCGGGCCCGCTGGGAGCTGGCTGGAACCATCTGTGTCCTCTTCTCACAGAGGCCACCCCTGCAGCCCTCTCTGCCAAAACTTGGACACGGACACCCAATACAGCATAGAATACCAGAATTTTTGCACAAAAACCTGAATTAATAATATTTTCTTTTAGTACTGCAAAGTAGAGGGAAAGTGCAAACCTCCGAAAACACAGCCATCCTTGTAGCTTTCTCACTGCCTCTGCCATGAGCAAACACAGCTGTACCTTCTGCTTTTGAAAAATAACAGCTACCACAAGATGGTAGCACAGATAGCATCAATCAGCAGCAGGTATGAAATATCATCTCTGTTATGAAAGACACTTTATAAGGCACTGATGTAGTTACTACCCAAAACTGTCTACCACCCATTTTATAGGAGTTTGCTGGATTGACAGCACTTCCTTTTCCTTTAAATCTTTGGACCTAGAACAACAGCTATATGTTGCTTTCATAAGAGCACCATAAGTCTAATTATTTTCATGTGTGTAATTTAAAAACAAGCCAGTTGTTTTATTAGGAAGCTGTGCTATAACTAAAAATAACATAATCATTCAAAGTATCTGGAATTATTAGGAAGCATGCTAAATATCACTCATCTGTTTTATGTCTGTGTCCTGGGAGAGAGGTAAGTTAATTATTTGAAAAAACCACAGCGTGCATCCTGGGGAAATTTCAACTAAATTGATACATTCAGAGTAAGCTTGCCAGTCACACTGGGAAATTTTAGAGAGCTTCACTCCAGTTTACAGGACACATTGTAAACATGGCTGCAATGGAGTTCCAGTGTCCCTAAGAGCCCTGGAAGAGTGGGTGTGTGACAGCAAAAAGCTTCATACAAGGCTTTGGAGATTACCTTTAAAACATTGCATGATTGCCAGATGTAGCATGTGTTTGTTAGTTCTTCTGACTGGTTCTGACTTCTGACTAAATACCATCCTTTCCTAGTTGCTAAGATCTCATCCTATCGCAATAGCCCAACTAACTACGGCTTGTGGAAATCCCAAGTATTTTCCTCTGTGCCAAGTAAACATCTTCTTAGGATGAGATTTAAAAAAATGTTACACTATGCCCATCACATCCTATTGCACAATGCTGGTAAATACATTTTGCTTCTACCTTTTCTGAGAAAGTAATTGCTACCCTTTCAGAATATTTGTGCAATGCATACTGTGGATGACAGTACTCGACATAGACAACAATGGTCATATTCTGAATTATCATCTGAAATGTGCAGGACACTTCTTAACCACAGAAGAAGTTGATGGTTCTCCACCCACAATTTGGAGCCTGAAGAAATAAGAAGACAGACATCATAGGACAGCAGATGACACAGAATATGGAGGAAGCTTTTGGCAGGAAAGCATGTTATTTATAAATTCTTGGGTTTTGCTCAATATTAAAAACACAAATATCATCCTCATAGTACCAGTGGCTAAATCCTCTCAACTTCTTCTACAGCCATCTCATCCAGTATCTCTGAGTCTTCCCAATTAGACGAGAATTTCAATCTTCAGATAAGGCACAGTAACACCTGGTAAAGGAGGATGACTCCATGATACGGTGACCTGCAAATATGGCTCCTGCAAATATGGGCTGCTTGAAGGATTTAAATAAGCAATGATTCATCTGGTAAAAAAAGTGTTTCAGAGAGAGGGACAAACACAAGATTTTAGATTTTCTAGGTTTCCAAGCACATGGAAATCACATGCAAGCCCTAGCACTGTTCATTTTTCTAAAAATTGCTTGGCAGCTCCCCTACAATTTTGTAACATGTTTCTATAGGGAATTCAAGGAAATATGAACACCATTGTACGGTTTATTATCCCTAGAAAGGCAAGAATGTGCCACAGCTTTTAACTTCATTTCATTCACCTGAACGCTTAGGGAGATGCTGCTTCTACTTCAACAGCCCAAACTTGTCTTCTCTTCTATTCCTGGTAATTTTAAAAGAATTAAAAGAATTTGTTTTCATGACTGGCATATTTCTCAGGAAATTCTATTAATTTGGGATGCAATTGGGACTCTAATTAAAGTTGTCTTCAGGAAAAAGACTGAAAATTAGATTTTTTAGATCCATACAAAAACAGTTTGTGCAAAGCATATGCCTATAGATATTAGCAAGGTTTAATCTTGACAGATGTCACTCTGAATTCTATTACAACAGAGAAAATATAACCAGTTAGGTTATTATTATTCTGCTTATTCTCAGCTTTACTCTGCAACTCCAGTTTTACTGCTATAAGAGGGGAAGAGAATTTAACAGTCATAGAGCAATTAAGCTGTATTTCTGAAATATCTATATACTTCAATATAGAATAAAAAGGAAAATAAACTGCCTGAGCATGTTGATGGAGAGAAAGTACATTCAGAATTGAATGAGCAGTGCATGGACAAACTTAAGTTAAAGCGGGAAAGGAAGTGGGAAAGCAGGGACAGAAACTTGCACAGGCTGTACAGAACAGTTCACCGTTACTGAGGCATTTGTTTCCCTGGTCATTTTAGCAAAGGGCTGCACAGACAATGAGCAACTTCAAAGCACGGCGGGGCTGACACAAAACCATCTTTATGACAATATTCCAACTTCTCCTGTTAGACCAGTGCTAAGCAGCACCAGCAATACCAATACTTCAGGAACTGGAACTGGAGCAGCACCCAGCCAGACTCAAGGCTGGCAGCACAAAGCTCAAGTGTAAGATGCTCCATGCAAGACCTCTGCTGTACCTTCAGGAACACCTCATAACACGTACCTTCAGGAACACCTTATAACATGTTAAATGTAAACAAATGCGTCTATATAACTGCAGGCTGGTTTTGCCAAATATTATTTTTTGAATATCAAATGGTATGGCCTCCTTGCTGACATTTGTTTGGATAGGAAAAAACAGACATTCTTCTTTTTCCAAGGCTGTATTCATCACAGGACAAGAAAACCAGAGTGGACCAGTACGAAGACTTTCTCAGTGTCTCACTGCCTGTGGGTGACACTGCATATTTACGATATTTTTGCTGCTGTGGAAACTGCTGCCCAATGCAGGGAAACATCATCTGCCTGTTAGGATGCATGTATAGCTGAAATTGGATGCAACATCAGCTCTGGTAGGGTCACCACAGAATCTCAACCAGCAGAAGAAAGCTGATTCTTCCTGGTCCCAGTGACAGACAATCCTACAGTCTGAGACAGTGGCTGGATGGATATGTCACACTGCCTGAATCATGACCTTCATAGAGAAGAAATCTGTCAAATGCTATTGAAAACAAACAGCCCAGGCAGGGCGATGTGCACCCAACAGTTATTCAGCTATTTGTATTTTATAACTCTGGCTTGGGGCACTCTTGTGCTGCAGATGCCCAGGGTACCATAAACTTTCCTCATTCTTGCATTACTCTCAGCTAACCAATTCTGTTTTAGTATCCATGGAGACCACGTAACCACTTTTGGGAACTGTCAGAGCTTAGATTATGAACTGTCATTTTATGGTTTTAAGATCACCATTAAGCACTCCAGGTACATGGACCTTGCAGAAGAGCATATGGTCTCCTGGCAAGAAGTGCGTCTTTGCTGCTGGTCTCCATTCTTTATCTCAAACTCTGGGATGCAGAAAGATGGCTTCACACTTCGAGACTGTAACAAGTCACTTCCTGTAATGAAGAAACCCAGATCTTCCAAGGTACGTATATAACTTCCACTCATCTGGAAGCCTAGACACCTGTATCCATCTAGGATCACACTAAACAGCACAATATTCATGTGATGAACACTCAAACAGGGGAAAGAGGCCAAGGAAGTCTGTTAAACACGAGGCCATCATTCATCCTAAATCCACTTAACTTTGGCTCCCTAGGCCACCTTTTTTAGGAAGGCAAGGTACCCAAATTCATCTAGTTGTCCCATGCTGTACGTAAGGAAAGAAATGTTCCTTCCCACATCTACACCTTCCCATATACTCACACCCAATCCAAACTCACTCCAGGCAAGACATATGTTCTTCGAGTTTAGAAATCCAGCAGCCTGAGGACATGCAGCAAGGAGGAAGCATGCCCAGAAAGTATGCTAAAGATGGCAGTGATCTGGTTAAGCATGATTACTCAGAGCAACTGAGTTGCTATCACAGAGTAGTTCTGCATGGGCAAAGGCTGGCCTTCATTTTCTAAATTACATTAATGTCACTGGAGGAACTATATATGGAAAGGGCACTGGTAATTATAATCTCTAATCAGTGACAACAAGGTATTGTTATAAGAATCTATCTCACTGGCAGCAGTAGTTACAGCACGGATGATATGCTGCATAGTATTTCAACATGTCTGTTCAGTGCTGTGTGGGAGATGGCATCATTCTTCACCTGTTTCACCTATATGACATGGTATGGGTATTTTGTGACATCGATTTGTTCTTTGGCAGTCTTCATTGTGGTGCCAGCTGTTAGCACCTGAATAAGACTGTTTTCTTATGTACTGTACACCAGTATTGTTTTCCACCACTGCCCTGTAGCAATCAGTGATCCTGTGCAAAAAGAAAGCAATAGTGCAATTAACTTCTGACAATAGTATAAATTTTGGCTTGTTAAAACAAGGATTATTAATATTCCCAGGGATAATCACCCTAACCTAGTTTAGCCAACCGTAAAGTATACGAAAATACAGCCATGTAAATCTGACAGCAAATATTAAAGCTCACATAAAGCAACAGAAAATTTGGAATGAAAATGTAATAAATTGATGGTCTTTAATCATAATTCAGAGTGCTGGAATTCTTGCATTAATTTTAAAGCCAGCAACAGCACCTAGTGTGTAATGATCGTAATCTCTCACACTCTGAAATCGAGATGCCAGCACAAAAGACCTTGCCATTAAACAACATGAGGTTCTGCTTTGTGGCTGAACTCTTTATCTTCATAGCTTTATTTCACCCCCTTTTTATAGGCTGGAAGGGACAATTTAATCTAATTGTTTCCTATGGCCCACTCCATAGCAAAAGCCAAAGAGCATTACCGAGTTATTTCTGCATCAAACTTGTAACTTGCCATGAAAAATGAAGTGTAGAGATTTCCTTTTTTGTTCTTGCAAAAAAACAAACAATTCAAAGGGATTGTTAAAATCTGTTTCTACTCATTAATGTCTCAGCCCAAAATTATTGGTTTCTTCTGTAATCCTGGTAATGTGGTTTAGAGCACAGCTGGCCCCCATGAAAAAACAGCTATGGCTGCAGGTAAAGCAGTAGAGATAACCTGTACAGCACCAGAACACAGCCCAATCAGTACCTTGTGATAACCCATTGTATTTAATTATCTGTGTGATTCCTGCGGAGTTTTCACCTGTGCCAATTCAAGCAGGAGTGCTGGAAATTACCAGTCACAAAGGAACACCACCAAAGAAAAAGAAGCAAAAAAAGACAAACAGTTCAATACAAGCTTCGTAATGGCCACATATTTTGAGATCCAGCAGGTTGCTCCCTAGTCTGTGCAAGAAAATGACAAATGAATGCTGTTTAACATTTTGCTTGAACAGTTTTTCCTTTCAGAAAACTATTTGCAATACAATAATGAGAAAAGCAGAGCTGTGAAGAGAAGTATTTTATAAGGCTGATTACCTTTCTAAGGTATATCACTTGATACACACTTTGTTTATCCACAGTGAACTCAGTGGTTAAAAAGATTAATTGAGCCTATTTTATGTTACTTGTACATGCTCTCACAGAGGAACTAACTTGTGCTTTTTCTTATTGACTTATTCACAAGAGCCTGCAATACAACCAGCAACAGCAAAATTACTATTCTAAATTTAGTACTTCATAAATACTACAAGATGCCAGCCCATCCAGTGGTTTCTTTTTTTTCCTCCTTTCTTTCAGGTGTTTCTCATATATCCAAAAAACCAAAAAGTGCATGCAGGAGATGCACAGTACCAGCCTTTGCTTTTCTGCTCTGCTCTTCCAGGGTACAGTCGGCATCTGACAGCTCACTCACGCTCTCTCCCTCTCTCCCTCTCCCTCTCTCTCCTGTAAACACGTGCGCAGGTGTGCAAGCACAAACATATATACGTACAGAGGTACATTGTTTCTGCTTCAGTTGATGGAGGAGAAGAAACTACTATGACTTCAAGGCACAAAGCAAGCCCTGTGGTTTGAAGGAGTTGTGTGATCTTGCTCATGTAGGTGGCCAAGGATGAAACTGTGCTTATCCCAACTACACTTACCAGGTGAATGATCTTAAAAAAAGTTGTTTTGCAGCTCTGCATCTCTTTGCCCCGGCGCGCTTGCTTTTCATCTCAATGCCTTGGACAGCTGCTCGTCACTTAGTTCAGGCTTGGTCTCTGCATAACATACTGGATACCTAATCTCAAGGGGCTACAGGTCTTCAGAAGATAAATAATAACATTGCCACATATACTGGGTCACACCGTTTCGATGAGCGGCCAGCCGTAGTATTCATCAGGATTGAAGACTAACTCAGTTGTATGCCGGTTCAGTCTACACCTCATGCAAACGATTCCCCAGACCTAAGCATTTAACAGCATCCCAAGGAGGGGGGCTTTTCCCCTACTTTCCGTCAGCCTTTGCTAATCCAGACGACTTGCCTCACATAATTTCGTTCCCCTTTTGGAGACCACTGAAAATGTACCCAGATGAGCAGCTTCCCTGGCTAGGCTCGGGTCACTTCCAGGTCCTCTGTCACTCCGCGGCAAAGGCCGTGAAGCCTGTTGAACTGCAGACAGCCCCCGCCTGCTAGAAATTGAGACTTGAAACCTCTTGAAACTGAGGCACCCAGCATCTCTGACACTGCTGATGACTGATCTCCCAACTAATAAAATATTAAACGGATACACACACGAGCAGCACCGGTATTTCCTGCGGCCAGCCTTTGGATGCCGGTCCCATTCGGAGGCAGGAACCTACACTGCAACATGCTTCTTCCCCAGAGAGTTTCTCAACAACGAGATGAACAACATACCCACGGAATGTCCCTTCATCTTTAAGGATGCATTTGAAGCACAGCAGGTCGATGCTAAAGGGGGAGAGCCCTTTGCAGTGCAGCCTGGATTATTAGCTGTACCTTACCGGACGGCCCACAAACAAGATCCCAGTCCCGTGTGGACAGGCTCTGCACACATGCAGAGCAAGGGATAGCCTCAGTGGATTTACCTGCCCACACGCCTCACCTGAGATTTCAAGGTACCCCAGGTCTGGCACAGAAGACACCTGCTTTCTCAAAAGGCACCTGGAAGACAGGCAGAGTATGCAGGGAATCTCAAGCGGCCCCAGATAATGCTATGTGGACTGCTAAATCCAGCACCATTGCCAGAAGAATTCTTGTTCTCTAAGCCTACAAAATGGCGCCCTGTGAACCCTGGAAGAGGTGTAACGGTCTCATTCCTACGCAGAGCCGATTCATGCAGCTTGGTTCTCTTCAGCAGAAGCAGGTTGCCTAACAGTGGCTGATGCCGTGAATCGGCTTGCTTATTCCCGCTTTGCAGGTGGGGACAGCGGGACTGATAAGCTGCTTTGCCCAAAGCAGCATCCGAAAGCCATGGCTGCCTGTGGCAGAATTCTGATTTCCTAAGCTGAGCTCACTGCCCTAGACACAGAGAACCATCCTCTGCCTTCTAATGCCAGTTGCCTAATAATGCATGTTACGAAAAACAGCCAGATTGACTTTCCCGCAGCGGAAATGTCTCTTTGAAATATGGATAATGCTTTGGACAGCTTGCACTTTTCTCGTGTTTGCAGCACATGCCATGCAGCATGCGGCTCCCTGCACCACTGAGCTGTACAGGCACCTTCGCTGCTCGCAGCTGGGCACCGGCTCTGCTCCGAGCGTGCAAGGCTTCCCAGGTGGGGCTGCTCAGCCCTGCTCTGCCACAGAGCAGGGCTTTCGCTGGGATCACCTGCCAAAAACAGTGGCGGGCACAGCCCTGGTTTTACACAGAGGGCGGAACCAAGCCACAGTGCTGTGTACCGAGGCCGTGCCGAGCAGCATGGGCTAGAAGGGGAGAAGAGCCCCGAGACGTGGGGGCAGAGGGCAAGGTGTGGAGGCAGCCAGGCCTGGGGTGATGAGCCATGGGGCGCAGGCTGGCCCTGGAGACCCCCTGGCTGCAAACACCTCCCCCGGGACCAGCCGCTGAGATGCAGCCCTGGAGCTGAGCAGAACTCGCTCTTGGGGGAAGAAACAAAGAAATAGCACCTGGGCTGCCTGGAAGGAACCATCAGCATTAACATCCCAGCCCCGCCCCGGCAAAGGCCTGCGCGGTTCTACCCCAGCTCTCTCCAGACGGCCCCACCGCCCCCAGGCCGCAGTGGACACCACAGGGGGAAGGTGGGCGCAGCACCAAAGGCAGCCCACATGGGGACAGCAATGCCACCCGCACCAGGTGTTAGTGACACCCAGACTTCTCCTGTGGTCTTTATTCCTTTATTTTCTTTCTCTAAGAAGCAGGTTGAGGAGACCAACGAGAGCCTCCTGCTGCGCTTTGGCCCTCGCTTCACCAGCCCCTGGGGCACCCGCCTAGTGCCGCCGGCGGGGCGGCCTCTTGCGGGGCTGGGGAGAGTCCTGGGGGCTGGGGGCCCTCCTCTTTGGGGGGTGCCGGGGCCCCCTGGCCAAGCGGTCCCTGCCCCGGCCAGGAGCGCGGCGGCAGCAGCTGCAGCCCTGGGCAGAGGGACCTGCCGCCGCCACCTGCCCCGGCTCCTCCTGGGGCTGCTCCGGCTCTGCAGGGACGGGTGCAGATGCGGGGCGGCTGGGACCCCCGCGGAGGGCGGCCTCCGACATGTGGGGTTGGTCCTCCACATCAGAGCCTGCAGGGCTGCTGGAGAAGGCCAGGTGGGGGGCGGGAGTCCCCCACCAGGAGGCGGCGGGGCTGGGGCTGGCTGCAGGGCTGTCGTCCTCCTCTCTGGCACTGCGGGGGGCCTGCTGGTCCAGGTGCCGGCGGATGTCCCTGCCACACAGGCGCACGGCAGCGCTGAGGAGCTGGCGGACGAATGTCTCTGTGTCTTCTAGCAGGCAGCTCTGCAGCTGCCGCACCAGCACCTCCTCGTCCAGCCCGTAGAGGCACAGGTGGGCCACGATGGTGCCCTCCGCCGCAGCCACCTCCCACCACTCGTCCTCGGTGAGCGCCCCAAGCGTCCGTCGCAGCCACGGCAGCAGGTGCCTGATGTTACGTGGGTGGCTCTTGAAAAAGTCCGCCCAGACCTCAGGAGGGAAGCTGTCCACCTGAGCCCCGGGCACCCGCGCCGCTGCCCCCTGCTCGTCCTGGTGGTCTTCAGACGATGGCTCTGCGGGGCGGGGGACGTCGAACGTCAAATAGTCGTCGTCCGACCACACCGAGAACAAGATGGCCGTCGTCACCGACCTGCACAGGGGGCAGTTTGGCTTCAGCCATGTCCAGCGCAGTGCACAGCCTAAGCAAAACTCGTGGAGGCAGGGTGACATGTAGGCGATGCCATCTTGATCGTCGCAGCAGATGGGGCAGCTCCACTCGCTCTTGGTGGCCATCCTCTCTGCCTGCTGTGGCAGGCTGGGGAGCACCGAGGATGAGGACCTGCTCCCCCTCACTGCTGCTGCAGCAGCGGCTGTTGTGTGCTGCAAAAGGGAGAGAGGCCGTGGTCACTCGCTGTCCTGGGGAGGGGAGGAAGACATGCCCAGGTCCCTCAGGAAGGACACCCTCCCAGCCCCCGCCGTTTCCCCAGCGCTCCCCACCAGCCAGGGCCAGGCTCAGGCTGTGGGGCCAGCAGCTCCCCGAGCCCCATGGCCCAACCCACGGCCGCCCCGGGCAGACGTTTCCCCGCACAGCTCACCTCCGCTGCTGCAAGCGTGGCCCGTGGTGCCCGGCTGCCTCAACCAGGCAGGACCGCGGAAACGCAGGCGACGGCTCCGGGACGGGCACCGAGAGCTGCCGATGGCAGCACCAGCCAACACACCAGCCAGCACCAGGAGAAGCCTCGCTTGACCCTCCAGACCTTGCAGGCACACTCGGCACGAGTCCAGGTACGAGTCCAGGCACAAGCCAGGCTGGGCCAGGCTCTGCTAGCACCCGAAGATAAGCAGCGAGGGATGCGAGGTCACAGTCCATCACTCAGTCATGTCAGAGCCCACTGCTCACCCACAGAGAACATCACAATGGCCCATCTGCCCCCGCAGTGCTCACCCGCGCAGAGACCTGGCCGGCTTCCAGGGAAGGACTGTTCTCACTGTAAAAGGTTCTTTCTTATGTCGCGATAAATCCTCTGCCAGTGGAGAGAAGAGCAGCTAAGAGCAGCTGACGGAGACAGAGGAGCAGCATGGGGAGGGCACAGGGGAAACCAGAGGAAACACCTGCACTCGCACACCCTTGGGTGCAATACCACTCACACCCGTCCTGCTGTGCAGGTCCCCCGCCGGCAGGGCAGAGGCCCTGGAGAGATGGGGTTCCCAAAGCAGGAGCCATCAGCCAAGGAGACACCATTTGCCCCTGGACAGCTCATGGGCCACCAGCCTGCCTGCCAGCTGGAAGCTGCTGGGCCACCAGGCCAGTTGCCCTCTCTAGCCAAACAGCCGAGCTGAAAATGAAGTGTGTAGGGGGCAAAAAGGTGCGGACCAGTGAAAGAACTTTTCTTTAAGATCATGCACCTGGCGAGCGTAGTTGCAAGGAATAACAGTCCGATCCATGGACACCTACATGAACAGGGAGCTACAAGGCTCAGTCCACCCAGCAGCACAGACAGCAGCTCTCTAGGAGGACAGCACCTCCTCCATAACACTGCCAAGGTCCCCGACGGACGGTGGGAGCTTGGGCCTGGCTGTCAGGAACACTTTCCCCTCCCTCAGGTGTGGTGCCTCCAGCTCTACGATCACTGGTTGGTAACACGGGACAGACAGGCCTTGGCAATACAGAGCTCTGTACACGTCAGTCACGGTCTCCTCCTCTACCAGCCCCATAGACTGATCTTCCGCACCAGCCTGACCTGCTGTGAGAACGCTCATTCTCATGTGAATCTCATGCCAACAGACCCGCCGCAGGACACAGCTGAACCCAGTAGACATGCTGGTGGTGCCTCTGTGAAAACATAGTAGGAGAGGGTAAAAAATGCTGCAGGGTAGCTGTGAGAGTAGTGAGAAAAACTGGAGAGTAACAGTCCTGCAGGTCAGAAAAGAAGCAGGCAGAGGAGGAGGTGCTCCAGACTCCAAAGCAGAGATTCCCCTGCAGCCCCTGGAGAAAACCCTGGTGAGGCAGACTGTCCCCCTGCAGCCCATGGAGGACCACAGTGGAGCAGGTATTCACGCTGCAGGCTGTGGAAGACCCCACACTGGAGCAGGAGGAGATGCCCTGAAGGAAGCTACAGCCCACGGAGACCCCACACAGGAGCAGGCTCCTGGTGGGAGCTGCAGTCTATGTTTAGGAGCCCACGAAGGAGCAGGTTTTCTGGCAGGACCTGTGACCTTGTGGGGAACCCACAGTGGAGCAGGCTGTTCCTGAAGGGTTGCCACCCTGTAGAAAGGACCCATGCTAGAGCAGAGGAACAGTGTGAGGAGGAAGGAGCAGCAGAGACAGAGTGTTGTGGACTGACCACAACCCCCATTCCCCATCCCCCTGCACTGCTGGGGGGGTAGAAAAGTCAGAAATGAAGGAGTGAAGTTGAGCCCGAGAAGAATGGAGGGGAAGGTGGGTTTAGTTTTGTCTTTGTTTCTCATCATCCTACTCCATTTTTAATTGGCAGTAAATGAAATTAATTGTCCCTGAGTCTATCTGGTCTGTAACAGTAATCGTTAAGCGATCTCCCTGTCCTTATCTCAACCAGCGAGCTCTCCCATCTTATTTTCTGCCCCATCCTGTGGAGGAGGAGAAGTGACAGAGCAGCTTGGTGGGTATCTCTCAGGCAACCAGCCAAGGTCAAACCCACCACTCATGAAGGCAGTAATACAGGAGAGATAGAGGGCAACTTCCTGGTTCAGCCCTGAGAGCTACTGCTGTGCACACAAAGAAGGCCCAAACCTGGAGAACAAGACCCTGCCTGAGCCCTGTGCCTTGCACATACATGCAGCAGGACATCTAGGGTGAGATGAGCTGGGTGACTGCTGCCTAAAGCAAGGAGGTCAGGAGGAGCTGCTCTATTGCCAAGGCTACAGACAGAACAGATGTCTTCAAGTATGCAGTGGGCATACAGAAGAGGAAAACAGGCTCCTTGAGAGGACACAAGGTAGAAGACGCAGACTGCAACAAGGGAAATACAAGGAAGAAATTTGGAAAAAAAACAGTTTCCCATGGGAATCCTCAAACATTAGAAGAGGTAGCACAGATAGGCCATCCAGCTTTGGGAATATTCAAAACTGAACAAATCCTGAGCAATGTGATCAAAGTTGTTCCTGCTTTCAGTGAAGGAAGGGATCTGACGACCTCCAGAGGCCCCTTCCAACCTGGAGCACTCCTGACAGCACGAACATCCAACGGGCTGTACTGGTAAGACACCCAGTACTGAAAGATAAATGTGTTTGCAAAGTACACAGTCCACGCATTTAAATTCTTTAAAAAAAAAAGTCTTATTGCTTTATTCAGATTTTGACATAGCTCACTTGTATGTTACTGGAAGTCCCGTCGAAGATCTAGATAGAAATCACTCACTACTTTTCAGCAGAAATCAGCTTAAACCAAATAGATTAAAATGATGGTAGAATTCAGCCTGAATAATTTCTTATGAACTAAGCAATTTTTCCTTTGTATAAGAAGAGCAATCCTCATAAATGGCATTTTCTGGCTTTTGGTTTGGCATCCTTTTTTGTTGTTTTAAACAAACCTTTGAAATACTCGGTGGATAGATTTCACACACTACAAGAATACAGGATGGCTTTATGAAATTACAACTTCCAAACAGTCTTCTGAGAAACTTTGAAAGTTATGTACTAGCAATATTCTATCTTCTTTGACTTAAAAGTGCATACACATTCAAAGGTTTTACACATTTCCCAGACATCTTTTAACATACACAAATCACATCAGGTGTTTTTGTTCTCAAGGGGAAAAAAGTCATTAAATTCACAATTTTAAGAAGCGTTCTGTGGAAAGTGTGCTACATTTTTTCTTCTGGGAAATCAAACCAAGAGGATCTGTTGACAAGTCTCTTTGGCAGTCTTAGTATCAATGGTTGTCTCTCTGGACACTCTAGGAAGGAGATCCTGGGAGAAGGCAGTTGACTGGAAGGCGCTGCTGGTGCTTCTTGAACGTAGCTGGTTACAGGTTCTGTGTGAGTGGTGGTACTGGTGGTATCTGCTATGATAAGACTCTGGTCAGCTGCTGTTTCTCGAAGTTCAACATCAGCATTTCTAATGTCACCATCTAAGTCTCCCCTTCTGGTAGGAATACCATACTTTCTGGCTGCTCCTCCAGTTTCCTCACCAACTCTGTAAACATCTTCACATCCTGTCCTTCCCAGAAAAGAAGATGGAGACTCATTTTCCCTCTCATTTAACTGAGTCCTGCCTGTCCAAGTAACACTGCTGTCACATTCGGTACTTTCTGGCTCCTTGCTGCTATCACTATCAATTGTAATCACCACTGGAGAAGAATGGGCCGAGTTACTCACATGATGTTTCCGGTGTTTCTTCTTATGCTTTTTCTTTTTCTTTTTAAGATGCCTTGTTGTGTCTGTCGCTTTCCCTTCATAGACTATCTCCACACTTGGACTCCTCATCTTCTTCTTCTTTTTCTTACGCTTTGTCTCGCTGCTTGCTCGATTGTCTGAAAGGCTATCTTCATTTTTGTAGCAGTCACTGAATTTTGAGAAAGTTTTCTTGGGCTCGTTTCCTCTTTCTAGACTTGTGCTCTCCATTGATGCAGTCTCCAAGTGGCGAGTTTTGTACTTCCTTTTTCCACCAGGCTTTTCACTCTTCATTCTGTCCGTTCCTCCAGAAGGGGTCCTTGACCTGTTGCTTGATCGACTCCTTGACCTGCATCTTTCATAACAGTAGTAGTGTCTCTCATGGACTCCCCTCTGGCTATATGGATCTGTCCTTTCAATAAATGATCGTATCCTGCATTCTGGACTAGCAGATTGCCTTGAGTAGAGAGCATGAGACTGAGTCCTCCTCCTGCTGGAGGATTCATAGCCATCTCCAAACACCTTTCGACTACAAAAAGCATAACCCCACTGGTATCTACTTTGATAATTGTCTCTTACATAATAACGATCGCTGTCTCTACTTCTTGATCTCCTTTTGCCATGGCCTTTGCTACGTGATCGTGATCTGCTTACTTCTCTGGATGGAGTGCTCTCACGACTCAGAGAGCCTCTCTGGCTTTTTAGAGAGGCTCTGGTGTCATGAGCCCTTGACCTCCTGCTGCTTCTTTTGCTCCTATGTTTACTACTATCTCTGCTTCTCGATCGTCTCTTTTTAATTTGGCTTTTGCTACGATGTTCCTTCCTAGACCGATGGCCATGACTGCCTCGACTGTTCCGTGAACAGGACTGTGGGCTCCTGGACTTTCCCTTTCTAGACAATCTGTGAGTCCAAGGGGAGCATACTGTGTCACTCCCCGGAGAGGGGCTCCAGCTCAAGTCCTGTGGAGAGAGATCTTTTACCTTACATTTGTTCTTCTCATCATCTTTTGACTCTGTCTTCTCAACTGCAGGAGATAAGCAACTTCTACAACTACCTACATCCTCCTTATATGTGGGGGAACGTGGTGAGAAACTCCTGCTTGGTTCACTATCACTCCAGCTGCGACACTGGATTGGCTGCTGTTTCTTCACATCTTCCCTTTTCTCTTCCCTGATGGACTCCTCAGAGTCCGAGGACAACTCAACCACTTCTGGTGTTCTCTCAGCTAATGGTTTAACATACCCAACAATAACACAATTGTCTGAGGAAGAGTCACTCTCGTTTGAGTCAGCTTTAGCCTGTAACTGAGTTTGCAGTTTGGTTCTCCGACTCTTTGTAGCAGAGTCCTCATCAGAACTTTCTGACGTCTCCAGAGGAGAAGCTATGGTTGCATGAACCTCTTCTGAAATGGAATAGGAAGGCCCTGGAGTTTCATCATCCCAGGGGGCCTGACCAAGACCAGTCACAGACAAACTGTTATCTGGCCCTTGAGAAAATGCCATATCTGGAGATATTGTAATAATTGACGAGTCTGAGTGGCTTCCTTCATCATATGATGGCGTAGGACAGTCATAATTGGCGTGTTGATCATATGCTTCTAAGTTAAAAGGACAGCGGGCAAAGCTGATGAATTCATGTAAGAAGTGTTCAGTCCGATTCAGCAAAAATGGCTTTAAATCGTCAGCAAACGCCTGACTTTCCAGATCATACCTAGTCACATTACTCATGATAATGTGCTGTACAATATTAACCAAAGATCCATGGGCACCAAACAGGACTGTAAGTTCTCGCTTCAACCAAGGAACCAACCTGTGAAGGCAAGCAGGGTTGCGGCGGAAAAACTCTGCTGAAATGTCTCGATAGCGGCCACCATCCTGAATACTACGAATACGCACACCAGTACGGTACAGAGCTCTGCGGAAGTTGATCATGTCCTCCTCCTGAATCTGCCGCAGAGATCTGCCCTCCGCGCTAGCCTGCCTCCTTGAGGCCAGCCTCCTTATCATCTGCTGAATCTCTCCGTCTCTCTGCCGCACTGGTTCACTGGACAACCCTTCAAACAATATCCCGTTATCTGGAGGGGACAGCGTCCTTCGGGAAGGGGAAGTGCCAGTGCGGCGCCGCCCTGTTAAGGTGGTACGGTAACGAAATCTCTGGCCATCAGGGCTGGCAAAAGAGCTGTTTTCTGAAGGACTGAGTATGTACTCCTTAAAGTCATCTTCAGCACGAATTGTATGGAAAATGGAAAAAAAGGGTTGCTTGCAGAGAGGGCACTCTGCTTTGTTTTTTGACCACTCCTGGACACAGCGGAAACAGAACCTATGCAAGCAGCGATCTAGATACGCAACATTGTCAAATCTGTCCAAGCAGATGGGGCATTTAGAGTCAGGAGACGCATCTGTTGGCAGCTTGCTGGTGCTGGCTTTTGGCGAAAAGTTGCTATCTTCCGAAAACCCCTTATCTGCTGAAGTCATGTTCTACAAAAGAAATGGACAAAAGATCATTGCTATCTCAGAGAGACAAAAATGTTAAAGTCTAAACACAGAAACCCGTAACAGTCACCTTCAGGGTTGCAAAGCCCAGCATTAGCACTGAGAGAACACCGAACAAAGAGGCAGCATGACCTAATGACTTTGTTTGGCTTCTCTTCACAGTGAGATCTGGCTCCTCAGCGTTGCCAGTTTTAAACAGAGATTGATCATGCTGGCATATATGAAGGTAACAGGCAGGACTCTGTCTTTTTCCCCACTCATAAATAACTGCTTTGACGTGGCCAGTGAGTTTATGATTAACATGGTATCCTCCGAAACACACTTCCAAGAGAGACCAGCGTTTACACATGAAAAACATGAGAACAGTTAGTTCTGCCGTTTAAGAAAAAAAGTCAAAACAAGTAATTGCACTCGAACTAAACCACCAGTTTCCACGTTCTGCTGGACCTGTCCTGTTCCTGCACCCCCTGCCCGTGTTTTGCTGGGCACTCATGCTGGACCACATACGGCTTGTCGGACTAGACAACCTCCAGGGATGTGTTCCAGCCTAAATCAGTCTTTGTTTTTACGACTGAAGCGGAAACAGCCAGGCGTCATTCCTACACGCGTCCTCAGGTCCACGCTGCCTTTGTATCTAGTCAGGCTGTCAAGCGTGGCTCACAATAAACCCCTCTATTTTAAGGTTATTTTGGTATCAGCATTATCCCAAGGCACTGTAATTCGCTGGAAACAAGTTACGGGGCCACCTCAAACCTCATTAGCCCACCTTTTGCGGCAAGCCCAGGAGCAGGCCGTAACCGCCTGCGGGACAGCGGGCACGAAGCGAGCCCGGCAGCCGAGACAGACACGCGGGCGGACGCGCACGCACCGCGGGGCAGGAGCGCAGCGACGCCCTGGGGGGACGCGCGCACACGCAGCGGGTGTCACAGTGGCACGCAGCGGGTGTCACAAGCGCACGCAGCGGGTGTCACAGTCGCACACGCGGACGCACGGGGGGGAAGGGATCCCGCTCCCCGCGGCGACGCCTCCCCGCCCTGCTCCCTCCCCGCGCCTCCCGCCCTCTCCTCTCGGGCCGCCGGCCCGGCGGCCGCCGCCAGCCCCCCGGAAGGGCCCGGCGCCGCTCCCGGCCCCCGCGCCCGCACTCACCGCTGCCGGGCCCTCGCTCCCCGTGCGGGCCGGGGCCGCGGCCGCCTTCAGCCGGTGGCGCGTCCGGCAGCGTCCGGAGCCGGCAACCTCCCGCCGCTCCTCCCCCGGCGCGCGGCGGCGGCGGCGGGCGCCCTCCGCCAGGCGCCGTAACGGTTCCGCCATCGGCGGCGGCGGCAGCGGCGTTGCCACGGGAACAGTTGCCCCCCGCCACCAGCGGGGCAGCGCCGGACCGCCGCGCTGCCTGCCGGGAGCGAATCGCGGGCGCCCTTGTCTGGCGTCAGTTCCGCTCTCGGAGGCGACATCTTGCCGGCGGGCGGCGGCGCTGCTGAGCGGAGGCCGAGGAGGGGGCGAGGCCGCCATGGCTCCGCCGCGGCGGCGGGACCCGCGCCCGCTCTGCCGCCTGGTGCGTGCCGGGCCGGGGGTGCGGCCTGGTGGGGGGGGGGGGGCGGCGGGAACCGCGGCGGGGGGCGGGCTCGGCTGTGCCGCCCGGGGCGGGTAGGCCCGAGGCCGCCCGGTCCGGAGGGCGGGTTTGCCGCCCGGGGGCAGGGGCGAGCAGGGCTGGGTGTAGCTCTTGGCGGAGGCAGCGGGCGCCGGGGCCTGGGGGACAAGGCCGGGTCCCGGTGCTGCCGCCGCCAACGCGCAGTGCGCTTCGTCCCGCAGGTGCTGGCTGCCGTGGTGCTGCTTTCCTGGGGCTTCGTCCTCTACGGGGCGCGGGTGGCCGCCCAGCGGCAGCTGGAGAGCAGTCTCCTGGCCCGGGGGCTGCCCTAGGCAATGGCGGAGCCCGCGGGACACCGCCGGGAGCTTGGCGTTGTCTCCGAGGGTACGGAGGAATCCGTTGGAAGGCTGCAGGAGCCCTGTGGTCAGTTGGGCAAATAAAGCATAAGTAGCTCTTAGGAAAGAGACGCTAAATAAAGCATAAACAGTTAGTAGAAGAAAAATCTCTCCTTACTGATCTGTGGTAGCACCTATCTGCGAGAGACGCACGTACCCGTACGCACAAAAAAAAGATGCTGATATGGCCAGCTCTGCAGGCTGCCATAGACAAGGTGCTGCCTTCCACAGCACCTGCATGTAGTACTACCAGGACTCGCATAAAACATGAGCACAGCCATGTCCCTTTTGTCCTCTACAGCCAGTAAGGATTGCAGTTCACTAGTGAAAGCACACGTGGGTTCACCGATCCTCTCAGTAGCAGCACAGCCCTTCTGTCCATCTGATAACCCTGTCCCGTATCCTCAGCCCTCTCACTCCTACGTACCAGCTGCTCCAGCTTCCTGCTCACAAGCAAACACGCATGCGCTGACACACTTACCCAACAGATGCTCCGCACCCGCAGATCTCCCCAAATACCAGCATGGGCCTATGGCTGATACCCTGCCTGGACCCAGGGCCTCCTACTTGCCAGCTATCCCAGCCTGAAGTTTGTTAAGGCCTTGCGTCTCCACCCCCAACACTTTTCTCTGGTGTTTGGGGGAGATGCAACCACTTTGGCTCCCCAGCAGGCAGCACCGGGCACGTGGGCTGTGGCCTGTGGTCCTGTTTCACATGTTGGTGCTGAGACTTGCTTTAGTCACCCCAGTTCCCCCAGTAGCTGCACCTGGGGCACACAGGTTGGTCCTGTCCCAGCAGCTGGGGCTGAGAACCTCACTGTCACCTGTGTCCTTTGCTGGCACCAAGAGCCTTACCCACTCCCATCACTGGCACGATAGGAGGGATCCGTACCCAGAGCGGTCCTACTCGGTCAACTTCCTAAATGCTATGTGCATGTGTTGGCTCTTAGGTAAGGTGGGATCCACTTGGAGAGTCCATCTCTGGAACTCCCTGAGTCACCGACATGGGAAGATGGAAGGTGCCCCAGGGTCTTCACAGGGGGATTTTCATTTATGAGCTGAAAAGAAGCAATTCTGGAAGTTAAATGGATCTGTTTTGGGGTGCTGGTTTTCTACACAGCTGGGAAGAGCAGAAGGCTTGTGGCTCCTCTCCCACAGCCTGCACAGAGTGGCAGCACCTCATCCCACGCACAGACCTCTTCAAACCAAGGAAAAGCCCTCCCGTGGGGAGGCCTGGCCCTGCTTCCTGGGCCATCGGGGTCCCTTGGTCAGCGGCAGGGGTTTTCCCCACTGGCAGCTTTGTGGGAGTGAGAGCATGGAGGGGCCTCAGTCTTGTGTCCTGAGCAGCAGCCACAGCACCGGCAGCGACCAAGCTGTTGACAGTGGGACCCACAGTCCCTGGGGGGGACAACCCCCAGCCCTCTCTCTGGCTCGCCCTGGCACCAGGGAGTGATGCCCTCTCAGGCATGGCAGCAACAGCTCCTCTGGGGAAGGAGGTCAGCAGGAGGCTCAGGTTATTCGATTCCTGGTTTTTTTTAGCATCTCCCATGTCAGCTGCATCACACCGCAAATACATGAGAATTGTCATAGACCCCAGCAGTGCCCCTACACAGGTTTCTGTGCTGACAGAGAAGCTCTCCACTGACTTTTTCTCTGAGCCAAAGCTGAGTGGCCGGATTGTCCTTTGCTGTCCACGCAGTAAGAGCTCAGCTTTGGTGCACTGTTGTCCTCACTGTGGTAGTCAAGCAGCCACCAGGCGCAGCTGTCTTCTCTTTCCCCTGCCCAGCTGGGCACTTCCAGCAGCACGGCACCAAGAGCAGGAGCGATGGGTGTGGGGCTGGCTGGCCCGTGTTAGAAACACTCTCTGACCACCAGCCTGCCCCAGGCTGTGGCCTCTCACTGTTAGCTTCTCCACCTTCGTTTCAGGTGCCAGCACTGGCATGCACCTATAGCTGCAGGGGGGCCGGTATTGGTCACTACAGGGTTTCGGGTTGCTCCGCTCTGCTGCAAACCTTCCAAGAGCCATTTTGCAGCCACCGAGACAGAAATCACCCATTCTGGCTTTGTTCCTTCTGGGTAGTGAGTGTTCGTGGCCACAGAGAGCTGGTTTACCTGCGAGCTGCCACGAGATGGCAAAATACTCTCGACCACGGCTCCCAGGCCTGTCTGCCAGCACCGCAGGCTGGAGCGCTGCAGGGCTGCAGGGAAGCAGCTGCACCGGCTGAATTTCTCTCCCCTCGGGTTAGCTGCTGCTCGGCGTGTTCAGGGGTGCCTCGCCAACAGCCTCCAAAGGACCAAGACCTGCCCGTTGCCTCTGGTCCCTGGAAGTCCATGGCAGAGCCTACGACTGCTCGCAACAGAGATGAAACACCCAAAAATGTCCCTGCTGCTGACTAAGACCTTGCACAGTGACAGCAAGGAGGCAGAAAGAGAACTTGCTCTTTTTATGGCGTGGTCCTTAGGTAACTGAGAAAACTGTATGGTGTTTCTGCAGATATTAAGAGAACTGAGACTCGCAAGAGCTTTTTCTTCTCTGCCCTGCCCTTACTAGTCCCTCTTCTCTCTCCTGTGCTGCTATCATAGCACTATGCCAGAGTCAGTGTCATGGGTCTAAGAAACATCCTCAGCTCCACATCCTGATGTTTGTCTGAAGCCATGTGAGGATGATGGCAGCAGAAAGAAGCAACTTTTTTCTTCCAGGTAACATGGGAGTGGGATCAAAGCCCCCGTAGAGGTTGGGAAATACCTCCTTCAAGTCTAGTGGGGAGGACAGAGCTTGCAGCTTTTGTTTCTGCAGCTCACCCTTCTGCTTGCCTCTGCTACTTGCCCAGTAACAGTAGCTCTTTCAGGAAAGCAAGAATTAAAATCATGTGCATCCCAAGGATTTGAAACTGCCACCTCAGCAAGAAGTCTCTGCATTGTGCCACTAAAATCATCATAAAACATACACTGGAGAGCTCCAGGTATCCAAAGAAATCCCAGAAACTTGAGGTTTAGAATCAGCTCAGTTTCCCACATCTCAGTAAATCTTCACTCTGATTCTTCTGCCCAGATGTTATGCATTGTCTTGAAGACAAGGCCATAAGGATCATTGTCCAAGATCAAGCTCCTGAGACATGGATTGAAAGTAATTTAAGATCTCTAGTAGATTAGTAGCCATTAGAAATAAGAGAATATAAGCTCAGCATATTGTCAATAGCAGTAGTAAAATTTACTTCCTATGCAGTTTTGATCCCAGCTGTCTAATTTCTTAATACACTGAGCTACCTCTCTCTGAAGAAGCTGTCTCTCAAGCTGCTCACTTACAGTGTTACCACCTGTGTTATATGTTCCACCTCCCCCTCCCTTTCAAACTCTCTGTTCACCTTGTGCTCATGTGCTTGCTCATGGAAGTCAAGAAGCACATGCAAACCCCCTCAACTTGCTTCTGGGATGTCATGAGGAAGGCTTGGACCCAGTGCTCAGCATCCATCATCCTCTCCTCGCCCACGAAGATGCAGAGCAGAGCAGAAAGCATGTGTTTCCAGTCACATTCAAAATGGTACAGCAAATAACTATGTTTAGGCAGCATTAGACATTTGGATGAGATCACCAGAGATGGCTATTTTGCCAGTGCTATCATCCCTAAAGGAATATATTCATAATGCTGATGAAATCCCCCTCAGATCTTTTTTTTTCTTTTTAATAATTTTTAATAAAGCATAGTTTATTTATCAGAGCAAGGGTGGTTTATTAGTCTTGAAGTGGTTTGTTTGTTTGTTTAGGTTTCAGGGGGTTGTTTGGAAAAATTGTGATCAGCATGCTTTTGATTAGCATAGCTAAGAGGGCTTTTGTTTAATGAAATGATTAATTGATTCAGCCAGGTATGCAGCCACAATAACAGCTGCTTCAACAGATACAAAAGATTCTCCTTCAAAGACGACCTTGCCTCACAAACATGAGGCAGTACCCATGGATACATGTTAATTATAATGTTGATAAGAATACGTAAGGATAGCTAATATTGTAGCTGAGTTATTTAATGAAGGCTATTGAAAACAGTCAAAAACGGAAACAAAATCATTAGCCAGGCCACTATGGGCTAAATTCAGCTTTAAATCACTTTAACGTACTGATGATAATCAATTTCTCCCAAATTACACCAGCAAGGAAGCTGGAACATAATTGCTTCATTGCTGCATTACACGCTGTTTGAAAATGGAGGAATTACACAAGTTCAAACTAGAGTTTAATAGAGCACTCTGCCTGTTTAATAATAATTATATGCTTTCATTATTCTGTCTATTATTTATGCAATACCACCTGTAACCTAAAAGCCGCATCAATACAGATTTTGGTAAATACACGCAAGTTCATGGTAAATGGAAACCTAACAATCTTTTAAAATCCCAATGGTGACCAGAAATAAAATGCACATAAACCTAAAGACAGTACTTCAGACTACAAGTAGCTCCACAGACCAAGGTCACCACAGACCAAGAAGCAAAAGCTACAAATTTTGTGGTGAAAGAGGGAAAAAAATATATGCATGGTATGAGACACAGAAGAATAAAGGTGAGAGAGAGAGATGCAGGAAAGCAGAAGACAACACTGAGCCCAAAGGAGGGTGACATGTCAGAGGACCCTGTCCAAGGATATTCCCAGTGCTTCATGATTAGAAACACTGAACAGACCTAGGACCGGTTTGTCTGAGTCATGGTGCTGCCAAAAATCCCGTAAGAGTTTGGACAGACAGGTTTCAGTTCCCTATCTGCAAATATAGGCTGGCAGTTTTTTTGCTGCATTGCCACTTCAGGTCTCCTCTACTGTTTGCTGCAGCCATCTGCCATCACTCATCCCGTGCTGCAACCACTTCAAACGTTTCTGTGGAAAGGAACACATGTATCTGAACAGCAGTCAATGCTACAGGACCTTGACTCGCCATCGGAGGCTTGACAAAGCTGTGTAACACATGAACGTGAGCAAATAAAGCGAAGAAAAAGCATACAAAACCTTTGCAGAAGCTAGACGGCAGTGTTGGCACATGCTCTAAGGCACAGGCAAGCTACTGCTCATACTTTGCACAGTGGGCTCTAATTGTGGGTCCTCCGTTCACAAGAATCAGTTTTGGACCTCCTTTTTTGTCATCTGAAGAAAAAATGATTTAGCATCTCTGAAACTTCAGCCTCAAGACCAACAACCACAAAAGAGGTACTCAGAGTTCATGGGGGAAAGCAACAGCCAAAAAGACTCAAGCAGAGTTCCCAAAGCAGAAAGAACATATCCTTTTCTTTAACAGTAAAAAGCTGTTTTTCCCCCCCTAATTCACGTTTCTGCATGTCAGTAGATCACCCGATTTAACAGTGACACACCACCAAATGAGCTTGTCACTAAAAGGAAGTTGCAGTTTTTGAAATGGCTGTTTACATTCAAATGAGATAAAAGAGAGGTGGAGGGCTCTGCCACAGATACTGAAAGAGACGAATGGTTAAAAAGATAAAGACCTTCAAAGACCGTATGTTGCCCCAAGCAGCTTTTAATGAATTTTATTGTGGTTCAGTGAGTCTGGTTTGCTTTTAACGGTTCATTTGGCAAGTTGTTGCTGCAGCCATTTCTAATAATAATGTCACAATAATCTTTTAACTGGGTACAGCTTTGTGACTATACAGGATTGCTCTGAAAGTGATTTCTGGACTTGGTAAGATGGAAAAACATATGCAGTAAGTTCCTTTAGGTCCTTCCTCCGTGGCACACATCACACTGAAAAACAGGAGGACAACAGTTACTCTGAGGAAAACCAGAAGGAATTGTCTTCCACTCAGATGAGGATTATTTTGAAATTATAACAGCAACTGCGAGCACAACATTGCCAGCAGACAGGGACAGTGTTTACTTCCTTCACACTTCGGCTATTACTGATTACAGTCAATATGATATTTTTACCCAACATACTAGTTTTTTGGTAGAGTTATTTTCCTAGTCCTCTATTCCAAATGATATTTTGACTCCATCCTTGTGCTGATTCAAGTAGCAAAGTAATCAAAATTACCAGAATAATAAAGCGATGAATGTAATTAAGACTAAATATATATTGTTTTTCATCAAGAACCAAAAGGTCAGTGCCAGCAATAGAGCCCAAAAGGAAAAAAAGATTTAAACCCAAAGTATTGAAATAATTTCCTAGCTATGCAGCTCGATAACCATACCTGATCTTTTTTCATCAGCTGCAGTCATCTTCCTGTCACTCCACATTTCTACAGAGGCTCTCAAGCACAGGATAACACACTCTGTCTTCTCTATTGTCATTTTTCAGATGTAACTGTGCGTGGACAATACAGTTCGCAGCAGGCAGAAATGCCTAATGCAAGAAGGAGGAATCTATAGTGCAGGAAAAGGGGAAGGAATTGAAAAGGAGACTTCCCCTAGGAGATTAAATCCCAGATCCATACAAACAACTCACTATGACTTGGGGCAAATAATCCTATCAAAGTTGATGAAAACATGCAATTTAAAAAATCATGCTCTGTGTAAACATCTGCAGTAGGCTTCAGATCAGTGGCAGACATGAAGCTTGCTACGACCTTGATAGTTGTTCCCAGTGATTTCAAGGGGACTATTCACATACAAAAGCGCATGCTGAACTTCCAGAATCGGGGCATAAAGCCAATTAATTCAGTCTTGCTACAAACAAGCTCCAGACTAAAATCCTTGCAGGGCTGCTATTTATTGAACAGTATTTCTGTATCACTTTGTGGTACCTTCTAATCTAGTATCTTAAATTCACATACCATACCCTGTTTGCAGGATCAGACCATAGGGATGAGATTTACCCAAGTACTGTATCTCTCCAACAAGGGCTAGTACCCTAATGCACAGTACTGCACGTAGCAGTGGGCCCCGAGGTCTTGACGGCATGCAAAGTTCAGCTGGTCTCAGCTTGCAGCAAACCTGCTTCAAACTGGATTTTTACCGTATTTGTACTCCAAAGGTTTGTGGACCACATATTGTGTGAAATTTGCAGCTGAATGCATTTGTCCGTTATCATCCCATGACTGATTAAAAGAAGAAAGTCCATGACTTCAAAGCAACAACCCCTGCCTTGGTAATGCTGAGCTCTCTTCTCCACAGAGAGAAACTGCTTGGGTATTTCACCTCAACAGAACTAAACTAAGCAATGTTAACATTTCAGTCCTTGCTTCCATTTCTATGCTGGCAGATGGCACCTATTAGAAGTTACGTACCAATTCAAAAGGTAGTCAGTTAAACTCTTAAGCTTTGCTTCAGACACGCAGCATCTAGCCACAGCCTACTGATTTTATTGTCTGCCACCAGGAGGGTTTTGCCTCAGTAAAGAACCGAGGGATTTGGTCTAGTGATAAAGGTGTCAGCTCAATAATAAACCCCTCCTCAAATAATTGCAGTTCATTAGGCCTTGATCCAAAGTGCAGTGCAGGTAATGACTTCAAGGAGGTCTGTCAGCACTGTTGTGTTGGAGGTACAGGTCGTCGTAACACTGAGATAGCCACATTTTTTGTGGGAGTGTAAAAGATAGCATACATCCCATGGAGTGTACAGTCTTCTGTAGAACTGCTGCAAAAAGAACAAGTGAAGGGAAATACAGTCGTGTCTGTTTCCCTGAGTAGAAGCTGAGGAGAGAAGAGCTGGTAAGAAAGGTGGCTGTGCTCACAAGCACGCTGAGAGCTAGCAACCCACCGCAGTCCTCCTGAGGGCCCCATGCCAGAGCATCTTTCCAAGCCAGATAGGGTTTTAAAGACCCTTTAAAAAACCAGCTAACATATACTTTTTACTAAAGCCTTCTGAAACTCTACTAAAACAGCCACAGCTATGATGGGAATGGTGGGCTACAAATGGATGACAATGGAGGAATGTAGAGATTAACAAAAAAAACCCCTGTAGTGTCACAGCAGACTGCCCCAGATTGAAAGGCGACGAGTTTGATGTTTAAAAACCTGAGGTAGTAGTTATTTGATGGCTACCACTGCAATAAACTGAAAGAACAAAGAAATAAATTTGTTAGCTTGAAATCTGCAGTCATCTGCCTCTTTCTGCAGAAGAGCTCTTTGCATTACATGTGTCCAGGAGACAAATGCCCGTGATCATGCCATCCAGCTCTCACAGGAGTGGGCCCAACAGAAGTGGAGCAGGATCAGCTTATCACAGCTTACATAGGTTTTGCTCCTGAACCAGCACTCTGCAGCAGGAGAGTCATCCTGCTGTCCCAAGACCAGTCTAACCATTTTCTCAAACCTACTGAGAATTTTTTCCTTTTCCTCAAGAACTTCTGCAGATTTCTTTTACAACTGCAAGCTCACCTGCACTTCACAGAGAAAGGAGCAAATTTCATCTTTTGCAAATACTTGTTCTGCATTCCTTTTAAGTAGTCTGTGAATCCTAGGTGGATATTACAGCCACTGACATTTCTGTCATTCCCTGGTATCTCCAGGGGCTCTCTCTGCCCCCTGTGAGTCTTTTCCTCTAATGTTTTCCTTGCCTTTCATTCTGAGCATGGAGTACGCTGGAGAGCAAGATGGACAGAGGGTCAATCCTGGCCTGCAGGGTAGGACAGGAGGGGAGAAAACTCCACCCAGCAGGCAATGGCGAACTGACTTCCTCAGGACGAAGCAGGTAGGCAGAGAGGGGTATTCTTCCATCCCCTGTAGGCTGCCCAGCACAAGGGACTGCGCGAGGACATCAGCCACTCACAGATGATTGATTTGCATCTGTCCTCGCAGAGATTGTTTCTTTCTGAATGGTCCATTAATTCTTCCTTCCAGCAAAAAAAAAAAAAAAAAAAAAAAGAAAAGAAAAAATAATACTGCACATGGATTTTTGTTTCTGGATAAAAATAAAGGTTTTACAACAAATGTTAGCACAGAGTTGAGAATTCAGAAACAACTATTTTGTTACTTTTCCAGATACAACAGGGTATATTAATATGTATCAGCACAAAGTCTATGTACAAGTATGTAATTTAATATGCTTTATAAAGTGGTTTTATCTCAGATCACTAACTCTTCATTTGAATGGATAATAAATATAATTTTCAATTTTCTCAAAATAGTAAAAGGTCAGAAAAACACAATTTCTTAGCACAGATCTCAGTAGGCTTTGATATAAACTCCTGGCTGTGTTTTCTGTGCAAGATTCACCCACAGTTAGTATGTGAATAAGTATATTGATTGCTCTGTCAATTTTTCTTTAGATAAACTCAGATTAGGAAGTCTTTACCCAACAGGAATAAAGATACATAACTACATCTCAAAACTGCTTCGCTCATACTGCAATTTGTCATTGGCCAACATATCTCTCTCAGCCACGTTAATGTTGATAATAAATACTAACTTGCTCCTGGGAAAAAGAGTACCCAATACTAATTTGGAGAATGCATACTTCTAGTTTGGGAAGCAGTTTTAGAAATAGCTTAGTAGATTCGTCTATTATTGCTTAATAAGCATATGTTCTTTTATTGCTTCTTTTGAGTTAAACATAGGTCACCTATGTTGGTTTTTGCTGTTGAAGTCAGATAATGAAACTGTAAGTGATGTTTTAGAAGCCTGTATAAAAGTTCAGTACTGAATTAAATGGACAATGTCAAGTGCTAAATAAAAGTGAGTTACAATTAGTTTTCAAGAGAGCAAGCTATGCCTGCAGCCTGCTGATAATTTAATTTTCACAATCACATTTTTCACGGAAAGAAACGCTCCTTTCCCTGCTAGTGTTGTGTGAAAGGCCCAAATGAAGAAAGACTAAGATTGATGGTATGTATATGAATGTAGAGAACTGTCAGCATTAAATCAGGCACGTCTCCCCGTCCCTGCCAGGGGACAAAGTGCACCAGTAGCGACTTCTGAAACCACTTGCCCCTGAGAAAATGAGGCCACCTCCACCAGCTAAAGTTTGACTCTCTTTCCTGACATGATCAGCTCAGCACTCACAGAGTCATGCCTTTGAAAAGAATTAGAAAAAAAACTGTTCCTTACTTTGCTGCATTTATAATAGGTTTAAGCACATCTTGCCACAAATTTAAATTTAAAAACTTAAATTGAAGCCAGGTTTTTGCTAAGTTCCCACAATGTTCCTTTGAAAATAGTAAAGTAAGAGTTTTGAAGTGCAAGTAAGAAGGATAGAGGCCACAAACTCTTACTCCATGGTGAGCAGTCATCATATTTAGCCTCACGAGGTGATGATGTCTTTTACTGCTATTAAAAGCCTTGAATTAAGTATTCAAGCAGCACATAGAACTAACATGGCAATTAAAAGCCACGAGATAGCACGTATTTTATGGTCTGTGTTTACAAATCTTTAACTATTTAAAGACCTCATTCTCCTCTCACACCTGCATGGATAAGCTGAATTACTCTGGTATGAAACTGATTAGGCCAACACATGAGAGCTGAGACAGGCATCGTGTCTTATAACATAAGCCATCCAAGAGTTAGGTATCTAGCTTAAATTAGCCAGCTAGGTTTCCCACCACATCCCAGGCCATCTAATTTTTACTGGATGATCTGGTGCTTGGTTTTCACCCATGGGCCAGCCTTAGCTGACTTATGGCAGGCAGCTCAATGAATTATTGCTTTCTTCTCTAATTTTGTGGCAGTGTGTTAAAAATGTGAATCAGGCATAAATCATCAGTGCATTTATGCCTGCATGAGAGTACAGACATCCAAGGGCAAGAGCTATAAGGGGATCTTGCTACACCAGAGCAACGCTAACTCCAAAATCTATCAGTGATTTCAGTTTAAGCAGTGGTGGGAAAATATGTGTTAACCACTGTCTGAGTTTGGGACATCATCTGTACTTTTTCTCCCTGAAACTGCCCAGCATTGAACGTACAGAAGCTGCAAGGCAAGAGGGTTGTATTGTGACAAGCAAAGACCATGGACTTCTCCTTGCACAGGCTCAGTGCAGATGTTTTATGTCTTCTGAGACAAAAGCTTTTACCAAAAAAGTGATCTGAATTAATGAATTTTTCAGAAGGAACATAAGGCAGAGAGATGCCACTGCCACTGGGATGCAGCAACCTCAAAGGCAGAAATAGAAAGCAAGGTTCTCCTGAGCATCTCATCTGTTTGCTGCTCTTCATCTTTCCATGGCTTCCAAAATGTGTGAAACTAATCTAATTAACCTTGAACAATGGCCTTTATTAAACAGAATATGTGGAGAGGAAGAGACCAACACGGAATTTAACCTGTGCATGGTGTGAGAGTACATTTTCCTGTTCATGTCTAATGCTGTTTTTAAGACAAACATTTGACATATGAAGTACAATCAGCAACTTAGCTCTCCAGTTTGCCTTCTTGACTTGCTGCTGGTGCCTCACCCTAAGAGTTCTGCATCAGTCAATGTAATTCATATCCTCCTATTGACCCTGAAAAAAAGGCAACCGGCAACAAAGCTGTCTAAATGCTGCAAAATTATCAGGTGAGCTTCATTGTTCAAAGACAAACTCATCCATTATTTTATGAGAACAAAGGTAACAAAGAATCAAGAAGGTAATTTTTAGCACTAACCAAGCCCAACATATTCCAACATGCTTAAGTACCTACACAGGCATATTTTATAAAATATGTTCTGTTTCCTGAACAGAGTCTGAACTGGCAGTGCAAAAATCAACCTCCTAGCTTTTTTGACCCTTTCATCAGGGTCTGCAATGCTATAGTAGGACTGTAAGTTGAACAAAAAGGCATGTCCTTAGCTTTTTGGTCTCATCCCACACGTCTCCGTCCCAACACTGACTGAGGCTTTCTCCTCTCCCAAATCCTCCTGTGAACACGAGAGGTGCCATGTTTGGCTTTTCCTGTGTGAGGACAGAGCTAGCATAAGAAGTAAGTATCAGGAATGCTTATCTGGGGTGAGCTGCATTTGCCACTAACCATTCGCAAGGGACAGCTGGCATGTGAATTGTGTATCTCTAAATAAAACTTGTGAGGACAGAGGAGTGAGGAGATGGGCAAACTCCATGTGAGGTGGGTTTTTCTGGTCTGTTTCTTTACCCGGAGGAATCATAGAATCACAGAATCATTTAGGTTGGAAAAGACCTTTAAGATCATCAAGTCCAACCATAAACCTAACACTACCAAGACCACCACTATACCATGTCCCTAAGCACCTCATCCAAACGTCTTTTAAATGCTTCCAGGGATGGCGACTCAACCACTTCCCTGGGCAGCCTGTTCCAATGCTTGATAACCCTTTCACTGAAGAAAAATTTCCTAATATCCAGTCTAAACCTCCCCTGGAGCAACTTGAGGCCATTTCCTCTCGTCATATCACTTGTTACCTGGGAGAAGAGACCGACCCCCACCTCTCTACAACCTCCTTTCAGGTAGCTGTAGAGAGCGATAAGGTCTCCCCTCAGCCTCCTTTTCTCCAGGCTAAACAGTCCCAGCTCCCTCAGCCGCTCCTCATCAGACTTGTGCTCCAGACCCTTCACCAGCTTCGTTGCCCTTCTCTGGACTCACTCCAGCCCCTCAATGTCTCTCTTGTAGTGGGGGGCCCAAAACTGAACACAGTATTCGAGGTGCGGCCTCACCAGTGCCCAGTACAGGGGCACGATCACTTCCCTAGTCCTGCTGGCCACGCTATTTTTGATGCAAGCCAGGATGCCATTGGCTTTCTTGGCCGCCTGGGCACACTGCTGGCTCATATTCAGGCGGCTGTCAACCAACACCCCCAGGTCCTTTTCTGCCAGGCAGCTTTCCAGCCACTCTTCCCCAAGCCTGTAGCGTTGCATGGGGTTGCTGTGGCCCAAGTGCAGGACCTTGCACTTGGCCTTGTTGAACCCCATACAATTGACCTCGGCCCATCGATCCAGCCTGTCCAGGTCCCTCTGTAGAGCCTTCCTACCCTCAAGCAGATCAACACTCGCACACAACTTGGTGTCATCTGCAAACTTACTGAGGGTGCACTCGATCCCTTCGTCCAGATCATTGATAAAGATATTAAACAGAACTGGCCCCAACACAGAGCCCTGGGGAACACCACTTGTGACCGGCCGCCAACTGGAGTAAACTCCCTTCACCACCACTCTTTGGGCCCGGCCGTCCAGCCAGTTCTTTACCCAGCAAAGAGTACACCCGTCCAAGCCATGAGCGGCCAGTTTCTCCAGGAGAATGCTGTGGGAAACCATGTCAAAGGCTTTACTGAAGTCTAGATAGACAACATCCACAGCCTTCCCCTCATCCACTAAGCGGGTCACCTTGTCCTAGAAGGAGATCAGGTTGCTCAAGCAGGACCTGCCTTTCCTGAACCCATGCTGGCTGGGCCTGATCACCTGGTTGTCCTGTACGTGCCATGTGATGGCACTCAGGATGATCTGCTCCATCAGCTTCCCTGGTACCGAGGTCAGGCTGACAGGCCTGTAGTTCCCCGGGTCCTCCTTCTGGCCCTTCCTGTAGATGGGTGTCACATTTGCTAATCTCCAGTCAGCAGGGACCTCCCCAGTTAGCCAGGACTGCTGGTAAATGATGGAAAGGGGCTTGGTGAGCACTTCTGCCAGTTCCTTCAGTACCCTTGGGTGGATCTCATCAGGCCCCATAGACTTGTGTGTGTCTAAGTGGTGTAGCAGGTCACTCACCATTTCCCCCTGGATTATGGGGGCTTCATTCTGCTCCCCCTCCCTGTCTTCCAGCTCAGGGCGCTGGGTACCCCAAGAACAACTGGTCTTACTGTTAAAGACTGAGGTAAAGAAGGCATTAAGTACCTCAGCCTTTTCCTCACCCTTTGTCACTGTGTTTCCCCCTGCATCCAGTAAGGGATGGAGATTCTCCTTAACCCTCCTTTTGTTGCTAATGTATTTATAGAAACATTTTTATTGTCTTTTATGGCAGCAGCCAGATTAAGTTCTAGCGGGCTTTGGCCCTTCTAATTTTCTCCCTGCATAACCTCATGACATCCTTGTAGCCCTCCTGAGCTGCCTGCCCCTTCTTCCAAAGGTCATAAACTCTCTTTTTTTCCTGAGTTCCATCCAAAGCTCTCTGTTCAGCCAGGCTGGTCATCCTCCCCACCAGCTCGTCTTTCGGCACATGGGGACAGCCTGCTCCTGCACCTTTAAGATTTCATCCTTCAAGGACTCCTTTGCCCTTCAGGACTGCCTCCCAAAGGACTCTGTTAACCAGTCTCCTAAACAGGCCAAAGTCTGCCCTCCGGAAGGAGACCAACACTGTAACAAACTCTGATTTTGTTTGTCTCTGAAGATGGGGCAGCATCCCCTAACACCCTCATGAATTAGAGAAAGAATTAATAGATTAGTACTTAAGCAGCAGGTAGAACCACAGCTCTGCCTAAGAAAAGATGTTTTCCAATGGCTTAGCCTTGCTTGCTGAGCTGATCTTCCAGGCTGCACCGTCTGCCAGACCAGGCAACCTGACTTCTAACAATGAGATCCAGTCATGCAGTGAAGAGATTAATTCACATCAGTTATAATACCTATTAAAGCAACTCATTAAATCAGCCAGGTTGTGCCATCCAGCACACCTGATGGGCTTAATCTAATGTCTCATCCTGGCCCTGGAGTTATCAGTGGGCAGCTGTAACTATAAGTGATTGAAAAGCCATTTTCCCAGGGGAGTTTCAGTTTCCTGGAACTCAGGCACTGCTGATTATTTCCCCTGTGTTGCCCATGCCAATCTTTCCTTTCCAATCTTCTTATCTCCTAGAGGGCCTATGCAGCTTTTTAGTACCTTGAAATCAAGGTATGATTACAGGCAAGCTCTGAAGGCAACACATGTGGGCTTATAATGGCACCACATTAGCACTGTATTGATCTACAATCTGGTAGTGTCCCTGCAAACGTAGGAGCTGATTCATTCAAATTTCGTTTGCTTATTCCTGCAAAGCCTTGAAGTGTGTTACACTTTGAAGACGTAAGGAATTTCAGGAATGCCAAAGTAATTGCATGCATTGTTGCAGAAATTACAGACTTCTTTAAAGATGAGTCTCTTCAAAGAAAATTGAGCCACGGGGTACATGTTTCTCAGCCAACAGAAAGCACCCAGCACCCACCACATTTTAAGATTACCATTTGGCTAGTTGGGTCAATCCCTGCTGAGAAGAACCTTGGAAGATGAGTCACAGCCTGACCTTCGAAGGATGGGGTGAGTTTACTCACTGAGATAGGGAGGCTTTCCAGGCAGAGCACGCCACGTGTTCATCTCCCATCTCTGTTCTTGGCACTCGGCCAAGGGTGCCCACAGGCTCCCAACCTGCAGGAGAAATTAGAGGGGCTTATTTTTTTTGCTTTCCTTCGGTTTCCCTTCAGCCTCGAGGACTGGACTTGAACCACCATCTCATTTTGATGTGAGCTGCAGGCAGCTGTCAGATGGCAACATTGCTTACTAATATGTGAATGGGAATTGAGTTAGCAACTTGGAAAGTAAAGGTTTAGCTTCCATAACTGCTCCTTTAAGCTGCCCAGTCCCTAGAATCTAGTGAGATATTTTACCTTTAAAAATAACCATGTTCTGGGGGGAAAAGCATAAAATTAAATGGGTTTAAAAATAGAATTATTCTTTAGCTTTAAAAATTATTATTCTCTAAGCAAAACCACACAGATTCAGTCTCCTGGATATGAAAGGACATATACAGTCTAAACCAGCATCGTAATCAAAGAGACAAGATGTGTACAGCATGCAGTCACTTACAGAAGGGACTGAATGTTTGCAAAATTACATGCTGGCCTTGAGGAGTTCTCTGGGTAACGACTGGAAGGGAAGATACAGACAAATACCTTTCAGCATGATAGTATCTGCAGAGTTTTTTTCTGGACTTGGAGTAATATTCCCTGGCACAGGCTCTCCTATGCAAAGCCTTCAGGTTCTGAGATCAGCTGCCTTCTACCAGCAAGCTGTGCATCCTCCCGTCATTCCTCATGCTGCTGCAGGGATGAACACGCACTGGCTGAACAGTGCCTGCATTAGCAACCTGCTGCCTTAAACGTATTAGACACCTGCCCTTTGGTTGGCTCATTGCAAAGAAGCAAGAGAAACTGGAAAGGTCAAGCGGAAATCACTGAACAGAGCGAGCCATACGGCAGACGCCAAGTAAAGCAGGCAAGGAGTTCTCAAGCCCTGGAAAAATTGGGTCAAAAGGGTCTGAAACAGAAGCTGTTAAGCAAAGTGAGAAACCGAGGCTGTTATTTCAAAACTTCTCCATGAGGCAGTATTGCTCTGTGGCCATGATGTTTTTTGCTTTTGGTTGTGCTCTGCTCAAGATCGAAGGCAGTTTTGAATTGCAAGACAGCAGGGGTTGTATAAAGTAGACACAAGCCGCATCGGGAGCAGCAGCCATATACAAAAGCAGGAAGGCGAGGAGGAAAAAGCAAAATCAACTATCCTGATAAGGGGAAGAAATTAAATCACATGCTTTCAAAGATAGGCAAGGACAGCAGTGAAAACCTTCCACACTCACTAATAGGTAAAACCATGCATATGGAACTTTTCACCTTCCAAGAATTTCATGCAGATTGTCCTTTTAGATGACAACATCTCTTCCAGCCTACCCACAGAATGACTGCGCCTAATGCCTCAAAAGGAGAGGAATAAAACCAGCGATGACTCCATCCTCATCAGAGAGGGATGCTAGCAGGACAGTACTTACAAGGCTCCTTGCAGTACCCTTTGGGAGAGCATTTAAAAACTTACAAGGCATGACTTTGTGTGATCCTGGGCAGCGTCAGGTGTTTCAACGCAACGTGTCCAGAGTGCACAGCCCTAAGTGCAGAAACACACGGCCTTGGAATAGGAGCTGCGTGGCAGGCATGAACACCACTGAGACTCCCATGCTTTCACTGTTGGGGTGAAGTCAGAAAGAGCATCCCATCCCTGGGACTGCAGGAACTAGAGTAAGATCCTGAGGCACAAGCAGAACTCTGCACTGAAAAATTTACCTGGAAATTTGTACAGAAATACAACAGGCACAATGATTTTACCAGAAGCCTTAGCCAGAGTCATCCTCAAATTATCTGCCCTTATGTCTTGATTACCTCATAGCGAAAAAAAATCATCCAACAACAGTGAAATAACACCTGTGAATGGGGCTGAAGTGACACCCTCCTGTAATAGCAGCTCCTTATAAAGAGGATGCGCCAGGTCCAGCAGAGACCACAAACACAACAAAGAATAACAAAGGTGTGTGGTCACTCGCATCCTGCCTTGCTTCCATGACAGCTGAGCCCTGTGCACAGCAAAGCTTTTGGGGCTCCCTCCCTGCTCTTTGTATGCAGTGGAAATGCAGATTTTGGTGTATGTCACCTCACTATGTTGCAGCTGGAGAAAGAAAAAAAGAAGTCCTTTTCTTACCTATCTGTGAACAGTTAGGCCATGACAGAAATAAATCACAATAAATTATGAAGTCCCACTCCAACCGCAGCTCTCTATCAGCACAGAGGATTTCCAGGTACGCAGCAGAGATCTACCAGCTGCCCAATTAAGTATTTTCTTTTTTTTTGGTTTTAAAAGAAAATATACTTTAGACATCTAAACAGCCAATTTGGAACAGCCCTGTTTTGGGAGCCAGCATGCTCTGCAACCGTGGCAAGTTCTCAGAGTCAGGCTGATGCTGCAAGGCATGAACTACATTGATTATATATGTTTAAGTTATGTAAGCAATTTTCACTGAAGAATATATTAAACACCCCAATCTGGTTCCATGCCTTATGTTCCTCTGCTTCAGAGTTTGAACACCCAAGTGAAAAACTCCTGCAAAAAATGAGGTTTTTAGTCACACCAGTACAATCCACATGCTTTGAGCTTTAGACATTTGAGAAGCTAAGAAGGCCTTTCAAGGTGAAAGTTGGGGACTTAGGAAGGTCTCAAAGTTTCATTTGTATTTAATTTCAATTTTAATTTTAGAATTCCTGGAGTTTGGCAAGCTAGGTGTCCAGCCAGATCCCACAGTGTTAGATTTTTTTTTTAATTCTGAGGCAAAATAACTTATTTTGACATTCACAACAATGCAGTTTACAAATAGCTTCGAAGCCCCATGTGCTTCCCATTGGAAGTGCTGGACCTTCAGTGCCTACAATGGACATGTGATTAAACTGTCTGCCAGCACAATGGCTGGTAAATACTGAGAAGGTTTGCAATCAGCCTGCAAGGTAAAACAAACTACACCCCTCCCAAAAAATGTATATGCCAAAGTACTACATAAAAGGATATCATTATCACTGAGCAGAAAAGCAACCACATGAAATAAATGCAGTAAATGTTTGCTTATCCAGCCATTAAATAAGGAAAATACAACCTAGATTGAAGGAGACAAAAATGGAGGGTCCTTTTTTTTCTTATGATACAAACTATTATCAGGCTCTTGCTTAAAAAAGCCATGTGAACAAGACAAACTTACAATGCACTGGGAGGGGAGCACAAGCACGCTTGTCTTGTCCAACATCAGATTCATAGTGTCGTAAGACAAGTGATCTGTCTTCTTGCAGCACTTGTGACAGCAGAAGGAGAAAAAAATGGATGAGGGTGGGGGAAGAAGGGAATTTGAAATACAGAAACAGAACAAAACCCCATACTCTTCTTTAAATTTCCCGGCATCCTCATTTGCACGTGCAAGTTTCCTCCTACCCTTTTCAGGTGCTGTATTCTTACAAATTTGTAATGGGGCCACAGTCTGAACAGACACAGCCTGGAGTCCAAGCCATCTCTGAAGCACTGGCAGGATGAGACTTGTGCAGGGAGACAGCAGCCGAGATCAGTACACAGCAGCAGGTCAGACCTCCTCAGCTTGGTCTGAGGTGCCTGTAGTTCAGAGAGGGTAAAAATAGAAAGTGGCATGTTTTTGAGAAAGGATCAGCCTTCTGTAGTGCTGCAGGTTAATGATATTCTGTTAAAGCCATATGGATCTGTGTCACGCAGGATCAGACACTAAGGAGGAAGGAGAAGAGGACAGGGAGATGAAGAAAACCGAGACAAGAAAGTGGGAAAGCTGAGGAAGAGGACAAGGGAGCTGCATCTCCACTGGACCCTTGTGCCTATGGCACAGAGGCAGGAGGTCATCCTGAAAATGGCAATTTAATATCCCCACACCCTTGGCCCAGGGGCAAAGACTGGTTCCAGCGTCTGCTCCCCACAGGGATTCCCTATCTGGCACATGGTAAAGAGCAAATTAAGCTCTGGCTGAGCAGCCCGTAACCCAAAACTAAGCCCTCAGCAGCTCTTCTGGGCACCAGCCACCTTCTGGGGCCTGAGAACTGCCAGCCCCTGGCATCAACCCCAAGCACCAGGGTACTGCAGCATCAGCTCCTTACACCCCTTTGAGAAGGAACCCCCCGCTGCTACCCCTGCTGGGGCGGGTGCTGGTGTGGGGAGGAGGCCAGCAGGCGTAGCCTCGCAGCCCACCGTTAACGAGATGCACGCCTGTACGGAGGCACTAGGTACGACCAGCACCTCAGCTCAGGCAAGCCACACCCTCTAAAAAGGTTTGAGGTTATGTGCAAAACTTTGTCATCATTTATGCATGCATCTAACAGCAAGGCGAAGAGGACAGCCTGTGTTGGTTTCGGCTGGGATAGAGTTAATTTTCTTCATAGTAGCTAGTATGGGGCTATGTTTTGGATTTGTGCTGGAAACAGTGTTGATAATACAGGCATGTTTTAGTTCCTGCTGAGCAGTGCTTACACAGAGTCAAGGCCTTTTCTGCTCCTCACCCCACCCCACCAGCAAGGAGGCTGGGGGTGCACAAGAAGTTGGGAGGGGACACAGCTGGGACAGCTGACCCCAACTGACCAAAGGGATATTCCATACCATATGGTGTCATGCTCAGCATATAAAGCTGGGGGAAGAAGGAAGGGGGGATGTTCAGAGTGATGGTGTTTGTCTTCCCAAGTAACCGTTATGCGTGATGGAGCCCTGCTTTCCTGGAGATGGCTGAACACCTGCCTGCCCATGGGAAGCAGTGAATGCATTCCTTGTTCTGCTTTGCTTGCGCGTGCGGCTTTTGCTTTACCTATTAAACTGCCTTTATCTCAACCCACGAGTTTTCTCAGTTTTACCCTTTCAATTCTCTTCCTCATCCCACTGGTGGGGAGTGAGTTGAGTGGCTGTGTGGGGCTTAGTTGCTGGCTGGGGTTAAAGCATGTCATAGAGAGAGACCCAGTAAAAGTCCCAGGATGCTGAGGGGTCCCATAGGGACAGCCTTCCACAAGGACAGAAATCAAACCTATGGATCAGGTGGGGAAGAAGGAGGAGCTGGGGAGCAGCGAGGGCCAGCCTCCCTGCAAAGCGGGGTGAACGGGGAGTGGGGTGCAACAGCAGGGCAGGCGCAAGCAGGGACCTCGCTAGCAGAGCGGCAAGTGTGGGTCAGGGTTGGGTCAGAGGCAGAGGTCAGGGTCAGAATCGGGATCAAGGAGGTACAACCCTGGGCAGAGACGTCTCTGCCTGCAGCTGCGACGCAGTGCAGCGGGGGGCCAGCACTAGAGCTCAGCTTCAAAGCATCTCCCCAGGGAAAGGAGGGCCAGGTCTTTGTTTCCAGCTTCCTTCACAACCACTGATATCAGCAAAGGACCTGACCAGGACCTGACCACGGGTGCAGCCAGCCAAACTTCAGCTTGGCCAGCTTGCCTCCTGGCATGGAAATGTGCTCCTGGCCCTGAGAAGTGCTGGTCTCACACCTCTTGGGTGCTGAGGCAAAGCTCTCCAAGAGCAAACAGACCACATCCCTAGCGCCAAGAAATCAGAAACGTTTTGACTTTGCAACATCATGGTACCCAAGCGCCATGCAGGTGTGTTTATGAAGACAGGCAGATGAAGAAAAAGATGGCATGATTCCACTTTTATGCGTGAGGAACTCTGGAGAGAGTTAATTTGATCAGTTACACATGTGAAATGAAACCTGTTTTCCTAATGGCTTTAACTAGCTCTGTACCCTTGGGTCAGTTGCTCCACGTCACGCCTTGGAAGTCAACAGGCTGGCAGGAAGCAACGTCTCGGGGCCGACAGCCTTTCCCCAGGAAGGACATGTGCTGAATGTGCCCACCTCCAGACTGAGCTGGGATGAAACGTGAGCTGGCTGACGCTGGCAGCACACGCAAGAAAGGCAGGCTCTGTGGTGGCCGGGCACACGCCACCCCCGTGGCTGCAGCCTGTGCCCAGCCCTTCGTGCCGTGGCCGGAGGGTGTTGGTGTCACCGTCGGAAGAGGGGTCCGATAGGATGACAGCTACCCCTGCCAGCCGTGCAGGAAGGAAGCTGTAAACCGGCACTGAGTGAGACCCCAACGGACATCAGGGACAGACCGACGCAGGACACCCTGCACTGAACCATCTCCCTCCCAGAGCTGCTCCACGTGCCGAAGCCAGCCTGACCCAGAAGCTGCCAGCTGAAATCCTATCCCTCGAGCGATGCAAGAAGGTGAACTGAGCCCCTCGTGGGCTGAAAGATAAATGCGTCCACAGGGGCAGAAGAGACAGAAGCGTGGATTATCCCAGCCTACTGCCGCTCCACAAAACAAATGTCCCCACTGTATCTTGCAGACCCGGGTGCCGATGCTGGGGGTTGACGCACACAACTGGCAATCCTACAGCATGTCCAAAAGTATCCCTGAAGGTCAAACAGCAAAGCACATGGTACAGAAACCTCCTCCCTCTGATCCTTCTCATACTCAGCTTTATTTCCTTGAGACCCTCTCTCACTGCAGCCCTCCTGCCGTGAGCTGCTGCCCCGCGGTGCGCAGGTCCCAGCAGGTTAACCGGTGCAGCCTGGGGGTTACCTTTGGGCAGCACGTTGCCTTTCAGCTGTTCAAACTATGAAAGCAAAAGGCTGCGCCTTTCAACCCTGATGTTGAAACAACCTCGCTACCACAGTGGTTATGATGGGGGCAAGCTTTCCAAAGCTAGACAAGGCCTGGAAAGGCCTCCTCCATTCACAAGCTCTCAGCCCCTGATGGGACAGCTGGCTCCGGTCTGCCAGCAAGGGCCAGGCATGAGCACTGCATCTGATTTTACAAACCACGCCAGTCGCACCAGATCATTAGAGTTGGGAACCAGTGGGTATCAAAGCAGCGTGCTCCTGCTGCAATGATTGCACCGAAACCTGGCCAAAAAAGCAGAGGTAAAAACGCCTTCAAAAGAAAAAAGCAGAACAGGCACTACTGCAGCTGTAGGCTTCTCATCTCCATTAACCCTCTGGGATTTTAAAAGCCTCTTTCACTATAGATGGAGCAACAGCTAACACATCAGTGTCACGGGTCTGTTAAGCAACCCGGACGTAACTAATTACTTCAGTAGCGGGTGCCCTCTCAGGTATTCAGAACAACATGTGCCGTGTGTGTAAAGCCTCCCAGTGCGCCTGGCCGGCACCTCTGGCAACATGCCACCCTTTGCTCTGAGACCTTCCCCACATATGCTGGTTCAAGATCCAGAAGCGAATTTACCCAGCAGAGCTTTTTGCCTCTTCCCATCTTTTCTTCTGAATGAGAAACCCAGTGAAGAAGGACAAGCAAGACTAGCAGGACTAGGAAGACCACGATAAAAGTATGCGTAACCAATGTGCTTTTTCTTGGAGGACTGCGAGCATTGAAATCGTTTGGGCACACCGCAACAGAGCGATGTAAGGGAATCAGTTCACGCACCACTGAGATGTATTCGTCGTTGGGGGGAAGTACAACAGCTGTTTAGCCGTGTACAGTAGCAGCATGTAATAATTTTATGCTAAGAATGCCTGAATTAATTGGACCTTTGGGGGAACTGAGGACGGCAGAGTGTAATTACTTGAGCTGGAATTTATCCAGCCTGGAAAAAACAGCTTATTCTTGGAAAAAATTATTATGGGAACTTCCATCACAAAACCCATTGTCCAAAAGCACCCAGAATGCTGGGTTGACATTTGCTATTAGAGGTACCCAGTGCTGCAAAGAAATAGGCCAAATTCACTTTCCAAAGACGAGATAATTTCAAGGGGTTAATCTCATGCAGGCAGGTCTGATCAGTGGAAGATGCAAATCAATACACACCAATTGACTTTATCAGAGGAACAGAGCTGTTTATACCAATTTATAAACAGTATTAAAACAGTATAAAAAAGCTGCACGTCTGGCTAAGGTATGTTTATTAGTTTGTTTATTACATGAGATGCTTATTTAAAATAAAACAAATAAGCATTAATTTTTTCATTCCTTTGGCTACCCCGAAGGCAGCTGTCACGTTGCGAATGCTCAGAAGCCTATTGAGAAGTGACCTAAAGCTAATGTCAGACCATGAGCTACTGAGCAGGCCCACATCTCAATCACTCAGCAAATTTTGCACCAGATGTGGTTGGTTTCTTATTTGAATTGAGTCAATTAAAGAAATATTAAGGTAATGGATGAAGTTAAGCCACTATTAGGCTGAAAGAAGAGTATTGTACAAAAATTTAACTAGTACAAACCAGGTTAAGTGAAGCAAGCTGGATTGATCATGCTTTTGTGTTTAGACAAAGAGAAATATGCCCAAACTCAGTCCTGAGACTTTCTTGTCAGTAGCAGGATCTCTGCAGACAACTCATCTGAAGCACATGGTGTTTCAGTTATCTAGCTGTCTATGCAAACCTATGTAAATCGTGAGCCGTCTGAGCTCCACATACTGTTCAGCAGCCCTTGAGCCGCCTGGCACACGCAGACAAGACAGGCTGATGTTGATCCTCCTAGCAGAAGCCACCTGGGATCTGATGCAGCTTGTGTGGTGCTGACCTACCAGCCCTGGGGTCTTGTCGCCTTGTTCGGAAATGAATTCAATTGCAAAGAGCAATTTAGGGCATGCCCTCGCTGGAGGAGGCTCTGCTGTCAGGTGACAAGAGGCTATCTTCCAGGACACAGCGTCCCACATCTAAGACGAGTGAGACATTTTTATTATTAGAAAGCTACGGTATACCTTTGCAAGCTTCCACCAGGCCTTTTTACACTTGCTCTGTCGAACTGAAACCCTGATATTATTCAAACTGGTCTTTTTGTGATATGCTTTTCACAAGCACAAACCTGACCATTACAAACTTTATTAAAAAACAAAGCAAAATTTGCAAAGAGAATACTAAAATTTTTCTTGCTCATCCACACACTCATATACAGACCACGGTGAGCATGGGACAATCCTTCAGACATCATGTACCTATGGATAGCTGGAATTCATGGAAACTTTCAGTTTACATCAGTGAATCACAGTTTTGTTTGGTTAATGAAAGTTGGGTGTCCCATTTGTCGCTTCAGATCTTGGATGTACATTTAAGAATTTGATCCAGTTAATGTGTACTTAAGCTTTGATCTAGTAAAAATCTCCCTGGGACATATGGATTGACAAAGCTGATGACACTGTCCCAAAATTGGCTCTGTAGTGACAGTGGGCAGCTGTTACACAACTCAACGCTGAAAGCTGATCTCGTTTCATCTGCAGGCAGCCAGGGAATTGCCTGCCTTCCAAACATTTCAGCAGAAAGAAAGAGGGATCCCAGCCAAAGGAAATGAGAAGGTGATAGGCATAAAAAGAGGAATCAGCTCAAATGCCACAGACGGTGATGGAATGAGTCTAAACACAGGCGCAGCTTTGCTCTCGTAAGAGGCTTAGTGCTTTCTTCCCAAAGCTAACTTTCACACAAGGGACCACCTCAGCTCACTCTAAAGAAGAAATGAAGTGTTTAAAGGCATTTCAGGAATACCAGAACAAATTCAGTGCTAACATGAAGGGGGAAAGAGCTACCACCAGCAAAACATTTGCTCTGCTAGCACAGTCATGCTGCTGATTTTCATTCCTTTTCCCTAAGTAAATTTGAGACATATTCCAGAAATATAAATCTCAGGGGAAGACAGAGAAATCATCTCAACACCCCTTCCTCTACCAAGTCTGCTAGGAAAGAATAAAAAGAAGTGGAAGTTCAAAGCCGGGTTTTGCAGCACCAGCAGTTGCACGGACTAGAAATGCACAACTACGATCACGGAGTTAACCTTAGCTCAGCTCTGTCTAGTACAAGCCGTCTTGCAGACTCAGGGCTAAATATATGATGAGAGAAATTGCCACAGCACACTCCTCCGACACATGCTACACCAGCTACTGTCTCAGATAATTGCCAGTTGTGAGAACAGGCATCATCCAAAGAGGAAGCATGATACATGCCTTTTCCCCTCACCCAAAGAGTACGGGAAGGCATTTAATTTCTCCCGAAGCTATAACGGTCTTGTCCACAAATCAGGGAGAGTCAGATCCTCATCTCCTGAGGTTATTAGCAATATGTCCATTAAATTCAATGGGATCAGGGCAGGGCCTTTGATCACAGTGGATGGATCTGTCAAATAAATGTTGCTGAGAATTTTTTTATCCAGTCTTTGTCCCGCTGCCTGATTATATGTGTTGCAGCTAGCACCTGGGAAGGAACTGTGAAAAAGACCCTGCCAAGGACACAGGGTCTGAATGAATGCTAAAATACCATTAGAAACTTGCTTTGTCTTCAGACAGCGACCCTGCAACAAGCCATGGGATAACACAGCATCTGGTGGCTTCCCTTGGGCAGAATAGGGTGGGATTTAGAACACAGATTTACAGTAGGAACCAATATCCTTACTAGAGAAATAAGATCATACTCTCCAGTTCAAGCCGAAGTACTACATGCCTCATGGCCTGCTTCCAGCATGTTTAGCAGGAGACTGCACTCTCCCTGAGATAGCCTTGTCCCTGAAAGGAGCCATGAGCACGGAACAAACTGAATTGCAACTGTCTGGGACCTGGAGGCAAGACAGTACCTAGAAATCAAAGATGCATATTTGGGGAGAGTCTGAAAATGGCAAAGCTGCATAATTAGGTACAGTGCACTCTTCAGTGTTTCTGCTGGGGCTGAGCAAGCCTGTGCAGAGAAATAGGTAGCACAGTGGGTTGTGGCTACTTGGAGTTTGGACATAGCTCACTCACAAGACCTTGCCTAGACTCATGGTCCCATGAAGATTTTCTGCTCTAGAAAATCAGCAGCAGACTTCAGGTCAGCTTCAGAGGCCAGACAGACTCTCAGGCACTGGGACATGCCCAAGTACCCCATCCGTTAACACACCAAAGCACGAAGGACATGTGAGTTTACATCCTAGGGGGGTCTTACGCACACAGCATCCTTAGAAACCACCCCATATTCTTGGAAACAGCTATTTAAAGTTGAAAAAAGAAAACTAACCAGCTGATGGTTTTGAAAGGAGTGACAATTGCAGCTCTGCCAGCTGCACCCAGTAGTTGGCATAAGTGCCCCTGTAGACAAATTTACTATTCTGGCAGGCTGAGCCCAGCCGAGGGAGGAGCGCGCCAGGTAGGAGTTAGCACAGCGGCGGCAGTGACCTCAGGGGGCCACCATGAGATGCTCAGAGGATCGGCCAGAAAAGGACAACGGTGCAAATTGCATCAATGCAGCACAGGCCGCTTATATAAAGCTACTCCTCAGAAAAAAGGTCTAGAAGCCCCCTGCTTAATAGGGTCCTCGGAGGCTTTTGGCAGAGAGCGCAGGGACAGCTCCTCGGCGGGAAGAAATCAAAGCTGGTGGTGCTGAGCCAGTTTACACCTGCGAGGAGTCTGGCCTCGTGAGTCGAGAGCACACTTTGTCACGCAGCTATGGCAGAAGCATCTGCTGGGGAGAAGTGCGCAGTGTGCATTTCAGAAGCGATTGTGCTCAACCCTCGCTGCCTCCCGGCTGTCAGCACTCAGCTCCAACAGAGATGCTGGGCGCTGCAGCTACCCTATGCTCCGCGATGCCTTCAGACTCGGGAAGTGGGTCACCAGCATCCCGGCATCCAGCCATGGAGGAAATCATCAACAGCCTTAAGGATTAGGAGGGGGAGGGCAGATAGCTATGGCAAACGAAGTCACGTTTGATATTTGCTGTAGCTGCTTGCATCCAAAAAGGGCCAGAGAGGACTGGGAAGGAAAAGCTTACACACTGCCAGCCTGCAACAGGGGATAAAAATCGTAATGCGCGTGGCTTTGTGGAGCCTCCACTGCACAGCTCTGTTGCCATGAAACAGGGGAAATGTTCCCACTTCTGCTCATGTAGAATTGCTGGGGGTGGGGGGGGGAGTGAGGCAAAAATTACACACAATTAGGTGCTGAGAAATGCAAATTGATAATCCCATTAATGTTTTTAGTTTTCACTTCCTATGAGCCAACCTAGACAAGAATCTAGGGATTCTAGTTTGGGACAGCGTTCCAGGAACAAAAGCATTAAAACACTCCCCTTCATCAACAAACAAAGATGATCTGTACACCTCCGAGCAGGTGGCTCTGAGCAGATGACTTGTAGTGAGGCATCCCTAGCTTTAGCAATTTCTCCAATGAAATTGTTCTGTATGCAAATCCACAACCCAATTTCAGCCAAATGTGGAAGAAAAATTAATCTCTGAGGCTTTAACCTAAGTTTCTACCGGTGTTTGAAAACAGGGAACTGGCTACTATCCTCACAGAGGAAAAAGAAAAGATATCAGATGATCAAACATTCATTTCAAAGAGACCTTCCCAATTAATACTAGTGCTGATGGAAGTACCTGATCTCAGTCACCTGGAGAACTGTACCCTCCTGAAAACCACACAGAGAATTTCGTTGCTGCCACAGTGCCACCCTATTGCCCCAGCGAGACCTTCCAGCTTATGTTCTTCGCTTTCCTTTTCTCTCTGAAGCCCCAACTCCCTTCCCAAGCTGCACAATCCCTTGCTACATAAGGTCCAATCTGCCGTCTTTGCTGTCATCCACTCACTCTTGATTTGGGGTCAAACTTAAATATTTCACCCTCGCAGCTATACTTGGTAAACATGAGGCAGTGCAGAGGCAGTAAGGGATGGTAAAATCCTCCTGCATGTGTTTTCCCATTAGGACAGATCCTGGAGCAGAGATAACCAGGTTGCTTCTGGGCTCAGTGTCAACCCACATCCCTACTGGTCCAGGCTACATCTGAGACTCCTGCAGCATCCTAAAGACAAACTGTGTTTGTGCAGTGGTTAGGCAGGATCAAGCTTAACATTTGAAAGCTAATGTGGAAAAGAAGGACACTCCTGCCTGCCATTTGAGGGACGCAGGGCCCTTTTCTGATTCTCTTAGGCTTCATGGGGGATCCTGCAAAACCCCTTGTGTTGCACATGCATCAGTGTTTCCCGTGGTCACAGAGGCAGGGATCATAGGGGTAGCATGAGGTTTGGTTCCTCCACCTCCACTGAGATGCCGAAGCAGACAACAGTGATAATGGGGTGCATTCAGCACTCACAGTGCTCGGTCTGCAAGCACCCCGAATGACTCTGCTGGACAACTCACATACGAGGGTGCCGGAACATTAATCTGTTCCTAAGAACCAGCACTTGCAAGGTCACCTTCAGTTTTCAAAGCCTCTGGACTTGGGCTAAGGTAACGTCTGAGAACAAATGACATGACAAAAAGAATCAGAAGGAAGGAAGTGTTTTGCCTTGATAAAATTAGAGCACTCTTCAGCAAAATTGTCTGGGCTTTTGGTGGCTAGGAACTCAAAATGTCTATTCAAATTCCTGCTATTTGCCCCATAAATTGATCTAATGAGTCGCCTGTGAAATAAACCATTAGAAAAGCCTTTGTTAATTTGTACCAAAGTAAATGGTTATCTAAAATAGGCACCACAGGGAGGTTCTTAATTAGTCTGTTGTCAGCTGGGACTGGAAATGCTTGTGGCAGCACAAGGCTAATTAATTACTTATCTTACCACATTGCAGCTTCCTGTCAAAGCACAAGGTACTTCTCAGCATACACCGATGGCTGGTTGCTCCTTTTCAGAGGTCACGAGAGCAGCAGATGTGGGTCCCAGACTGACCTGTGCTCATTCTCCATGGGGAGATGGGTTGAGGGGTGTCCAAGCCAAGTGTCTGTGCCTGGGATGAGCCATCTGTCCAGACAAGGAGTCTTTGCTGCCCACATCCCACGGCTTCAACTGAAGGTTGCTTCCTGAACGGAAAATGAAAATGAGTCTTGGGAATTGGGCTTTTGGGATCAACTGGAAGCCCAAGGGTATCCTTACCTAAGGGTCCTTACCCTGATCTGAGTCTGGGTGACACTGCATGAGCTGCGCAGGTCTCCTTGCGGTGTGGCAGTCGGGGAAGAGGGGAGCACACTGGCTCCTCCTTTAGCAGCGTCTTCACCCGCAGGTCTTGGGGCCAGACCTCTGATAGCTGTCCTGCTGTAACAGGGCTTCTGGGAGTGGGGATGCGAAAGCCCAGCCAAAGAGACAGTGCCCACACATGCAGCACACTGGGGACCCAAAATGCTGCCAGAGTCTGCAGAAAAAGCCTGTGCTTTGCAGGAAGGAGAAAAAAGCCTGTTACAAAATTTCTGTTACCATGCCTTCCCAACATGCCAGTGAAATGTGTATTCTTTGGCGGAAGTGAATTAAAAAATTGTGCATGCATGTATTGCACCTCGCAGCAGCCTGCAGAGCGAGAAAGGAGCCTGCCATGTGGCCCAAGCACCTTCTCTGCAGGCTGGAGATCCCTTGGAGGACGTACGGCACCTCACGCCTGATGCTGGATGTAGAGATGGGGCCTCACCAGCAGGTGGCTTGTGATGGGCTGGGAAGGGCCAGCGATAGTAAACGCACTGGGTACATATTCACGGGTGCCCTCCAAAGCCAGCGGCAAGGTTAAGCCCATCTGTGGAGGATGGTAAGCAACATCCTCGTCCGAAGGGAGCTGGCCCCGGTGGTCCAGGCTGCCTCTGCGTCAGGCAGAGTGCAGGGGAGGCGAGGGCGGGCAGGGGGCCAGGTTTGGCCGCTTTGAGCCTGTGCTCAAAGGCTTGGTTTGCACCAACCCCTCGCTCCCGGGGGCTGGCTGGAGACCTTCCTGTGCTCTGCTCCTCCTCCACAACATATGTAGCTGTTTTTACAGCATCCTTCCCTGTTTCTTCAGAGACACAGGTCTGTTCTACAGAAAGGGAGTGAATTAGCAGTGTATTTACACCCACGCTTGCAATCAGGAGCCATTTGATATCCGCTGATATTAGCATCCAAGGTTTTTACCAGCTTTAAGTGTTGCAATCAGTCCAAGTGTACAGCAATAAAAGCTTTAGCACACCCCCCCCGCCCCCCGCACCGAATGCCTTTGAAATACAAGAACAGCCTATTACACTGAAAGGTGTGCAACACTGGCAAAATCCTCCCCCATCACCATCCCTCACCCTTTGTGGCTACACATCCTCTCATCTAGTAAACACTAGAATGTATTTTATGCCTAAAGCATTCACAGAGCTGCGCTCCCAGCACAATGAGCACATAGCCCTACCTTTACATACTGCTCCCTGACACAGGGCAGTGCCATGACTGGCTCATGGTCGTCATCACCTCGCCATCTGCGATGGCTTAGTTAGTTAATGGATACGGTGGGTGCAGCTTCCGGAAAAAGCAGTGAGTCCATAGGAAAGAAATATTAAAATCTGTGAAGCTGCCCCCGTAACTGCCCAGTTAGTCGGTAGGGCACTAAGGTCAATCAGTGCACATTCAGCGACCGCTGAGGCAACGAGGGCTGTTGTGAGCGGTGCCTGTACAAGTCAGCTCTTGATTTTTAGACAGCCAGTGGCATGCAAGGGCCATGGTGATGCGCAGGCATTTTTCTTCGGACAACAGAACATCTCCTGATTTTTCCCCACTCCATCACAGAGACCTTATGGCTACTACCCCTTCCCACCCCTTTGGTGCATTATCCACAGAGGAAAACAGCAACATCTTCCTAACAACCATTTCCTCCCTTCCTTCCCCAAAAACTCCCCACAGCTGCTACCTGCAGGTACAAACTCGAACAGTGTTTCCTCTGCAGGCAGTCTCCAGCAGCTCACAGCGCGGGAGGGCAGCCTGGACAGACTTGTGTCACTCCCTGACCTCGCTCCTGGCGCACCTGAAGGCCAAGCGCAGGAAGGGGAACTGCACAGCGCGTGCACGCTGTTGGTTCGATCCCCGGCTGCCCTGACTGCTGGCTCTGGGTATCGCTCACCAGGACGGCGGAGCTGACGAATACCTGTCTCGTAGCACATCACTCTCCCCTGGGACTTCAGAGGAGGCCTGAAAGCTCTTCGCAGTGGCCACCACCAGCTGGGCTGAGGCAAGACGTGTCCTCTGAGGAGCCTCTGTGGCCCCGCAGCTGCCGGAGGGCATTGCCGGGGGAAACCCCTCTGAGACACACGGCTGGCGGGACGGCGGTGGGCGAAGAGGCGGGCATCCCCCGACGGCAGCGGGAAGGGGAGCTGGCAGGGAAGTGCCCGAGAGCTGGGCAGCCACCGTGGGACTGCAGCAAGCAGCTCCCGTGCCTCCAGCCACGTGACGGCAGACGGTCCCGCTGGAGAAGACGGGGGAGGGAAGCCGTCAGCATTTGACGGAGATCAGACAGGCTGCCTCCTGAAAAAAACAGATTTCACGTTATTCAGGGACAGAGGTGCCCCGTGCCTTGTGTCACATTGCACTCCTCCCCCCAGACAGCTCCTGCTGCACCGAGCAGGTTTCACCCCCTTCAAAGAGAGCTGCTTCCATGCCTTCTCCAGCAAAACATGCCTTGCCCTTCTCCTCCATCCAGTGCCCCCGCACACAGTGATGAGGGGCTGCTCAGCCCATGCACGCACACACGCTCACACTCATCCATCATTTTCTCTGCCATTACAGAATCAGAGTGGTGCAGGATGGAAGGGACCTCTGGAGGTCATCTGGTCCAACTCCCCTGCTCAAGCGGGGTCACCTACAGCAGGTTGCCCAGGACCATGTCCAGACAGCTTTTGAGTATCTCCAAGGATGGAGACTCCATCACCTCTCTGGACAACCTGTGCCAGTGCTTGGTCATGCTCACAGTGAAAAAGTGTTTCCTGAAGTTCAGAGGGAACCTCCTGTGTTTCAGCTTGTGCCCACTGCCTCTGGTCCTGTCACTGAGCACCACTGGAAAGAGCCTTGCTCTGTCCTTCTCTGCAGGTATTTATATACATTGATGAGATCTCCCTGAGCCTTCTCGTCGTCAGGCTGGACAGTCCCAGCTCTCTCAGCCTTTCCTCACAGGAGAGGTGCTCCAGTCCCTGAATCACCTTAATGATCCTTCAATGGACTCTCTCTAGAATGTCCATATCTCTGCTGTACTGAGGAGCTCAGAACTGGACACAATACTCCAGGTGTGGCCTCACCAGCTCTAAGTAGAGGGGAAGGATCACCTCTCTCAACCAGCTGGCAACACTTTTCCTAATGCAGCCCAAGATACCATTTGCCTTCTTTGCCCCAAGGACACACTGCTGGCTCATGTTCAACTTGGTGTCCACCAGCACCCTCGGGTCCTATTCTTCCAAGCTACTTTCCACCTGGGCAGCGCCCAGCATATACATTGGTGCCTGGGATTGTTACTCCCCAGGTGCAGGACTTTGCATGTCCCCTTGTTGAATTTCATCAGGTTCCTGTCAGCCCATTTCTCCAGCCTGTCAAGGTCCCTCTGGATAGCAGCATGACCCTCTGTTATCAGCCACTCCTCCCAGTTTTGTGTCATCTGCAAAATTCCTGAGGGTGGGCTCTGCCTCATCATCCAGATCATTAATGGAGATGTTGAAGGACCCAGTATTGACCCCTGGGGTACACTGCTAGTCACTGGTGTCCAACTAGATGTTGTGCCACTGATCACCACCCTTTGGGTCTGCCCATTCAGCCAGTTTGCACAGAATCACAGAATCGCATAGGTTGGAAAAGACCTTTAAGATCATCAAGTCCAACCGTAAACCTAACACCATGAAGTCCACCACTACACCATGTCCCTAAGCACCTCAACCAAATGTCTTTTAAATACTTCCAGGGATGGCGACTCAACCACTTCCCTGGGCAGCCTGGTCCAATGCTTGACAACCCTTTCAGTGAAGTAAAATTTCCCAATATCCAGTCTAAACCTCCCCTGGCGCAGCTTAAGGCTATTTCCTCTCGTCCTATCACTTGTTACCTGGGAGAAGAGACCGACCCCCACCTCTCTACAACCTCCTTTCAGGTAGCTGTAGAGACCGACAAGGTCTCCCCTCAGCCTCCTTTTCTCCAGGCTAAACAACCCCAGCTCCCTCAGCCGCTCCTCATCAGACTTGTGCTCCAGACCCTTCACCAGCTTCGTTGCCCTTCTCTGGACACGCTCCAGCACCTCAATGTCTCTCTTGTAGTGGGGGGCCCAAAACTGAACACAGTATTCGAGGTGCGGCCTCACCAGTGCCCAGTACAGGGGCATGATCACTTCCCTAGTCCTGCTGGCCACGCTATTCCTGATACAAGCCAGGATGCCATTGGCTTTCTTGGCCACCTGGGCACACCACTGGCTCACATTCAGGTGGCTGTCAACCAACACCCCCAGGTCCTTCTCTGCTGGGCAGCTTTCCAGCCACTCTTCCCCAAGCCTGTAGCACTGCATGGGGTTGTGGCCCAAAACAATCCATCCATCCATCCATGTTGTGACCCATTTCAATCCATGTCACTGCCTGCTCATCCAACCCATACATCAACAGCTTGTCTGTGAAGACCTTACGGGAGACAGTGTCAAAGGCCTTACTGAAGTCCAGGTAGACAATATCCACTACTCTCCCCTCATCTACCAGGCCAGTCGATTCACTGTAGAAGGTTATCAGGTTGGCCAGCATGACTTCCCCTTCGTGAATCCATGCTGACTGCTCCTGATTATTTTCTTGTCATTCATATGCGTGGAAATGGTTTCCAGGATTAGCTGCTACATCTTGGCAAAGACGCCAATGTGGCACAAAGTAATCAGAGGGCAGGCAATCAGGACTGTTATGACAAAGATTTCACTGTTTCTTTCACATCCACAGCATGGGATGATTTTGTAAAAAGAGATATTTGCGTTGTTTAAATGAGCTATAGACTAGGGATTTGACAATATCCATCCCCGTTTTCATTTGCTTCAAGTTTAGTTGGCTTGGGAAGTTCTAGTCTTCCAGATCCTGCAAGTAACATGAATTGCTGGTGCTCTTTTGACAAGTTCCCTTAGCTTTTTACTAACTTTTCCTAAAGAGACAAGAAGGGTGTCAGCAAGCTTCCCAGAGAGAATTAGTCATTTAAAGTGCCCTAATATGTGGTAATTTCTACATGATTATGCTTAAAACCGTTTTAAAGGTGTTTCAGCACATCTGAAATCATTAACTTATTCTGTAGAGTTAGGTCAAGGCAACCTGACATGGGTTATTTTCCCTCCCTCTCCAATTGAGGGAGATGAGAGACTCCAATTAGAGACCCCTTTTAAGAAGTGTGGGCTTCAGTTTGCTGTGTTCTTTGGGACAAAGCAAGATACCTATTATTCACCATTATGCATAACACACAGTACTTATGGGTGACTCCCCTGAGATTATTGCATGTTTTGTCTGAGTACTTCTAGATAGAAGAAATAAAGTATATTTAATCAGAAGTATCCTAAAGGGAAAAAGCACACCAGGCAGGATGATGCAGATAGACAAAATTCCCACTGAATTATATGGGCAGGGTTTTGCTCCTATGGTGCAATTTTACTGTCTGATGCTGTGACTCATACAACAGCCTGTACCTGTTCTGCAGCAACCCTGCTGAAGTCCCTGAGGTCACCTCAAGACTGATGCATGACTCATTACCAGGGTTTCTGAATCCCGCTCCTGGTTTGATGGCTCGGTGGCAAAGCACAAGCCCTTCAGGCATCTGCTACTTCCCTTTTGCCACTTGTTTCTTGATCGGACTCTCTCATCAGCACAGTCCTTCCACATCTGACCTACGGCCAATTGGCCAGCAAGCAGCAGTCAAGCACAAATGATTGCCTGCAAAGATCAAGACCCAGGGGCGTTAGTGAACAGCCAGGGTCCAAAAATCTTCTCTCAGGTGAACTTCTTGTGCTTGAGGACATGAAGAGACAGAGAACTGCCAGGGGCTTTGAGAGCAGTTAGGAGGGATAGAAAGCCATAAGGTCGGCCAGACAGACCCTCTAAAAAGCATAAATAAGGTAATTTTGGTATGTGGAGCTGGGTGAATGACAACCTTTTTCAAATGCAAAAAAAAAAAGTCCATTGAGGCGTATGAGGATCACAGCACACATTTGCACAGCACAAAGAAATTAGCAAGTATTTTCTTTTGTGGATGTGGCCAAGGAAACACAATGTTAAAGAAGGCTTGGAGATGGATGTGGCATTCAGCACCCACCTGCAGCAAGGAGTACTTGCCATAGATAGCGAACTGGAAGGACTTTATGAAGCAGCTCTTGAGCAGGTTTGAAGTGCCAGTGACCTCAGCAGAATGACAGGAGTCTACTCAAGCTAACGGGGTGGCTCAAATGTGTGCACAAGAGCATTGCTGTAAAAGCTTGCAATGGGAAACTTGAGTATCCCAACACACACAGAACTTGTCAGCAAAACAAGTCCTGTGTTTCATATCCAAATTATAGGTAGGACTTACATGATCCCACACTCAGAAGCAGTCTCAAGTTGTGTCAAATTTTAGCATTGCCATAGAGCTTGGAAGGTGGAAAGGAGAGTCTAATTCTACCTGTGATGTTACTAAGAACTTGTGGAGTCTTGGTATGGTATGGCTGAGATGTTATAGATAGGCCAGCTGCCAGTTGTAATGTATTAATTCGAAACTCCATCTCCCAGATCTGTCCCCCTTTAGGATGCTAAAAAATACGCTACACACACTTTTCCGTGGGTTTTACAGTACTGCTTGGTCCAAGAAAGTCTGCTTTTACACAAAGCCACTGACTGAAGTGGACAATCGGATCTGCAAAACAAAAGATTCAGAGAAGGGTTTAAGAAAGAAGTGTCAGGAAAATTTATCTAAGTGTCACTCAGCTGGTACCCTTTTCACCACATCCATCTTGGTCCATTCTCTTCTGATCTGTACCATCAAACCTACATAAAAACAGAAATGATGTAGCACATCTAAAGTTGTTTATCTAGATAGAGGTTTTGATTGCTCCATGGTAATTAAGAAATAGCCTGCCATTGAGATAAAACATTACTTCAAGTTGAAAGAGTAACAACACAGACTGGCTGATTTTTGATATTTCAGCATCAATACAACTGGTCAGCAAACGCAGGCTAGAGGACATTTGCATTATTGAGGTGGCAAGTGCTAAAAGTAGTAGAGATAAAAAAGAAGATGGGGTCATCCCAATCTGAGGGATCCGACCCTCTTGGAAAGAAGAGTTATTCCTGTGTAGATGCACTGGGCTCAGACCACTGCATGAGACCAGGGCTGCTGAAGACTCTCAGATCTTTGACATGTTAAAGTTCCCACCTTTCTAGCTAATGCTCATCAGTGTTTTACTCATCTGGGGACATTCAAATGTATATATTTTACATTGGATGGATCAAGATCATAAAGAAGGGGGTTGAGCACGTTTGGGCACCCGTGAAATGTAACACAACTAACACTACAATAGTCACTGCACTTTGAATTAGCTCTTTATTTTAAATCTTTATTTTCAATTTGAAGTCAGCTCTAATTTGCAGTTTTCCAGCTTCCACACCATGGCCATAAGGAGCTGGGGTAGGTGACACCTTGTAGCGGCTTTCAACCTGAGTAATGCTTACATATTTTGCCAGCAGTGGCCACTACTTTCAGTTATGAATTTCAAACAGTGAGAGGATGACATACACTACCTGATTATCAGTTACACTAAACTGTTATGTGGGACAGGAGAAGGGTTTTCTGCCTAACTGAGTATGTAAGGGAAATGCATGGTGAGCAAGCTGAAAGTAGTGTCCCAGCCCAGAACATACCGTTTACCATTTAATATCCCTGTTTATGCATGATACATGACCCGTGTCCAATACCTGCATTCTGCCTGCCCTGGTAAGGGATGTCCATTCACAGCCTTCTCTGAATGAATCCTAGATCTTCCCAAAAGTCTCTTCCAGAGATTAATCCAATTAGACCAGTCCTAAAAGAGCTGACAAAATCACAGTGTAGAATAAGAACACATTTTTTTCCCTAAATTCAGCTCCAATTTTGCTTTGACTGAACAGTCTAAGTTATGGGTAATAGCAATAAAAGATCGTTAATCACCGTCATCATCTGTTCAATTAATACTTTGCATTTTCAGTCATTGTGCTAGCTTATCCAAACCTTTTGTGTAAGACACCACAACAGAAACATGCTTCACCTCAAGTAATTTTTTTTCTCTAGTTATGAACAGGACAGAAAATTCAACCATTTGCATTGTTGCTCAATTGTGTAAGTAGATACTTGCTGATCTCTTGATTTCTAGCTTGGGAAGCCAATTTTAACAATTGTAGCATGCTTTCCTGGAACAGGGTGGTTGGTTTCCCTTTTCAATCCCCCCAGGAAGCATAAAATCTTCATACTGTTAGTCTTGGAAACCACTGACAAAGGGACAAATTGGAGGCATTTAGTTCCACCTTTGTCCTGACATTTTCTGTAAGTATTTTTGTGCCCACTAACAGCTTTCCGTTCCAAAGTAGATGTTCTCTCTTCCATCTCAGTAACCCTGTCGCTTAAATTTGAAGGGCCATTTTTATTCCTGTTAGATCTTCTGACATGTAGTGCAGTTCTTAACAGTATTTTTCCCCTCCACTGATGCCACTAATGATATTTACATTTCTGTGTGATCTACTGATGCAGTTTTCCCTTCTCTGAAGGACTGTTGATGAATACAACTACAGCTAATTGCTATTCCGAAGCAACACAGTTTGTTTTTCAGCAAAAGACCAATTTCCAACCCAACAGGAAATCTTAAGACTATTCAAATGTACGAGGGGAGGTGAAGGAAGGTCAGGGAGCAGGAACAGTGAGTTTCACAGCATTATTTACCAGCATAACCCTGCTCATAAGTTAGCCTTTACAACATTTTAGCTATGTGGGACAGACTGGCTGAAGGCTAATCATTTCCCTTCACCCAGAATTTAGCAGAGGGGTAAAAAAGGCATTATCCATTCTAATGTGAAGACATAAAAGCTGTGTATCTGAATAACAGCAGATGGAAACAAGCAGCAAATTCTCACTCCAGAAAATACGAGCCAAGAAGCTACAGTTGTTGCTTACCCTGCTAAATCCTGCAGAGTGGCAAAAGTAGAAGTTAACTTGTGCTGAAATCTAACTGGAAGGTTTTGATTTTTAAGTCTTTCAGTCAAGATGGAGGGTATTCCTAATAGAGCCCAAATTATTCCTGTTTCAGCCCACTCAGCAACAGGTGAGAAGCTCAGTTTGGATTTTACTGGACAACTTTCTCGAGGACAAGTTCAAACGACGATCATGGTCCATTACAAACTTTTAACCTCAAAACCAGGCCATTGCCACCGACTTAAACACCTCTCCCCAGTATGACTCCCGACTTAAACACCTCGCCCCCTTCTGCTCCTACGCTTACTCTTCCTTCAGATTAAGACAGCAAAGGCTATCACTTGACACCCCATTTATGAAGAAAGTGTCCTGTAAGGCAGGAGCTTTGCCCCTTAATGAGAGGATATTGTTGGGCTTGCTCTCTGCAAGGCAACTTGGAAATCTACAACACAGAGGTGCTTTGTTCATGCTGTACTGTAGGGAGGATGGATAAAAACCAGGCCTTTTCGTGGCTGAAAGATGAGGGATGTTTGGGTGTTTTCTAAAATGGCTTCTCTGAGCTTTCCAAATTTCTAGTATGAGGCAAGGGAATCATGTTAATGAGAGGTATCATGTTAATGAGAAAACTTACAGGAACCACAGTTTCATGATTTAGTTCAGAAGAGGAAAGAGAATCATGTTAATGAGAAAACTTACAGAAACCACAGTTTCATGATTTAATTCAGAATGTCCTTTTTTATTCCCTTAATTTTCTTAGACACTTTCTGGTATCACTCCTTTTTATCTCCCAGTCTCTCTGCCCCAGGTGAAAGCATTTACTCCTTTACATCGCTGGCACATTACACGTTGAAGCAACCTGCCTTAGAACGCTGCTGATGATAAGGCTCCTCCTGCCTCTCCACATTCCCACACATTTCAGATCCTTTCCTGTATTCATTCAGATGGTGGGGCTCACTTGGAATTAACCATCACCCCTGTGCATCAAAACACAGAGACTGAAGACCACGATCACAGCTGATTTATGGCGGGCCTTAGACACCAAGGGAAACCCTGCGAGGTGCACCCCAACAGCTAGATCCACTCTTGGAGTCTTGGGGAGGGGAAAACACCGGGAGAGGCTCTATCTCTACGGGCTTCCCCCGGGGTGGAATTCAGCGAGCGCAGCATCTCCGGCAGCCTCGTCCTCTGCTTGCAGCTAACTCGGGAAGGGGCGGTTCGGGGCAGGACTGCTCTCTGCCCGGGGACGATGTGCTCCGCAAATCCCAGCCCCACGAAGGCTTTCAGGGCGGGGGGCCCGGTGCAGAGGAGCGCAGACGCGGCGTTCCGCGGGGTCTGCCGGGGGGTCCGGGGCGGGCTGCCCAGACCGGTCCCCGCCGCCTGGGAGGGGAAGGCTGCCCGGGGCGGCGGCAACCAGGTGGGGGGAACCCCACCCTCTGAAGAGCTGCCGCCCTACCGACCCCGCAGCCCCCCGAGCCGCGGCACCCGTGGGCGGTGCACGTACTCACGGCTGCTGCGGGGCTCCGGCGGGGCTGGGCGAGGAAGAGGAGGAGGAGGAGGAAGGGCAGGTGTCCCTTGCGGCCGCTTGCTCCCCGCCCGCCGGCTGCTAGGACCCGCCTGGGCCTCTCTCCCCCCGCTTCTGCAGGGTTTGAGCCCCCCACCCCCGCGCCCACGGCTGCACGGCTGTGCCCACGCGTGCCCGCCCTCACGCGTGGGAGGGGGCGCGGCGGGGCTGCCGGCGGGGGGGGGGCCCTCCCGCCTTAGCGGAGCGGCCGGCGGAGCGCGGCTCAGAGCGGCTCGGGGAAGGGAGGAGGCAGGACGGCTCCCGCCCGCCGGCCCGGCCCCTGCCCCGGCCCCGGCCCGCCCTCCGGCTGCGGCTCCGCCGAGGGGAAGCCGAGCGGAGCCGGCCGTCGGGGGCCTCCGCGCCTCGCTGTCCGGGAAACTTCAGGCACTTGCCGGGGAGCATCCACCCCTGCCCCCCGAGGGGAGCATCCACCCCCTGCCCCGAGGGGCCGCTTCCTGAAGGAGAGTGGTCCCTTGCAGAGCGGCAGGATGGCGCGGACCATGCGACCCGACGACATCAACCCCCGGACGGGGCTGGTGGTGGCTCTGGTCAGCGTCTTCCTGGTGTTCGGCTTCATGTTCACCGTGTCCGGCATCAAGGGAGAGACGCTGGGGGACATCCCGCTGCTGGCCATCGGGCCGGCCATCTGCCTGCCGGGCATCGCCGCCATCGCCCTCACCAGAAAGACCGACGGCTGCACCAAGTGGCCCAAGAACAAGTGTCCGTGCTGCAAACAAGTCAAGGACCGGGATGTCATGGAGCTGCTGAGGACCCCCTCGGACCTGGAGTCTGGCAAGGGGAGTTGCAACGAGCTGGCCAAGAAAGCATACCAGGACAGGAGAGTGCTGCGGGGTGAAGACTCCGTGTCCATCTGCACCACCACCACCACCACCACCATGGGAGAGTGCAAGAGCCTCATCAGAAAGGTGGAGCAGGAAGAGATGCTGAGATACCTGGAGACCTGTTACCCAGAGATGCCGGGGAATGTGTTCGTGGGAGATAGCTCCACGTACAGTGCCTTGGAGAAGAAGAGCTCTTCTCCCACCAGGGACAGCGATGCTTCCCCTGACATTGAAGACAACATTTTTGTTGCTCCTAAAGACAGTATCATTGTCTGCTCTTACAAGGAGAACAGCCCTTATGACAGATACTGTTGTTACATAAACCCTACTGGAGTCAACTCAGACCAGGAGACCATAGTGTGAAAGATGCATACTTTATATATATGTATGTATACAAAAACTACAACTTCTTGATAGGGGATAATATAGCTGACTGCACTGCATGGGACAATCCTGATACTATTACAATTTAACCTGGTATGTGACTGATACTCAAACCTTTTGTGCCTGAAATACTCTTTCTGTAAGTAAACAAGCATGTTTAAAGGTTAAAGAATTCAATTATTCATTTTGGAAAAAAGAAATTACATTTTAATTTTGTTTTCTCCCTTTCCCTCCCTTTTTTTTTTCCTGCTGCCTGTTGTACCCAAGCCCGTGGGCACACTGGCAGGAGGGCAGCAGTGGCTGTCAGCTGAGATCAAGAGCTGAATCAAAACTCTGGAGTTGTGTGTAGGAAAATGTGGTGCTCTATGGCTGGATGGGTCTTAGCAATAGTGTCACTTCGTTTTGGGAGGGATTGAGAGATGTTAGCATGCATTCCAATCGCTGGCTGATGTTAGAGAGTGTAGAAGTGATTTGTCTCTCTTCCTTCTTCTTCCTGGCAGGATTTTATTTTCCTCTGCTTCAAGGAATTGATGTGCTGACCCTGTGGGTTCTTCTGAAAGTCTCCTAGGAGCCAGATAGGCTCAGGGGAGTTTTCAAAGTCTAATCCATCATCGATAGCATGCAAGGTACAGGTTTTAGCTTCATTCCCCACTGGTATTAAGTTCACTGGAATGTTTCTAACACTTCTGGATTTTGTAGGCATACTTGACAAGGAGATTACATGATCATGACACAGTTCTTGCAGAGACTAGGAACAGATGTCAGTGGACTCAGGTCTTAAAAATATATTTCTGTACCTCTAAAGTCACTTGGGGAATAGACTTCTATGGGTTGTCTTCGGAGCTGGATCTGACTCTTTTGAAAATGTCATTTTCATGTGCCTTTTCTAAAACGCCAGATGTTTCTCTATGGGTGATGAATGGTTACAGTCCACTCAGGGGTCTCAAAGTCATGCTTTGCTGGGGGGAGGGAAGAGAGGACCTGGCTGACAGATGTTTTTGTTCACAGCTTATGGATACATAGCAAGAGAAATATGAAGTGAGTAATGAGGATTAACCATTCAAAATCTGAGCCTGCAGCTTACATACAGAAACACAAATCCTGGCTGTTCTGTCCAACAGTAAACTGCATGTTCCATGCTGCGTATAAAAATCTTACCTGGCCTTTACTATGTAGGTAACAGAGATGTGGTATAATACAATGTGCATGCTGAGCAGCCACTCTAAGGGTTAAGCTCTTAGGGTAATGGTTACTAAAGTACAGAGTAATTTGCCAGCATCTCACAAAGTCCCAGTTCCTATAACTAAACTCTCACAACTCCAAAAAGTTCCTCTGTGATGGAAGTCTTAATAACTGTTCTTACTTAGGTATTTTTTGTCAACCACAAGTTGTACCAGACAAATGTATTGAATTACCAGGGTAGGAAAGAAGAAAAACAGCTTTTCCTTTGTAGCAACATGAGATGTTGTGTAGAAAGTGGCAAGGAATTTTCCACTGAAATGAGCCATTCTTCACTGCCCATGGAATTGTTTGGAAAGTGAATGGAAACTTTATGCATCCACTAGTTTGTTTGTTTGGAAATTTAAGTCAAATCATTACAGACAACCAGTCTCTGAACAGGTTTCCAGAAGGAGGAAATACAATTTTTTACATAAGATAGTTTAGTTTCTTTCAGACCAAACAAGATGTTACCGCTTTGGCCAGGCTTTGGTGGTGCATCAGGATGCTCTTAGGATAAATTCAAAAAATACTAGCTAGTTTGAGTCAGGTAAAGCCTCTCAATAGGTGGTTACAGGCAGCTTTGCTGCTCTGGCATGCAGCAACAGTACTGTGGGAATAAATAAACACTTACACGCTGTACAGCCCAAGTTTTATCCACTGAGCGAAGGAATTCCACAAAAACAGACCCTCTCCCTGACATGTTCAACTCCCACTTCCACATAAAATCACTCAGTTGTTGTCAGGCAGATTGCCTCCTGCAGGCTTAGTCACTGGAGGACCTTATTCTGCAATGTACAGAGCAGCTTTTTCATGGCACTGGGAAGTCTTATTTCACGACCCCTGAAGCCAACAGCTAAAATACTGCTGATGAACATGATGAGGAATAGGGTCCTTCATCGCTTTCTTTCCCAAGGGAAGCAGGTGAGGGTCTCAGCATGTGCCTATGGGTGCTCAGCATCCCTGAAGATCAGACCCACCATGAGGAAACAGGCCACCAGGTAGCTGCATACTGCGTTTGCCGTGGTCGTGAGCAATCGCTTGCCTTGCGTAAGACAGCAAAGCGTCAGCCCGCTGGGAACCTAGATTTGTACAGTTCTGCAAATATATATAGGAAGAGGTCAATTTTTTCCATTTTGTCTAGGATTAGATGTTCTCTGTCAAAAGTTATATGGGGTTTTACAAGGCAAGACAGCAAACGCTAGTGACAAATGGAATGGTAAATATATAACTTGAGATACAGCCATGCAGATCTGAGTCATGTGCTTTGTTCCATTCTTAGTGTAAAAACAAGAATGTATTAAAGCAAAGTTTAATGGGAGTGAAAATTTCCCACAATATAGAAAGAGAGATAAAAAAATGTATGCTTGAAACATGATATTTACAGGCAATGTCCTTCCTCCATTCATTTAGCTGAAGTAAGATTTCATAACAAAATACAAGTTTAAGCAATATTTCTAGGCTAATCCACCATAATCCACTTAAGTTTTTTATTGAACATGTAGGAATTTGAAGTTAAAGAAATATATTAGTACTGACTCTGAAATCTCTTTATGATTTTTCCTTTCTTTTCTGCTAGTTAAGCAGAGAATGACATGGAAATGGATTAATTTGGCCATTTTAAAAATAAGAATTTGTATATTTAAAAATGAAAGGTTTTTGTGTTTTTTTTTTTTTTTTAAATAAAGTGAGCTTTTTAAATACACTATAGTTTTGCCAGTAGAAATCTACTGCTTATTTGATCAAAGCCTGACAGCAGCTTCAAGCTTTTTATGCAGATACCATGCCCAGGCCAGAGAATTACTGGGGCTTTATTTTCGTTCAGCTTGTGGTCTCTTCTGATGGCCACTAGACCTTGTAGGACCAGTGCTGATCTTGGAACAAGCAGGAATAATCATGTTGCTTTCCAGGGGCAGCTTCTAGTCCTGGGTCTGAATTTGGCTTCAGGATATCACAGCTTGGGCTGTGATTCCAAGCCGTGACCTGGAGATGAGAGCTTCTTTCTGTCCTCGCTCCCTTTAAAACACCTCTGGGTCAAAATCCCAATTCTCTCTTCAATGCCGTCCTCCAAACAATGCATGCAGTTGTAATGGAACTCTGTGGGGTTAACACCTGCTCTCACTGAAGTCAATTGGCACATATTGCTTGGTCCTACAGTATGAGTGGCAGGGCATATATCAGCATTTGAAGAAAACCAGTGGTTTGGACATTCAGAGAAGGTTCCTAAGATATATAAAATTTATTTTTCGAATAGCATTTGCTACTGCCATCAAAAAGCTGCTAATGCTACAGTGGAGTTTACCGTCTTCTAAGAAACAATGTGATATGCAGATCAACTGTACACAGGGCAATTTTGTGTTGCTTTGTTTAAATTTCTATTGCCATAAATAGCATTTTTACAGTCATAAAAGCTGATCACTGCAAAGCCTTTAACAGAAAATTGGGAGTTTTAATCAGTGTGCAGTTTGTCCTCCTGGAGCCTTAAACAATAACTGGTCCTTTCTGCCTGGAACCAAACGAGTGGGAGGTGAGTGTGCTCAGGGTGTGTGTCCCTCGGGACCGGTATTCTATTCTTGATCTCTGTTCTGCAGAAATGTGGTGATCTTCCACAGGCAGTTCCTCCCCATCCGATCCAAACTCTCCAGTCCTGGCTCCAGTAACTATTTATTATGTTGTAATTAGCAGAGTAGCAGCCACTATGACCCCCTCTCAGCATTTCTCCTGATACATACCAGACTGTTTGCAGAGTGAGCTCCTGCTCTTGGCCGGGGTGGTAGCATCTGACCCTACATCATCCATCCCATGTAAGCAGTTTGTTGAGACTAAATTGTCAGTTCTTGCAGCACAGGCATGGGGTTTTGCATCTCTGCGTAATACCTTTCACACTAAAGGTGCTCTAGAGGTGGGTTAGAGATGGGTGACTGTCAGGCCTCAAAGGCACTTCCAGCCTGATTTTCCTGAGCGTTTAGGGACTGATCTATTTATATGCAGAGCACAATCTGCACTCAGAAACTTGAATCTCAACACGTTGCCAGTAAAGCCATATTGCTAGAGAACGCAGTTCTGACATGGGAGATTTTCTGAGTCTTGGAAGGTTTCTGTGTAAGTTTCTAATATCAATCATATTAAAACATGTAAAGGAATTTCCTAATATGTAGACTAGAGGAGTTTTTGTGACACATTAACACACAGCATGGGGCGTCAGCTGCAAAGCAGCTCATGCTGAGCCCATTTCTACTCTGCAGCCAGTCTGAACATGCAGTCCCTACTGGGATGATGGTCGGCAGGTTTGTTACTTCTCTGGTACTATGGACCCTTTTTATGTCTGATCTTTAGAAACAACACAGAGAGCAGATCTAGAATTCACTTTTAATGCTCTCTGGCAAACTTTCATCAGTAAGCGTTACCTTTAATTTATCAGTCCTCTCAGTGGAGGAATTCCAGACCCTTTATGTCTTTATCAGGCAAGGAGATCCAGCTATCATTGGTTTTGAATCACGGTTTAATTTCTGTTCAGAACAGTTGCATGGATTAGCCCTGACTATCCTATTGCCAGATGCATGCAGAAGTGTTTGTGTTTAATGTTTTTACTTACAAGCACTGCCCCATGCATAGGTGTATATACCTTACACACTCGTTTGCAAGAGCAGGTCACAGAACGCACAAGCATAGCAATATATTAATTTGAGATCTGCTCCGAGGACGCCTCTGTCTTTCTGACACCTCGCTCAAATTTTCTGCCTCAAGCCTATTGTTGCAATTTAAAATTTTTTCTGTCCTTTAGGAGAAGAGAATTTTTCGAAGAACTCCATTGTGGCTCTTTAAGGACACACAGTTCTTCCAACAGGATACTCAAAGTTTAAATGTCCCAGGACTGTGTTTCATTACAACCCCTGTGAAATCCTGGCTCCATTACCAATTGCAAACAAATTTTCCAGTGCTTTGCATTCAGCATTTCCCCAAAACATTGGTAAAAGCCTTGCACCCTTGGCCAATTCTGACAGATTAAGTACTAGTATTTTTTCAACCCACAGTTTCATTACTTAGGGAGTGGAAAAGGGTTAAATACTTTGAAACTCTGGCTCTGTACTTTGTTCTAGCGAGGCAAGAACAGAAAAAGAGGTATTATTCATGAAAGCAAAAGAGACCAAAAAGGCTTCACAGACAGTATTTCATTACTTTGTTAGATTAACTCTATTATATTCTGTTCACATAGGCAGTATGTTTAGTGCATTCTTCCATATGTGTAGCTTCTCTTTGGTAGCTTACCCTGAACAGGTTCCCCAGGTAAGGACAGAGAGTGTTTTTCTGCCTGGAGGCAGGATGCAAGAGCTACAGGAAAAAAAATGGTATGTAGTCGGGATCTGATGCCAGGAATGCTGATTCATTTTCAGATCTCATCAAAACCCTTATTTGCACAGCATAGTATTTTACTGTGAAATGCTGTGATAATCATTAGCAATTATGCGCACTCATGAGCATAAGGATGCTACTACGGTATTTGGCATTCACAGGCTAGGAAGTACCTATTCTATTGCCATTGAAATCCAAGGCAAAGTTGTAACAGTAAAAATTTCATGTGGAGCTTCAAGGTCAAACTTAGTACTGTATGAAAACTGTTAAATCCAGCACTAGAAGTTAGTTCCAAAAAGGATGCATATGTGCTTAAGACCTAGTGCAGTGGAAAGGTGAGGTACAAATACAGAAGATGGGGTAGCTTGGTTCCCTGTCTGAACCAGAGGACTGTGGTTAGTATACTGTTGGACACTAAATAACATCATGTAGTCTCATGCATGCTCATTGGAAGGCTTCAGTCGTTAGGGTTCCCACACAAACCAATTCTACAAAACCCACTCTCTCACATTTCAAACTGATTGTTTTATATCTCTGCATCAGAAAGTGCATTTTAGCAAATTTTAAATCAGGAGGAGAGGGAATTTTCCCCCTTCTGTTTTTGGACAGAACATTGGATTGCAAATGATTTTATATTTGAATTCCAATTTAGAATGTAATATTGTACAATCCAATGTTTTACACTGACTGGTGTGAAGTAGGGGAAAATTCAGATAGGAATTAGGAGGACAGAGTACTCATTAGCTGAAAAGCAGATGGTAGCCAGCTGGAGAATAATCAGAATAATCTTCCATAGCCTTGTCTTTTACTGGTCTGAAAGGAGAGCCCCAGAAAGACACTCTTAAAAAACCAAAGACTCTTACTATTGAGGTCAATTCAGATGGAAGGGCTATTGATAACTTTTGGGGGTCTGAGTGGGGTGGGAGAGATAGATGTTCTACTTGCTGGGGAATCTCATACCAATCTCTTCTTCAGACATAGATCTTCAAGAGACCCTGCATCCTCTTGACCACACAGTCAGGCTCAACACTCATACTATGCCCTTGCACTGTTTGCAAAGAATACCTGATTTTGTTCCACTTTTCTTCAAGTAAATTAATTTTTCTGGTTTGACTAAGTAGCTGTAGGAAGAAGCAGATAACTTTTCTGTTTACACAAAAAGAACTATGGAACTGGAGACCTTCTGCACATATTGATAACAAGCTAAATAAAAGGTGTTTGCTACCTAATCTAGGGGATAAAGACTAACTTTTTGGTGGCAAAACACAGTCTTTTTCCAATGCCAATGGTTTGATTAAAATCTAGGAAGTTTTACACCTGGAATACATTCACCATTTTTTTTACTTGTTGGTATTTTTTTAAATATTGTGGTTATTCAATATACTCCTCAACACTCAAACTGAAACAATATAGTGAAGGTTTGTCAATCTAATTAAAGACTTTCATAAGTCAGTTTTTGTGTTGTGTGATTTATTTAATGTACCTGCCTGCATCCTCACCTGTATGTAGATAGAGCTGCAATAAATGATAATCAAAATGCACAATCTTTCCATAAAGTCACCACATCATGAATACAGTATTGGTATCCTTTCCATTATTTTGCATGAGCGTAGGCAATGAATGGCCACTGAGAGAGGAACTGAAGTCATCTATAAAGTACACATCACCTTCAGTTCTTCAGCTCTATTATTACAATTGCTTTCCCATTTTCTGGTAGGGGTATAATCTCCTAGGAAAGGAGGAACACATCACATATTTATCTGTACAGACTGCCATTTTAGAAAAGAATGCTTGCTAGATCAGCTGACTAGCTCCACATCTGGGATGTGAATCTCTGTGGATTTAAAGCATCTCAAAGATGAGCACCGTGCTAGTTATCATACTTCAGCTTTACCAGCTGGTAGATGCTTTCCTGCATTGTCAAGGTCATCAGGACTTTCGTCAGCACCTACAGCGTTAGCCACAAGCTTCCTTGCTACATTTCCTGGGCAGTGAGAGATACCAGGAGCTGTAACAGGACTCTCTGGAGATCTGAATTTGCAGTAACATCAGTCACAAGTGCCACCCCACACAAGGATATAGATTTAGAGTGGTGAAATGGGACAGCAGTTTGGTTTGCAGGTGCTATAAGACCACCTGCCCTTGTATATGAAGTTCTGTGCAGAGCACCACTCTGTGTTCCCTTGGTGGGTTCAAAAAATGAGATGCTTGCAGAGTTCAAACCTGAGGCAACAATTGTCAACAATTTCGTGTCCTTATACTGGGTATTGATTTGCACTAACCTCTCCCTATACAGTTATATTTATAGCCAGACATGTTTTACATATATATGAATGTATATTTCTCTCTATATTATATATATTCTTATACATACGTATACCTGTGTGGCCACAACAATACAGAAAAAAATTATCTCTGCAGCTGTGCCATCCCCAGGAGGTAAAAGTAAGGCACATCTCGCAAGCTTTATGCTGCAACCACCTTTGCTGAATTTGCTGTGTCATACAATCTCTAATGACTGCTGCATTGTGTCTAACTTCTAGTAAAAATCTGTGTAACCAAATAGAGCTCATGTTCCTGAAACTTTCCTATTGCTTCAGTAGTTGACAATGAAATATGGCTGTAGCCATTGACTGCATCTATCAAAATGCCTGAGATAAATCTTAAATACTTGCCAGTTGACTGAGGACACTTCCATTTGCATCTATAACATTCATTACCCTATACTTCTATCTTCTGGAGGAAGAACAGTCATATCATTATACTCATCAGACAAACTGACATCAATAAGGACTACTGCTTGAAGTCTCAGGATAGATACCACAGATTCAATGGTTCTTAGAAATAATCTAGTTCTCATCCTGGAGATGCTCTGTTTGGGGAGAAGATCAAGAGATACTAACAAAACAGAGAGGTAGGCTGACACTGGCGTACTTCAAGCTGTACCTCTTTTGCAGATAACCACCAAACTCTAAGACTCTTGAAGTCAGCAAGAGTCTCTCTACTATCTTCAAGAGAATTTGAATGCTACCCAAGGACATGTCAGTGGTGAAGACTGTCAATCCAACAAGCTTGCTAATGGTCACTCATCACTCATTTCTATTTAGAAGACTTTAAACTCAGAAGACACTCCTTTTAAAGCTTTTAATTCTAAAAACAACACTAAAATAAAGCAAAAGAGTTAAAGCTGAAGTACTGCTACAGATGAACATATAACAAAGAACATGCTTTCACATTCACATTTGATGAAAGACCCTATGATATGCACCTTTCTAATAAAAATGTAAAAAATTCTAACTCATTAAAAGAATAATGTAAACTATATTATACATCATGCAGCACTATAATAGAGCAGAGAGTTTCACAATATCACAATAGCATTTGGATAAAGGAAATGCTTGTATTAAAGGACATCTCTGGGTTCTGGATAACTGAAAGGTTTATTTTGCTAAGATTACAAATAAGGGAACTGTACCATGTACTAATACGAAATTAAAAAATAGAGAAAGGAATCTTTTAAGTTTAGAAAAAAATGTGAAATCAATTAAAAAAATTAATTTTAAAAAATTTGGCTGGACTCTATGTTGGGATCTCATGTGACAAGATCAGCTATGTGTATGTCCCTTGCTGAAATTCTGGTCCCCTTCAAGTGGCAATATTCCCACAGACTTCTGAGACAGAATTTCACTCAGAATGTTCTGTATTTTTCTGTGGATTTCAAATAAGTCTTCCGTAATTCAGAAGGATTTAGCTTTCTACCTCTATTAGGCTTCTCTGAAAAATCTAACGTTACCACTGCATCTACTTCCCACAGAAGCTGAAGAAGGACTGTAGTGTGACTCTCCTATTACTGTTACAGAGCACATATTCAGAATTAAATGTATGCTAACTACATGGGAACATGGACAACTAGTCAGGTTCTTATATAAGCTATAAGCTACATAAATTTATACCAGAAAAATTGTACCTACGTGTGTGTTTTTGTACTTGTACTTAGAATCGGAGATAGACTGGAGGGTAAGGGAGCAGAATAAGGAGGAGTAAATGGTGCTATGTCACTCATATTCCTTCCTTTTCACCTCCTCCCAGTTAGCTTTGGCCGGTCCAGTTCACATTATGGTGGAACTGCTGTGACTCTAGGTATCCTTCCTTCCTCTATTTCATGTATCTAAGTCTGTTAGACTGTTAATCAGTTCAACTGGACTGGCTAAACTCTTTAAAATAGATTAGCCCTGAAAGGTAATTTATTGCCATAAATAAAACCCTAAAAAGTATAAACAGGGTCCACCATAAAGATGCTTTGTCTTTAAAGACAGTCAACACCAGCAATGCTTACAGAAACATGCTCATCAACAGATTACTCCACTTGTAGTGATGGGTCTCTCTTTACAGGAAATGCTTGCTCAGGAATGACCTTTTCTAAACTGTGTCCTAAATTACACAGTGACTCAGAGGGCTGCCTGATTTCACAGTCAGACAGCTAGCCAGCAATAGTAGGTTCACCACCACTTTAGTCAAAGCAACTCCATAATATAAGCTAATGTTAAGGCAGTTTTTCAGAGAAATCCCAGAGCAGCCAAAGACAAGAGCAGCTGTAATGGACTCTCCTCTGTTTAACAACAGCATGCAATGTCTTTCATTTCTCTCCCAGGATTTTCAGATCTGTGTACCAAGATGGCAGGTATCACTAAGTGTTGACTCTGTGGAAACACCCTGGACTTTCTTCTTAATTCTTTTTTCTATGCTCCAGGCAATAGAGATGAAACAGAAGCACGAGTACAAATTCTCATTTCAATTTGCATCCACTCTGATTGCACTGCTTCATTCTCCTCTTTCAATGGGCCTTGCTTTCTAACACAATACACATCTCATTTTTCCCTTTCACAGCACAAAACCAATCACACCCACAAGGTTTATCATACCAGTAAATAGCAACACTGCACTGCCTCCTTCTTTCCTGTGGAAGCAGCTTACAGGCTGGAATGTCCAAGCCAGCTGGTTTTGAAGTGATGGAGGCTGCTGGCAGGGGATTACCCAGCAAAACCAAATCAACAAGTAACACTGGGAGCTACCTTCCACCCTAGTAGCTGGTGGGCTACCTTATGTATCATTCCTCAAGCTGAGTTTTTGCTGGTTTGTATTTTTCCTGCCACAGGTGGGAGAGAGATACCTGTGAATAAAGTCTGAGCTAATACATCCACAAGGCCAAAAGGGCATACTATCTCTTTTCTTATTTTCTAATTCAGCAGGATGACCTAACAGACTGAAAGCAGGATGGATGCTGGAGTTAGTGAGTGGCTAGTAAGCGGGACTTGAGAGAGAATCACTGGGAAGGACACCTGGTATCAAACTAAACGATTCTCTGTTGAGGTCTTGAAGAGTCATAGAAGTCTTGGTGACTGCCTTCTGGGTGGCAGAGGCTTTCTTACCTTCAAGCCAGTATGTTACCATGTCTCCTTTCCCCTGAGGAAGAAAATGAGTCATGGAGTTATAATACGACCCATCGTTTGTATAATAATCTTCTTATTACAACTCAAAGCAAGTCCCAAAAGGAGACTGATGTGCCTGTCAGCCATTTTACATACAGGGAAACTGAGGCATAAAAATTTTCCTTAAAAGATAGTGGCAGCACTATGGATTAAAACAATTCTTTGAAGTCCCATCCAAAACTGGGTCCAGAAGTATGTTAGTCCTCTTATGGAACTCTTACGATGATTTATGATGTCTCTGAATGACCTTTTTTGATTTCAAGCGGTTATGACAAAGTGATGTGCCATGCAGTACTTCCCAGTTTGGCTAAATCCTTCATCTCTGAATTATCAGGGTTGTCCCATGAACAAGCCCATAGAATTGGTCCTGGTTTAAAACTTGAGCCTCCTCTCTTCAGGGACAGGAAATAGTCTAACCCAAGGACTGTGAGACATAGAGGACTGCATGAGTTAAAATTCAGGGACTCCAGAGTACTTTCACACTCTCCTCTCTGAAAAGCTGAGTATAAATGTTGCATACACACCTTGACTTGTAAATTCCCACGGCATACTAACACATACTCTCCAATCTGCTCCAACAGCTGGTATGCACTTGAACTGCACTGTATTTTAAGAGCTGGAAAGAGAGACAATTGTCATGTTATCGTAACTGTTTAAACATCTAAGACAGATCCGTTCCCCTCTGTGTGCCAAAGACTTCAAGACTCATTAATGAGCTCCCCTTGCTTTTTTCATGTCTTTGCTGTCATTCCTCTGTTATTTGAAATGTTTGCACACCAGCTCCAGTATCCTGGCCTCTTTGTCAGGGCATCTCAGGACAAATACGTGGCTGTCAACACATGCTACTCTTCACATCCTGCATCTAATATTATTTGTCTACTCTTCATAGCTGCCTAGCTGGAGTTACTGATGAGCACCCTTTTCATCTTGCGAAGAAAACCATACATAGTTCTACCTCCTAGTCAATAAAGAGCCAGCACTTTCTTTGCACATACAGTTTTCAGTGAAGTCTAAACATTAAAGAAACTGCCATCCTTGCTCTGCCTCCAAGCCCGTAAATAAAAACAGGAGGACTAGACAATATTACCATAATTCCACTATTTTTTTTTAACAATGTGATTTTTCCTTAGTTGAGAAGTTATCTTCATGTAAACGCTGGTGTCTTGCCTTCTGCAAATGATGGAGGAAGGACCAAGGAGGAGCAGAGATAGAACAAATTCTGAATATTCCTACTTTTGACAGAAAGCAACATTTTGCCAAAATTTGGAAAATTGCCAAAAAAAATCCTGGGGTTTTTTTGCCTTTAACATTCTGCGACACAGAGTAAATCAGTATGCTTCTTTGTTTGAAAAAGATCCCAGATGATAGTAGGACTGGCTAAGATTGTCTTATTGATTTTTCTTCTATCAGAAAATAACGGTTTTGTAATATCCACTTTTTTTTGTTTGCTTAAATGTTTTTTAGTGAAAGTCTCAAAACACTCCCTGTAGACCAGGAAGTCTGAAATAAGTATTTCAACATATCCATATACATATCTCTGAAATACTCTTTCCAGTAGATACATGATATTTTAACTGGTCATCCTGCTTGGGAACAAGACACTAGCACTCAGATTCCAGCTGATAGCAATTTTAATTTACATTGCTAGTAATTAATTAATCTATTTTAAAGTGATCATCTTAGGGTTAAAATATGTTAATGTAATTTCAGATCCTCACATGTACCTTGCCATAGAAAGAGGGACATAAAAGAAAGACTTAAAAGGTAAGAAGCTCTGTCTTTACACTTAAGTTTATAGTGTTGATGAGCTGTGTGAGGAATAGACTGACGTACAGAACAAAAAAGATGAAATGGGAAGAATGATGGAAGCAGATTTTGAAGGCATTAGTTTTAAAGCAGTTCAGATGAGATGATACAAGGAGCCTGAAAAGGAGGAGGAGAAAGAAAGGAGTTATCTGGGAGACTGACAGAAGGAAAATGAAGCTATATGTATTCCACTCAAGCTAGCATTTGCTTTGGAAAAATGTTTGAAATGGTGAGAAGGAATAGACCCTGGTTCATTCTCAAGTCCCCACGCTAAACGTTCAAAGCCATCATGTAGGACCACTTCTCTGCCTTTCTGCCTTGTTTTTAGTGGATCATGATAGATGTTGCAAGCATCACTTTTTATCAGGAAATTAAACTTGAAAACACCTTGGATTTTGCCTAATTCGAATCCATTTACAAAGCATTGAAATGTGAGCCATAAAACTATTCAGCTTCATTTCATGAATGAAAGAAACAAAAACAAGCCATCAAAGTTGTTTCACCTTGAATCACTCCCTCATCCTTTTTTTTTTCCCCCCCAGTTCTTGTAGATCAGGCTAAAGTATTTCAGAATTTGAGGTTCAAATGCTCATACTGGCTAAAGATAAAGCTTGCTAAGTAAACATGGAGCTCTGTTATCTCCTGGGAAGAAGTGAAAGTGAGGCTATCTCCAAGATTTAATCTCTAGAGATTTTTGTCTAATATCTTTGCTGGAGGACACATGTATAATCTTCTATACTGGTTAAAGACAGACATAGCTCCCATGATGTCCTACCATCTCTTGTGTTCTCCATTAGAGGAAGTTATCAGCGAAAAAGAGGAGTCATGAAAATATTTTTACTATAAATGCAGCTGGGTGCCAGGAAGAAATGGAAACAGTGAACATATCCACTTACGTCTCATTTTATCTGATTCTTACCCTTTTTTATTGTAGAGAACTTCAAAGACATGAAAATCCCTCTCTGAGACTTGAGGAATGAGGGGATCTTGTTACAAAGGTTGTAGAGAATATCACTGGCATAATTTGCCCATAGGCAGACTGGACACAGAAATCAACACCCTCTTTACAGATTTGCAGTCATTTAAACAGGACAGGACTCAAAACTCAGCATAACATTTTTTCAGAACTCATTAAGGCATGGTCAAAACCACATCTGCCATTTGTTCCTTGTTACCTTCACTGGTAGATTCCATCCTGGAAGCTGTGTTCACAGTATCTCCAAATAAACAATACCGTGGCATTTTGGTCCCAACAACTCCAGCTACAACTGCCCCTGTTAAAGAAAAGAAAACAAGATCTTTTGTGTTTTTAAATCACATAATCAATCATACAGCCTTCTGGCTGCTTCCTACGTTACCTTATATCTCATTCATTAACAAGATAAAGACTGAGTGTCAGTATAGTCTTATATGGGTTATACATCTAATTTACAGATGCCACCAGCTTCCAGAGCCACAGAGGGAATTGCAAAAGGGCCTCAAAGGAGAATGGTGGGGGAAGTGACGATGGGATGGAGGTAGTGTGCATGAATTAAGGCACCTGCAGAATCATGTTTCAGCATGACAACAGAATATTTTGAGGGGCAGTGAGATAGGCATGCCGTCAACAGGAGTTGTGCACACAACACTCGCTAGTCACATGGAAAAGCAGGAAGAGGAAGTAACCTGCTCCTGCTGAAGGCAGAAAATGAGCATTTTGATTCCTTCATGTCAGCCACAGGGGATTTAAAATATAGAAGATATGATCTCTTGCTGAGACAACGTGAGCTGCTTAATTTGTAGATGCTGGGCTGCACAGCACGTGTCCAGCTCTGGCTGTCTGTCGAGAAGGAGTTGCAATCACATATCAGCTTAGATCAGGGGGCTGGGAGTCTGATAGTGAAGGCTAGATCAAAGAGTCAAGAACCATCTCGCTGTTTTGAGATGAGAACAGCTGAAAAGGACAAGTAACAGACACAGAATGGCAGTCCTCACTCACATCAGCAAAGGCACTGGGGCCATGTGGTGTTTCCAATGTTGTATTCCACATTGTGTTCCCAATATTCCAGGTATCCAGTAATTTATTCTGATGACCTCTATGAGGTGTTCTGTCCCATCTCAAGACATTAACTTAATTTTTAATGGAGAGGAAATGCCACTCCACAGAAACATTTGTTAAACCAGAGGAGGATTCTTTTACAGCCCTCTCAACATACCTGAATGGATTCCTGCTCTTATCTTTAGGAGGGTGTTTGGCTTGTGTGGGATCTTAAAAGTCTTGCAGACATCTAGAAGGTCTAAAGCCATACTTGCAATCTCACCGGCATGAAGGATCCCATTCTCTTTGGGTACTCCTGACACCACCATATCTTAACATAACAATGCAACACAACTGTGTTAACTTTCGGCATTACACACAGATTTACCAAAGGATGCTGCCTAAGTTAGAAAAAAATAAAGCCCTATTCCTTCATATCCTGTGGCACAGTTGTGGCTGCTGAGCAGAGAAAGCCAGAAATAAATGAAGGGTAGGGCAACAGCTCATGTGTGTAATTACCCTAGCTCTGAAAAATGTTGGATCTCCATCTTACTTTTCCGTAAGATTTATTGCCTCCTACCCTTTCTTCCTCCCTCCCTCCATTGAGGGTGCTTGAAGTGGGAGAGGTAGTGGAAAACTGGCTGTTCAATACCTTTTGTCTTTGGGCAGATGTTATAAAGAGAGACAATGATTCCCACTAGGCTTGCACTGACTGTAGGAGAAGAGACAAGTCTCTTCAGGATCCCTCAGGTGCATTTGTTCAGGAATTTTATGCTCCAGAATGTGCTCAACCATGTCACAAAAAAAAAGAGTGGGGGCTTTTTTTCCACATCTCTTAGAGGATTTCCTGTCTGTCTCATGCAAAAATCCTGCTAGATTCTGCTAGGTTTTTGATGGAACTCAGTTTTAATGGTAGTCAGTCCCCAGCAGATTTCCATGGTAGCAAATAGAAAGCCATTTTCTTAAAAATCCAAAAAGAAGAGGCAGCCAAGTCCCTACAGAGTATTAGAAGAGAGAAGGTTGTCATGGTCTTTGCAAAAAGGACAGAAATAATAAAGCTTATGGAATGGCATCTATGCTCCCATGGAGAAGGTAAATTTTTCAGTTGTGGTCCTGTGAAACAGAAGTTGCCAACTGGGATTAATCTGTTGCCAACATTTAAAGTCAGACCTTACAGGTCATAGGAACCAAATAAACAGCAGCGGTAGTTTCCTGAATTCATTTGTCCCAACCACAACATTCATCAGTCATAGAAATGATGAAAGGTATGCAGGAAAATGTTCCTAAAGTTTGCTAGGGCTCTGCTAGGACTTCTCCCCAAATTGTTTTGTGTGGTCTTCCCGGTGGTAATAAGCTTTCCAAATCTCCTTCATCCATTCTTCCTTGTCATCAAATCAGTCTCTATCCAGATGAAATACCCATGCCCCATCATTGTCCACAGCTCAAGGAACTTACAGGCATCTCCTATTGTCTCCACCTTATAGACATCATAGTTATCTATGATTTCATCAAAAGTGGTATAAAGCTTGTTCAAGAGATCTACCACTTGGTAGGGTGTGCTGCTGCTGGAGAGCTGAGTGAAGCCAACAATGTCACTGTTAAAACACAACAGAAAGAACATACTCATCCACTGTGTTAACCATTGCAGACTGGTAATCCTAAACACACAGTAATAATTTCTCAGTGGAACTACCGCAACCTTCTCTTTTTTAGTATTTCTTTCGCTAAGCATCTTAGAGAATAGTTTTGTCTTCAAACATTTACTTAAACTGAAAACAAGACTCCTTCCATTTAAAAGGACTGACTGACCTAAGTCTTTTTCCTTACCAATGCAGTAAACCATTTTTTACAGCTAGACTTTAATCTGCAACAGCCTAAGTAGTCTTCAGTTCTGGGTTATGTAAAAATGAAAAAAGGGAACTTAATATCTGTCCATTTATGACAAGTGAAGACATGCAATTTATATGTTGCTTCATGCACACATAACAAGTCAAAGACTGCATGTCGTGGTTTAGCCCCAGCCGGCAGCTAAGCACCACACAGCCGCTCACTCACTCCCCCCCGGTGGGATGGGGGAGAGAATCAGAAGAGAAAAAGTAAGAAAACTCATGGGTTGAGATAAGAACAGTTTAATAATTGGAACAAAATAATAGTAATAATAATAATGAATTGTAATGAGAAGGAAAACAACAAGAGAGAGAGAGGAACAAAACCCAAGGGAGGGGAAAAAGGGGGGGGGGGGGGATAAAAAAAAAAGATACAACCGCTCACCACCCGCCAACCGACGCCCAGCCAGTCCCCGAGCAGCAATCGCTACCCCGTGGCCAACTCCCCCAGTTTATATACTGGGCATGACATCATATGGTATGGAATAGCCCTTTGGTCAGTTTGGATCAACTATCCTGACTGAACCCCCTCCCATTTCTTGGGCACCTGGCAGAGCATGGGGAGCTGAAAAAAGTCCTTGACCAGTGTAAACACTGCTTAGCGACAGCCAGAACATCAGCGTGTTATCAATATTATTATCATACTAAAATCCAAAGCACAGCACTATACCAGCTACTAGGAAGAAAATCAACTCTATCCCAGCCAAAACCAGGACACTGTAAATCCACGTGGAATGTAAGGATAGACAAGTTTCCTTTACACAGCTAAATGCTGGAACCTTTACTTAGGTCTATCTTAAACATATACGCATGTGTGTGTAGCACACAAAGTGACATGCTGCTGTGTGTTAGAGCTCCACAGTAATCTCATTTTTTATTTAAGTAATTGTAATGAAAAAAAGGAGAGGTGTAAGAATTTTGAAAGACACTCATTTGCAGAGTCAAATGTTGCCACCTGGTACGATAAATGGCAGTTTAGATAGAAATTCTGTACTCGGTTAGGAGCTTCACCTCTACTAGGAGCCTAGAAGTTTCTTCAGTAGGAGTCAGTTCTAGTCTTATCTTTCATTTTGTTTACCTGAAAAAGATGGTGGCACTTAAGTAGCTTTGGGCTTGTGCATGTTTTCCCTGCCTGAGATCATCTGCTACTTGCTTCGGCAACATACCTGTTGTAGAAAGTAGAGCATTGTTACTCTTTTGCCATAGATAAAAGCACACAATAAACAGAACATGTTTGTTTAAAGGTATAAAAGCAATGTTCGTAAATGTGAAATATTCTGAAGGTGAAAGCATTCTTTAGAATCAAAACCTGCTCTGTGGTAATGTGAGAATTCATGGTAAATCTCCCTGATAACAAGTCCAGGTTTTTCAGATGACCCATAAGTTTTAGTTCAAACAAACCAATATCTATACATTCCAAGTCAGAGTAAGGTTAGATTCTAATGGTGTGACTTGGGATATTACTAACTCCTTCTTTGTCAACTCCTTGCTAGTGTTTTCTTCCTGTATTAGGTTTGTTTACTCTCTCTTCTCTCATTTTTTTATCATCTTTATTTCTCCTATCTTGCACTTTCACAGCCTTTTCCTTTTTCTCTCCTATGTGTTATACCTGTTCCTTTACCCCCTTTTTCTTTCAGAATTCCAGAAGATACACTGCCATTAAAAGTAACCTCAGTCCAAAAGCAATTCCCCAATATTTATAACTATACAGAAGGACTGCAAAGTGAGATCAAAGTGAGAACACTATGGATTCTGGAGTCATAGCTCTCAGATGAGTGCACTGATTTTTAGGGGGGAAATATAAAAAATAGTTAAATATCTTTCCAGCTTTGCAAAGAACAAGTATATTAATTCATTGCCAACCAGATGTTATTTATTAAATAATCATCTATCAAAGTGTTCCTCTTTGTAATTAGACAGTTAAAATTAAATTATTATTGAGGAGAATATCCAGTATTTTTGCTATATAACTTACTATACAACAGACGATCAGTCTTCTGTTTTTCATGCATTAAATCCTGAGTTCTCTCAGAAACCAGTATCTCCAGATGTTTGCTATATTTCTCCATCTAAATAACATAGAGAATTGTATAAAATAATCCTTTTACCGAAACAGATTCATAGTTTGATAGGATTTAAGCATTTGAATGATTCTGCTTTGAAAACATTCAGATAAGCAAAGGCTCAGATCTGAAAGAGCTAAAATTTTGAGAAAATCTGAGAAAAAATTTTCTTATAAAATCCAAAGATCAGATTTCTCCCTAGGTAAATTTATGATTCTAGATTTGAGATTGTTGCTTACACTTAAGAGGGCAGAAGCCAATTCCAGACTTTTCAAAGTTTGTGTAAACATTAGGGGTCAAATCCAATGCAGAGACCAAGCTGCAGACATGGATTAAAACATGTTACCAAAACCAAAGGTATCTAAGTCTCAATCTTTATCAAAAGCTCATAATGCTGTTTCACAAACTATCCTGCTATGCTATGCTATGCTTTTTGCATCCTTGCTCTGTGTGAGGCAACAGGCTGTGGAGGCAGGAGTCTCTTTTCTCTGCTGATGGGCTTAAGATACTCTGCTCAAAATGCATCTGTAAACATGCTATTTGTGGCATGCAGGGATTCTATACCCCCAGTACTGTAAGATCACCACCGAGCCACTGGAAAAGGAGAATATAGTTTCCTGCGAGTGCATTAAAAACCAAACAACATTTGACTGAAGAAACAAAAGTGTTCAGCCCCAAAGAAGTTGAGAAAGTTAAGAAAAACTGACAGAAATGGAATGAGAAGGAAAGCTGGGTCTCAAGCAGAACTGCAGCTACAATCAGCCCACCAGACTGTGGATTTTCTCATCAAACAAGGGGTATGAGATCAAAAAACAAACCTGAAGGACAGAGGTGAAAGTTATTGCAAGTGAGCAGATTGACTTGGATTGGATTAAAAAACTAAATTTACCAGAGTCATCATCATGTCAACAGGGCTAACTTTATTAGGATTCATCTTGTACAACATTTTCTTGACTTGTTCAAATGTAGGCCTTTGGGCTGGATTATTTTTTCTGCACCTTCTGATTAACTGCAGCAGGGAAAGAGAGTGAGAAAAGCAAACAGCCTTTTGTCATTCCAAGCACAGGCAGTGTTTCTAATTAATACTACTATTTTCTGTGCAAACTGCATATGAAGCCCTATCTGCAGCTGCTGAAAAGTGGCAGAGCTATACTGAGGTCTCCGGAGTTCTACAGATTTATGCTGAATGAAGGATGTTAGTTCATGAAAATGCTGCTGGGGCAAATCATGAATTAGATGCTTACATTCCTTCTGCCAAACACTGCTTAAGCTCTTGTCTTGTGCTTTAAGACAGTGTTATGCTGTTGGAGTCACATACTGTTTTCAGGGGACTTGTCTGTACACAAAATTCACAAAAGATTAAAAACCCAACTACTTCTTAAGAATGTTAACTCCCGACTAAAATCCAGTGCTGCTTATGAGGTTGCCTGTTACATTTAGGTTGCTACAAACCACCAGAAGTGAATTATATTAAGCTGAAACAAGGATGCCACAATCTTCTTCTGATTTAATTGAACTATGAGTGGGTCTACTTTGTTTTATTAGGCAGTTTGAGGCTACTGAACACATAGACCTTTTGCATGAGAATCAAAGCAAACTCATACTTTGCCTGAGACACATACTTCACTATTTGAAAGTCCTTTGCCAGTAAGCTAAATAGATACTACTAATATAAAATATGTATGGAACTCAACACTTTATAATAAAATGAAAATGCACAAAAATCAATGACTGAATGTTAAAAACATTAGTTATTACACTGACAATTTGAGGGGACAACTGAAGCTTTCAATTTGTCAGAATTACTGGGTTTTTATTAAGGATATTAAAGCATTTAATTGTGCCTTGTTTGAGATGTACTTTACTTCTGGGTTGTTTACATTCATCAAAGCTAATATTGCCATAAAACTTCTGTGACATGACTTAAATTCACTTCAATAAAGAATTTTTGTATACAATATTGTATCTTACTCACCTCTATGTAATCTGTGGGACAAGGGCAAGAATTCTCAGCCTTTCCTGAAATTAATTCTGCCAAAGGTGGGCACCAAGAATATTCAGCTGAATGCACATCATCTTTCTAGAGAAAAACGCATTAAACGATGTTGAAACAAGTGGTGTGTTTTTCATACCGCCCATTGAAAATATATTACTGTGATCATCTTTAGTTTTATGACATCTTCCCTATCACTTCCAGATCAGCTTTTTTACCTGCGAGTGCAAGGGAAAAAAAAATAAGGATATAACCCAGTCTGAACTGGGTGGCCTTGTCTAAAAGCTTTTCCATAGCTGAAAGACTTTAATCTCAGTATTTATATGAGGTAAACAACTTCTGAAAGAAATGAATACCTGGCAAGATATGGGGAAACTTTTGAGAAACCACAAGGTCTACATTGGTCTATTATCACAAACTGTCAGAAATGGAAGAATGGCAGTTTCAGGTCTTCATTGTTAGAATTCTTGTTAAGCAAATTATTGCAGACAGAACATGGTTACATATCCAGAACATCTGGTTTCAATTTCAAGGCACATTTTTTGTGTTTGCCATCTAGCACTGATCACAAGACACATGCAAAGAAGACATTTTCCTTATGGAGATCAGCTTATTTGCTCTTCTAGCATATTTTTACCACTGCAAGACTCCACTGAAAGGGCCTGTGCATGGCAGGAAAGGGAAGGAACAAGAGGAGACAAAAGAAGATGTTATGGCATACCTTCCCTCTCCACCCCCCTGCCATTAAGCCTCACAGAGCTAACCAAAAGATAATTTTGGAGCTACATTATTTTTGTCATACACTCTTCTTCGAAGTCCTGAAGGGAAGACTGGTAGATGCAGGAGGAAGCCCTGATTGCATGTTCAATTGGAACTGAACTGGCACCCACAAAATCAAGAGGAAAATGCATGCTCAAAAAATAAATCAAAGGTGCAGTTACTCAGAGTTTGGTTTGTATCTTCAGCAGAAACAGTATCAAAGTTGTCATGCAAACTTCGAAGTTCATCTTTACTTACTGGCATAGGGTCACTTCTTGTGGCAATTTCTAGTAAAATGATGGCATAACTGCAGAATAAAAGCAAACCAAAATCTTAATGAAATACCAGTTAATGGAGTCAGTGATTTCTTCTTTCCATGATTTCCTATTCTTCCCCATTTTATGACTGAAAGCCCAGTAAGTCAAAAAGGAGGATGGCAACAGTGCTGCTATCTGTTACTACTCTGTGGAGGAGTGGCTTCTTTTCAGCATAGAACACTGTTCTGGAAAATCTCCATATAGTCAATAATGAGACAGCATGTCCAGAGTAGATCTTTTACAGTAAACATTTTTGCTTGTTCTTTCTGAATTATATTTTCATCATCCTCATCTTCCTCCGATAAACCAAGGTCAAACACATTCACCAAGGGTGAAGAATGGAAAAAATGGGGTAACAACTGGGTGTTCAGACTCCTTATTGAACTCGCTAGAGATCTTTTAGAACAGTGATCTCTGAGAAGCCAGCAGCTCCTCCGGCCAGCAATCCTGATAAAGATACTCTTGCCTCTTTATGTATTGAAACTGTGTAATAATTAACTCCCCGCATGCATCTCAACTTGATAACATTTACTTTTATGGGGAATATTGGTTTGCAATCTGTTGTATTGCTAATGGTGGCTCTGTTCTGTAAGGCATTCCAGCTGTATAATGGGGTATGTCTATCTTTCTTTCAGTCCACTCAGGGACCACCACTGGCAAATAAAATAATGCATATAAACCATGCTGAATAATGTAGAAATTAATCTGATGAGATTTTTATGTTAATTTTGGGGTTATTTGGTGGTAGAAAGGAATACCAATCCTGGTGAGACAGCAAAGCTGAAACAGATTTTCAAGGAGAGTAATTAGATGATGGAGGTAACCCCAATAAAGCAGTATTGATTTCATTCAGCTTCAGCAGCACTGCTCAGAAAAGTCCTAACGTAATGGATAGTGAAATTCATGTAATAATTACAAATCAAGAGGAGCCAATCTAGAAGAAACTGTGACTGGAAACAGCCTCTTCAGCTCAAACAGGAGCTGCTTTCATGCTCCTGTTCTCATTTCCATTTTAGCTTTCCCATTTATTGGGACCCACACATTTCCCATCTATCCCAGGGACCAACACATTCCCTGGAGAACTTTAAAAGCAAGTGATTCATCTGTAAGAGCACACAAAATTACAAGTCCCACTCCTGCAGTTTCTACTCATTTTTTATTTGGGTCGTAACTTCAGGAAATATTAATGGAATTTTTGCACAGATACAAACTGAGGTTTTCAAGACTGGGACACTGCTCCCTAGCCAGTGAGCCCACATACATGTATCAGGAAGGCTTAGCACCTTGTCCTGGCTTCAGCTGAGATAGAGTTAATTTTCTTTACAGTGGCTGGTATGGGGCTATGTTTTGGATTTGTGCTGAAAACAGTGTTGATAATACAGAGATGTTCTAGTTGTTGCTGCACTGGTCAAGGACTTTTCAGCTTCCTGTGCTCTGCCAGGTGCAGAAGCAGTTGGGAGGGGACACAGCCAGGACAGCTGACCCCAGCTGACCAAAGGGCTATTCCATACCATATGGCGTCATGCTCAGTATATAAAGCTGGGGAAGAAGAAGGAAAGGGGGGACGTTCGGAGTGATGGCATTTGTCTTCCCAAGTACCCATTACGCGTGATGGAGCTCTGCTTTCCTGGAGATGGCTGAACACCTGCCTGCCCATGGGAAGGAGTGAATGAATTCCTTGTTTTGCTTTGCTTGCGTGCGCGGCTTTTGCTTTACCTATTAAACTGTTTTTATCTCAACCCATGAGTTTTCTCACTTTTACTCTTCTGATTCTCTCCCCCATCCCATCAGGGGGGAGTGAGCGAGCGGCTGCGTGGTGCTCAGCTGCTGGCTGGGGCAAAACCATGACATACCTGCTCATATCATCAAACACAAACTGTGTTAAAATGCAGGTTCTGAAGAATAGCTCAGGTAAAAAGACAACCTTTTTAATGCTACAGGGTACATCTCTATCTTTCTTCCCTGACTGCACGTTGCTCTTCTCCCTTTTCTGATTTCATCTCTTAGTGTTTTTTACCAAGAAAGGATTAACTGCAATACAACAAAAGAAGACCTGGATTTTGCAGACACGGGGACTGACAGCAAGATAGATTCAGCAAGCTTTCACTGAATCTGTCAAAACTTCATTGTAGTCATCTATGATATGAGCAAACCAGCTCCTAGGACTATTTTAAGGGGAGTCCTTGGCAAGAAATGGCTTCAGGAGGCCAGGTTGCATGCCAAGTCAAGTAACAGTTATCTAACCTGAACAGGGGCAAAGTATGAACCAGACAAGCAGCAAGGAAACATTTTCTGGAATGCATTTTGGCTGTGGGTCAATGGTAAACTGCAATGCATAACACATTTGTAAAATTACTGCTTAGTTGGAGCACAGTACTTTCTAAGACCAGTCCATGCTGAAAAGTAAAGACCGACACAGGACAAATTACAATAGCCAGAAATATCAGCACAGTGACAAACTGCCTTTAGCTGAGCTATTTTGAAGCAAATTCTAAGGGAATGTTTAAGCCTATAGATACAAATACTATTGAGACCTCAAATTCTTGCTTACATAATCTGATAGAATGGATTACCAATTAATAATGTTCTAGCACATTGTATACACATACATTTCTTTACAAGGGAATAATGTGCATTAATCCAGTAAATCTTATATATGAAATCATGTCTTCAGTCCATATAATTTTGAATGAATCCTAACTGAAAAAAGGGGAAGACTTAAACAACATTCTCTGTTTCTGCAACTAATTTTTCAATAAAAGCCCCATAATAGTCACTTAAGTCAGTAAGCATTTGTTGTGGCCTAGTGCAGGCCAAAGTAAAACTCAGAGCTTTTCATAAAAGGCAATAATAGCTACTATTTTGTAAATGTTGTTAATATACAGTGCTCATAACCACGCCTTCTTCTGCTCAACTGTGTTGCACTATCAGCATTTCAATCTGTAATTTAATTCCAGTTCTTTACATTCTGCTAGCTACCAAAGTCACCAGGAAGACTTCTGCTGGGCTGGGAATGTGGCAAGAAAAAGTAATAGAAAAGGTCCACAAAACATCTTGTAGTACCATTTTGCATTTTCCCCTTTCAAATGCTTTCGGCAAACTACTGGAAATAAGCAGACAGAGGAAGTATCATTGTTATGAAATAGAATACACCAAGAACACAGTGATTTTCCTACTTAATACAGAAAATTCATGCAAGAATCAAGAAATATAGGTATTTTTTTAAAAAAACTAGTTCAATGACTTTTTCATTGGATTATTATTCTCTGAAAATTCAGTTGTAATCCCGTTTACCTGGAAAGTGGTTGGATAGAAGCTATCCATCAGTGGCAAGGCTAAACCTGATAGCCAAATAAGTCATTGCAAAGTGATTGTGTATAAAGGCTTTCGACAGGAACGGGATGGAGCTATTCACTAGTGCATCCATTTCCTTTTCCTACCTCTATTTTTTCTCTGCAAACCAAATATTGTCACTGTGTGTATGCAGCAAAATAATGTATTGACAATAATTATAGAATTATGGGATGCATATGTGCATTGTGACATCCTGGAAAACTGATGCTATTAACTCTTAAGGTACTGCCATTATTGAAAATAATCTACTTTTTCAAAAGAAACAGCAACAAAAAAGGATTACTAGATAACAGCAGATCTTTATACGTTTTTTATCTACCAGTCCAGAGTAACTCCTTATAAATCATTAGACCAACTCTGCATTTATATAATGTCAGTGAATTCAGTATTTGGTTATCTACCTTGACAGAGAAGATCCCATGATATGTATGCTGTTCTGTATTCCAGGATCAATCCTTTTTAAAATACAATCAACCATATACCTGTGGTGACCACAGAATTACACTGAGCCTAATTGTCATTAAAGAATACTCAACCTGAGATGAGATTATTAAGTGCGAGAAACAGGAAAAGTTAACTACCTGTAGACATCTGTCATAGAATTGGGTTCAAAGTCTGAAAGGGAATGGATTTCAGGAGCTGTGTAAATCTGTATGAAATGCTGCTGGTATGAGCTTGACCCCTCAGGAGAATCTTCTTTTCTGTATGACTGCAAACCATAATCTACCATGGAAGAAAACAAGAAGCAAACTATTCAGTGGGTACTTCTCTGAAACATGTGCATTAGTAGACAGTAACACAACTAGTCTAAAGGAATTAATTTTCCCTATTTGAAATACACATCTTAGTCTAAAAATAGTGTGTGTCTGGTGGTCTTGTACCCCTAAACCAATTGCAAATATACGATCTGGAAACCAAATATTTGGGTGAGACTGCATGACAGCAGGGAAGGTGAACTACATGGCCCCTTCCAATAAGAATTATTTTATGATTTTATAAAATTATATTCAGAGAATAGGCTCACTTCAGTGCAAGAGTTAGCATGCAAATGCAGGTTTCTGTTCTACTCGTCCCCTGATCCTTATCTGCGGTGGCAGGTTGCTAGAGCAATTACAAGTTAGACAGACAAGAACTACTGAAAATCAGATGGTGGGCTTTACTTGCACACTACTAGCTTCAGAACAAAGGCAGCATAAATGTGAAATGTCTTTGCAGCTATACTTCTAGCCTAACATAGAAGAGATTCTCAGTATGTGACTCAGCATCAGAGAGGAGAAAAAAACAACTGACTTCAGTTTTCTTTTCGATATAAACAGCACTCTGCTGAGTGTATGGGAAGGCAGGATGCAGATATCTGGTTTTGTCTGGAGTGACCTCTAATTAAGATGGTCCTAGAGTTTCATTCTTTATGTTGGAGGTCATTGGAGTTTTTCAGATAGCGCCCACATTGGTTATTTGTGAGATTTGTTTAACATTATTGCATCCAGATAATCCATGAATATTTTAAGTCTCTATAGTGCTACCAGTTAACTTCTGAACAATTTCACAGACATCCCATTTAGTTCAGAGGAGCTGTGCTAAGGTGATGCAGTTGATGTAATCCAACTATCTCCATTTTTTATGCTTTTCTCCAGAACAGGCTCTAAGCAAAGTAGGCAGTTCGGAAGGCAGCAGGATACTAAACAAGTTGGAGAAGCAGGCATGGCCTTGTGTCATAGGATGAACCATTGAAAGACAATTCTGTTGCTGCTGTTTTTAAGATGGCTGCGGGTTATAGAGTGTGATAACTACTTTGGGGAGCAAGTAGAAGGGATGATCATTGCTTTCATTCCCTTTGGCAGCTGCAAACTAAACTAGATTCGCCAGTGGTTTTCCTGTCCCCACAGGCTATCTTCCTGTACCAGGAGCAGACCAGACCTGTAGCTCTGTCTCTGGGAGAATACAATTCAATTTTGTGTACAGGACTGAAAAGCTCTGAGTGGACTGCTTTTCTCCATGAAATCAGTGTTTACCAACCAGTCAGCATTACTCCATGTCTTTACAGCACTGTCCATGGCTCAGGTTTTCTCTCTGTATCAAAACTGAGAATGAGATAGAGTTTCTGCTCAGACTGATGTTGATAGACTCCATCATTTGTAGGATCTGGTGTGTGCATCAGTGACACATGTTAAATGACTTGACATGATAAAGTAACATGAAACTTGCTTCAGCACGGGGCACTTCTACTGAAGGCTGGTATAGTCAGCATTTCCACATGAAATGTCAACATGGAGGTGCTTGGGAGGAGTGTTGAGTGTGAAATCTATATGCATTAGTGGGTTAGCTGGACAGTTTTGAAATTTTATTTCTTATCTTCTCTTTACCTGCAATTTTACAAACCCATCGGTCATCTATCACACAGTTACTAGACTTCAACCGCCCATGATACATTTTGTGGTGGTGAAGGTAGGCCATTCCTTGTGCAATATCAGTAGCAAAAGAAAACCTGAAAGACAAAAATCAATGAGCTAGTATTTCTACTAAACTTTCACTCAAGAGTGGCTCGAAAGCGTACTGAAGTTGACAGAAAGCCTCCCTATGACTGCAATAGCTTTCAGTTTGTGTCCTCATGCTCATTTTTCCAAAACACTTAACGTGCGTTGCTGAAAGCCCTTAACTCCCACTCACTTGTCTGAGTCCACAGGCCTTTAGCCTCTTTTAAGACAGTTGGGTTTCTTCTAGAAATTCCCAGTAACTTTGTATCCTTGAGAGTGCTTTCAAATGTTTACAAGAGAAACAATTTTTTATTAACTTCCTCACTTTATTTGGAGGGTTTCCTCCCTTACAATCTTTTTCTTTGCTGAAGGCAAACATAAGGCAGAAGTACAAAGAGTGTTCCAAGAAGATTATTCTCAAAAAACAATGTCACTGCCTTTGTGGAAGTTTCATTGACAATGTGAACTCATTTTCTGAGTCATAGTTACCATATTCTGGTAAATATAATAAAGTGTTTGTAGGTATGCTAATCATTTCACCAGTATGTCTTCACAAACAGAGATGCAGTGATTTTTAATTAAATGGGGATGCTCAAGATATTTGGGAACAAAGTGAAGTTACATGGGAAAAAAGGTTTAAAAACAGTTTTGTAGTATAACTAGAGGTGGGTTGAAAAGTCATTGGCTTAGCATGACCAGTGCTAAACATATGATTGCTCAAAAATCCAGAAGACAAGTTGGGCTGAATATTTGAATTCACTTTCTTTCTTTTGTCTTCATTCTTTCCATATCACAGTGCAGGCCTGTCTGTCCAAGGACTTTATCTAAAATTAACATCTTGTCCTAAACAGCACATAGCACAGTTTGTGTCATTTAGCTTTTCAAAAGTTTTTTTCTACCTGAAGCCCCAGTTCAAAGGAATGTCTTCATTGAGCAGAACATCACTCAGGCTGCCTTTGGGGCAGTACTCTGTCACGATGGCAACATTTGGCACTTCTATACAACCTCCAATGAATTTGCAGAGATTGGGATGGTCAAGTTCCCTGTGAAAATCAACAGAAATCACAGCACACCAGCAATTTTCATGGATGTCCCTCCTGCTTTTTGTAGGGTAGCTGGAAAACCAAGTGCCTTGTCTCACAATGTAGAGAGAAAAGTAAAACAAGCATGACGAGATTTTGATCTGGTGTCAAAGCCAAGTTTGAAAGAAAGAGGAATATGAATTTACAGTCACATTTGGACAGATTGTAACCCCTAAAGAACCAGTGTAAAAATGGAACAACATACACTTCTCAGGTTTCATTTCTTACCTCACTTGCTTTACTTCTTTACGTATGGATTTGGACAGCGTGAATGCCTTCTTCATTATTTTCTTTATGGCCACTGTTCTACCATCGCTGAAACAGAATGAAATGCTATTCACAGAGTTTTAGGCCAACTTCATAAGCCAGACAGACTACAAAAATGGACTAGATATTTTTTCTACGATGGGCAGCTTCATATCTCTAGACATGAGGCACAGAATTTAAGCATGTCTATATGTGGATGTAAATCTGAATCTGAGTATATGACAGGTGACAGGGCCCTGTTTCTATGATAAGGGAAGGATTAGTGATTATAGTCAAGCATCCTTGATCTGTGGATGACATTTGGAACGTGAGAGTGTTAGAGTCAGTTGAGGCAGCTGGATGATGGAGTAGCGGCAAAGGAAATGTCAGAGCTGGCGAAACACATACAGCAACATCCCTGCTATCTGTTGCTTCTGTCTACTGTTTTGGAGATCCACCACCGATATTGAACATCCTTTTCTTCTCATGGGGTGAAGTATTCTCAGTGATGAAGCAGCTGAGTTTGATAGACAGCAAAGCCATTTTCCTTGGAAGAATAAAGGAATCCAGTGGAGATACATGCAGGACTTTAAGTGATACCCACCATATAAATACAGAGTATGGGGTCTGTGGTGTAGCAGATAGGTGCTTCGCCAGTGAGACTGAATGCCCCATTCTTACATCTTTCACCCTTGATGAATGTGTTCGACCTTGATTCATGTGAGGAAGATGATGGGGATGAAAATGTCATCATTCAGAAAGAAGCCGCAAAAATGCTCACTGTAAAAGATCTATGCTGGACACATTTACTCTCATCAATTTAGCCTCATCAATGAAGTGGCTGTGATTTTCCAGAACAGTGATCTATGCTGAAAAGACAGCTGCTCCCCCAGCTGATGATCCTAAGTAAGCTCCTCTGTCCTGCAAAGCACAGATTCTGCCCTCTGTATTCAAATGGTAGGTATTACTTCCATCTTTGCACGTGTTCCACCCTTGCCCCCTAATTATATTATCTTTATGGGAAAAATTTTTTTCTGGATAGCAGGATATGGCTAGACTGTTTGCCCGTATAGTTATATGATGTGTACCTTTATAATGGGATCCAGAGGTGAAATGCTCTGTATCTTCAGTCACATCAGCTGGTTGAAGGACAAGATTTCTAATGTGCTACTGTATAGGATGCCACTTTTTAGTGCAAAGAACCTAGCTGTGCTCTGCCTGCGTTTTAGAAAAAGGGCTGCATAAAAACCTTGGTTCCAAACATATTTGAAGAGTAAGGGCCATTCATTAACAGATGCAAGACACATTATGCAGCCACAGCCTTTTAACAAGTCCCCAAGAGAAAAGGAGAAATGACAACCAAAACAGAGGCCTGGTATATAAGATATGTCACAGCCACTATGTGGTACAGAAGTCAGATGATGATATTAATTTACTGGATTTGGCCTAACAAGAGAAATGCAAGCTTTTGCACTACATATCAACAGTAAAGTGGCAAGAACCAGAAAGCAAGGTGAAACTATAGTATAGTAGGTACTACAATAAGTGAATAACATATTGACTTACTATCTCCCAGTCTGGGTGAAGTACTGTTTCCTGGACATGTTAGCAGTTGCTGTGCAGGAGCTCAGAGCAGTGCTACAGCTGGCATTGGAGTCACTGGGTGCTGGGGGAGCACTTATCATGCTTCCTGTTGCTGTCCATACTATGCGATCTAAATGGGATGTGGGATAAGAATCAGCACCTGAAGATGCATATTATTGCCAAGGTAGAGACTCCAGAGGCAGACAAATATAGGGAATTCTCCAAATCTTTGCATCTCAGCTGGTCTTGTTAACACTTAAGACAGAAAGCCATTGCTTGGAATGTGACTGCTGCACAAAAAGTAAAGAAGTTCCAGAGGTGACTCGTCAGAGATCTTTCCCACTAATCCTGAGGATTTGATGCAAGTTTCCTTTCTTTGCTCTTGGGATGATTAGCCCTTGCTGCTACTTAGATGATGAGGACAGAACCCAAGGAAGCAGAGCAAGCCCTGTGCCATACTTTAACAAGTCTATTTGGAGCTCCTAGAAGACTGTAAAGTACAGGGATGTGGGAAGTGATTCTGACACCAGAGGGAAGTCAGAGAAGAGCAACAATTCAGTCAGATGAAAAAAAATCAGTGATCTCAATGTATGTTTTTTAATCTCTGTTGACCAGCTCAAGGTAACAAAATGGATTTCAAAACAAATTTAATGAATTACATATCATTTCACCATCTCCAATTAAAACCCAGATTTAATCAATTAGTCTCAGAATTGCTGAAACCTCCCAACTCTCCCTGGTATCAGTATCCAATAAAGTGTTGCTGAAGAAGTTCAGCATCTCACCTTGCATCAGGACTGCCATGTTCCCACACCATGGTATTATCCATATGCAGTTCAAAATTGCGTTGACATTTAGAGTCTTTCTACAGCATTCAACCCAGAAATATATTAGAGATCCCTGAGATAGCTTTGAGAATAAGAGTGTGTATGTATATGCATATATATATATCTCTATATGGTGCAAAGCACCAAAAAAGGAGTTATCTTGAAAAAAGAAAGCTAATTTTTCACAGTAAAGGCTACATACCCTGGGTACAGCACTGCTGATGTATTTCTGTTTAGATAACTGTACATTTCAGGCTACTGTGGGTATCTCTGGACAGCTCTATCCAGAGGAGACATACTGTCTGTTTCCAAATCTCATCATACTATCAGTCCTCATTCCTCCTAAGTTGTTAATTATCACTCCTAGGTCTTAAACAGTATTGTTGCTTCGCAGGCTCCTCTCCAAGAAAACTATGTCTTTAATCTTGGATTTTTCAAATTAATTTTTAACGTGTTATTTTTTGATCATGCTTCTAATTTCCCTCAGTCTCTTTCTATTTGTTCTCCTCCCAGGTGATGTTTATTACCTCTTCTAATTCACTATCAGCTGAAAATTTGCTTGTATCCCTTTTTGCTATATTGAAAGACACTTTTCCTTGAGTGTTCTATTTCTGTTTTCAACAAATCTGGACTGAAATTCAGTTTGGTTTATGTACTCAAATTAATTTCTAAGCCAACATCTGTTCTTTACAGCAACGAGGATATCGTATCAAAACTACACAGAAATTAATGTTCAAGTCCAAGGCTGAAAGTATGTCTACTATATATTAACACAAGAATGTCTTGACACTTCTACTAGCAACACAATGACATAACACAGATAAAGCAGACATCTTTCTAGCAATTCCTCACAGAGACAGAAAGTGAGAGATTGTACATCAGCACAGACCTATCAATTTCAGCAGATTTCTACAGATTTACCCTTTCTGAGGGTCTAGGCATTGTTTCCTTCTGAATGCTAAAACAATGAACAGCAAAGTACATAATCTATACCTATTTTAAGTGCAGAATAGTAAAACATATAGTAACATCTGATTTTATTCTTAACATGTTTAATTAGAACCAATTAAATTATATTTTATATCCAGAAGGTAAGATGAAAAAAACTCTGGCCACAATGAATTACTTTTTGCAGCAAGTCTGTCACAGATAGCATACACTGAGAGAAATTAAGATCTCCTTATAACCCTCATTATATTTGTGCAAATCCAGAAATCCAGGTCAACTTAGTGAGACCAATTATACAGAATGATACATCCACTGAAGCAACTGTAATTTATTTTGTCCAAGTCCAGAGGTTATCTGTTTATTTTGGGATAGGCCTGTCTTTTTTTAATGGACAAATCACCATAAAAAAGAAGGAAACTACTTAAAATAACTTTGACATCTAAAGTTTCAATAAACAAAAATATCAGTGATCAGCTCACAGAGGTTACAGGGATGAAACTTTGGCTATGTCTTTCACAAATTGGTTCACCTTTTGTAAGACCCTTAAAACATGAAGATGTATTTATGATTGAGATTATTTCTCAAAATTATTAAAGAAACTGATCATATTATCAAAATGACAAGTTACTAACCTTGTTTGATGCAGGTGAAGTCTATAATCCAGCTTTCATCCCAAAACATCTTTTGTTTCTGATATTGAAACCACTACAAAAATAAACCAAATTCATTCCTGATGTAGCCCTTACTGACTTTGAAAGAATTAAAGCAGAAATTTTTTTTTTCAAATATGAAAGTTTGTAAGTATCCAAACAAAATCTGATGTTTAAGCATCCAATGTATATCTTATGAGTAACATTAGAACCAAGAGTATTAATAACAGGCTTAGAAGAAAACAGCATCTAATATCTTTAAAACTGTGTATTCTATATTCTAGAATCTAATTACATGTCATATTTTGCATTGGCTACAAACTCTCCATTATTGTCAATACTTCTTATGCACTATATTTACATCTCAGCCTGGACATCAGATGAGTGGTTTACATCACCTCATGTCATTGAAATGTCCTATGCATGACAAGAACACACTACATCCCAACCCCAAGACAAGGAGCAGTACATCTTAGATCCTGTAATAGAATTAGTCCCTGATCCACAAATGAGGTCATATTATGTCAAATACTCTAGCATAAAGAGTATTAGGTGGGGATTCTGTGGCTAGTTCGTAAAGAAGGCATTGATTGAAGGATTTGATAAAGAAGGCAATAGGTCATGTTCTGTAGAGCTGACATGCAAAACTAACATAGAAAAGTGTAAACACATGCTTTCAAAAGAGGTGCAGCAGATTATATTATATAGCTGTTATAGCTGCAGTCACTACCAAAATGCCATACCAAAGCAGCATTTTACCATCATTATACCATTTTCTATAGTGTAGAATTTAATTTTAGGAATTATACATTCATTGAAACAGGTAACAAAAGCCCAGATAATACGCAAGGAACATTGTGTGGAGATTGTGCTGATATTTTGGTAGGAATTTATGACAAATATAGAGCTCACTGAATCAATATTAAGTCATCCCATTTATTTCAAAAGGTTTCTGAGAAAAGACATCTACATTTTATCTTGCAAAGGTATGACTGAACAAAGACATATTAGCTAGGAGTGACCACTAGGCTTGCTACAGACACTGATATCAAAGGAATCCTCTCCTCTACTTGAATGATTAAAGGAGGCATTAGTTTCCCAGATGGTTCTTTTACATGATATTAATTACTGAACGGGATAAAAGGATCTTTCCTATCTTGTTTACTTATCACCTAAATGAAACATTAAAAAAAAGATGCTACTGCAGAAGTTAGCATGACTAAGTATACAGAAATGCAAGAAGAAAAAAAATAAACCTCAAAACCTACAGAAAAATAGCAGAAATAATAGGTAAATTTTGCTACAAGACCTTTAGATAAACCTATGAAAGGCCAACAAACTCCACTGCTCTTTCTAAAATGACAGTTGTTTTAAACTGTCTGAATTTCTCATCTGTCCAGTTACACACTTCTATGAGATCATATGGTTTTACAGGACAGTTACTATCAACACATTGTCACAACTGCCCTGTGGATTATAAATGCTCAAATAGTTTTCAACAGTGCTTCCGTTCCTAACTCACAAAGCCACACAGAGAGGCACAGAATGGAGAAAAAAACCTAACTGTGATTCAGGCCTCCTGTAGTACCTTACTTGGTGGGCCATCAGCCTTCTCCTGCTCATTCCCTCTCAGCACACTTGCCTACCTCAGATGCTCACTGCAACTGCAGTACAAGATGGAAAGAGAAGGAATCCCTGAGGAAAGAGGAGCCTACCAATTTACAGAATTTATAGGCCAAACCCAAAATAAATTATGTTACGTACACAGTCAATATAATGACTCTACAACTGCCATATTCACCTGCTAAATCCTTGTTATGAAATTCAGAAATGTATTTTTTTTAAAGATGCAGACACATAAGGAATATAGATCCTCTTTCCCAGAAGTACTGTGAAGTAATAAGCCATAATAAGTCTCCTCTTTATACAGACATTTTCATTCAAAGGTATCCAAAACTACTCCCATATTCATAGACTCCTCTCTCCTCATTCCCTTTTTGTTTTTCCTTCACAAGTCTCTTGTAATAATTGATAACTATTATGCAAAATTAATAACTTTGAACTGAACCAAACTGGTTAAGTTACACTAAGAAAATGAGTCTATTAAAAAAAAAAAAAACAAACAGAAAAAAAAAGAAAGATCCTCTTCTCATTATTTCCTTTGAGAATATCCCAAGTTGAATGTTTTCCATTATAAATTGTATTTGGACTCTGAGATTTAATGGCCTCTGGTGGAGCTAATCCCTTTATGAATTTACCTAATTTGGTTTTGAATTAATTTATTCTTCTAGCCTCCATAGGGTTTTGAAGCAGTTAATTTCATAACAGAGTTTTATTCTGAGTGAAAAGTACTCTCACTTTACTGGCAGGCCCTAGTTCCCATGTTGTGAAAAACTTCTTCCTTACCATTAAATATCCATCCCTCTGTTATATTCCTCTTCAGTCTGCTCTCTTACAGGATGAAAATTCCTCGCCCAATGAGCCTCCCCTCATAAAGAAGCCAAAAAGGTTGTTTCCCTTCCTGCCACTTTCTTCCATAGCACACAGGTTCTGGATGCAGAAGAAAATCTATCCCTCTACTAAGAGAGAGCTCCACTCTAACTAACCAAATCATGGAAGTAAGAGAAAGGAAATAGAAGAGGAGAGAAAGGATACTTACCATGACTGTCAAAATGAAGCCAGTGCAGACTAAACATATTGGTAAGGCAATTGCTATCCTAGCATCAGCAGACAGTGGGCATTCCCCACAATCTGCTGGACAGATAGAGCAGCCTTCTTCTTCCTCACAAAAGCCATCTCCACAGACTGATTAGAAAAGGAAACACATATCAGAATATTTTAAGGCAGTTTTATCCATCGATGAGGTTGTATTCAGATTTAAACACATGGCTCTTGAGCTGGGAAAACCTCAGAGTACCAGAAAGAATAAATTTTGAAGAATACAGAGACAGCACCCCAGCAGCTGAAAGAATATTCTGAATTTTTAAAGTGATACAGGATTTCTTTGATCAGATTAAATTGTTAATGACATCAGAGCCTTTGACATGTTTTGTATATAAATCACTTCATCACTACTCTGTTTCTCATTGTCCATCTGTTTTATCTGAGACTTAAAGTTCCTCAAGGCAGGCATTGTCTTTTGTATTCTTTGTACTTAATCCAGCCCTTGAGATCCCCAGAAGCCCGTGACACTTCCTCAGCAGCAGCAGAAGACACTGAGTACTGCAGAATGAAACCTTGCAACCCATACTTCAAGGATTTCTTTTTCTCCAAGGTCTTATGAAAATTATCAGCAGTATCAGATGTGATTTAAAACAAAAGCCCTAAAGGAGAAAGCTCCCTCTCCCACGTCCTGAACGGTGTTTCAATTTTACCTCTATGACTAAACTAGTATCATGCTGTACTTCAGCCTTCTGAGACGAGCTGAAGGTATTATTCTGTCACTATGTAATATATTTTTTTTTAAAAAGCCTCAACAAAACAAAATCCACTGCTCAGTAATAATTCTGCCTCAGTCCATTTGATTCCAGTATAATACCAGGATAATCACAGAATTCACTTTCTGGCTCAGGGGCAGAGCTGCATTTTTAAAATTTCTTTTCTGATAAATTGTAAGTTTCCTGGAAAACTCAGCCACAGCTGCCTTGAAGTGAATAGCAAATTCTATAGCTAAATACTTCCATCCATATTGGAGTTGCTTTGCTGCTTTTTTTTTTTTTCTTCCCATAACATTGGGAAATATATTCTCAAACTTCCAGAAGAGTAGCTAACAAGAGTACTGTGATGACATTCCTATTTTACCCAATATTTTTCTTCAGGTTGTGTGTTTAATTTATTAAAGTCCACTTTTTAAATTTTACATTGCTAAGAGAATTGTTATGGTTATTTCTGCTTCCCTGCGTACAGCTATACTCAAGTGAATGAAAGACGTGACTTTGGGAGCAATTGAATTTTAACGTGAACAAGGGAACCAAGATGGGTTTCTACCTTTCCAATATGCTTAAAGCTATTTCACATCCCTATCAGCTGCAGACAAGCTTTGTAGTACCTGAAGCCATTGGTCAGGGTATTTGACTTCACCTATTTGACAAGAGTGGCTTCCTACTGTTCTAGATTCATACACAGGTTAGAAGCTCTCAAACACTTTTGGATGTTCAGTGTCATGTGAAGAATAATTTTAGGAAGACTTTTGTGTATTTTCAATGATAAGGGGAGGTAGGAGTCCCTTTTGCTCTTGGTAACCATGCATGAATGATAAAAGTATTGAGCTTTGCAGTCAATAAGCAATTCCCTCACATCTTCATTTTATATCATACCTACTGCAGGAAGGACTGTGGTTTTTGCTTCCAGAGCAACTTGCATTCTCCCAACTCTGATGTGTGCGATGAGAGAAGTCACACCCACGTGAACTAAAACAACCTGCCAAACAAGTGAAAAAAGCAGCAAGCATCAAAACTTCACTTGCATACAGTAGGTTATTGTCCAATTGTGGTGTCTTGTGAAAGAATGTGTGCATTTTTTCAGAATCATGAAGGATGGGTGTCCTTGACTGGGGAGACTAACAGAAGCAGGAGAAACAACTCTTGTGGGAAAGGCAGGTCTGACTCCCCTCCTGGTGTGTGTTCTTTTCACTAAGCAGGGCTATGACCCTGTGTATTCTGCCATGTTTGCTCTCATGTTACTTCTGCTGGGCAGAAGTCCTCTAAAGACCATTTTAACCTGCAACACAGTCCAGTGAGTAGTGCAATATATTGTTAGTGTAAGCCTTAAATGGACAGATTAGGCTATTCTCTTGCCTCCCATACCTATTACTTATACTAACTACCTAAGGACTAGTAGTGTGAAAAGCTGTTACTTCCAAGTCAAGTCAGTTGGGAATTGATATTACTCAGCCATATGCATCACTTACACACATAACGCTGACAAATGATATGGGGAACACATACATGAACTGCACTACACTACTACAAGTAAGCTCTGGAAAGAGCAAACCAGTCAAAATCCTGTATGCAATAAATACACCTTACCTTGGCAGTCCAGTTTCTTTGGCTCATTTTGCCAGCTGTAGACAAAGTGTGAGTAAATATCTGGCCATCATCTGGGATCCACGGACCACATATTCCTCCTCTACCCTTTATCAGACATATTGGTTAAGTCAGTAAACCACAACACAATGAAAATCCTAGCTCTTTAACTTTCTTAAAATGACTTGTGTTCTCTAACAGCAAATAAAGTGATATTTTATAAGCAAATCTATTAAAATGCCAAAGCACAAGCAACACAGTTCTGTGATAAAATAAAAGACAAAATAAGAGAGAAGCAATTGTGCCTGTACTGAGTTAAAATCTCACAAATATTGTTATTTTTTAAAAATACATAAGCCAAAATGTGTTCCCAAATTTTAATTGCAGTAATTCTATGAAGCTAATACACTTTTTCAGGATTTGCTGTATTAGAACCAGAAACAGAATCATATCCCACTTTTTATTTTTTTAAAAGGGGTTTTACTGCAGTTTCACTTTTGAAACGGCAGCTTTTTTTTTCTTTAATGAGGAAGGAAGGCATCTTTTCTGTGCCTGTTTGCAGGTATTTCTCAGTAAAGCTGCTAAGATGTAAACCTCCCAGCAATTGCAACCATAGAGGATTATTTTGACGGTCTGAAGACCTTGTATTTTTTTGTTTGTTTGAAAGGATTAAGTCTGTCTCCTAACTCCAGATACTTCTTCAGGCACTTCTTTCAATGCACTGTAAGACATAGACCAACTCAAAAGAAATGGAGTTCCTGTTAACCAAGAGAAAATGTTTTAAAAAGTCATGACACTGAAAAACGAAACCAACAAAACCTCCTTTCGAATAATGAACAAGCTTGCTTTGAAGTGTATGTTCAATCTTATGCAATGATACTCATGACCTTCTTGCTGTATGACAGCCAATCTATTTAGACTTCTTCTAAGCAGGAACTGAAATATTTACAGTATTACAAGGAAGCCAGATGATGCATGATGGCTACATGCTTTCACCTTTTCCACACCTTAATTCGAAGCAGAGCTAATTGTGAAAATAAGAAATAATGGAGAGGTCACCACAGTGGTGGGATGTTGAAGTTCTTTACTATGGTTCTAGACAAAAGTTTGGATGTGATGGTTCCAGCAGGCATTTCCCTTTTAAACCAAAGTCCTGGTATCAGCTAAGGCCCCCAGGGATCCATTAATAAAACAGCTCCTTAAGAAGGGACAGCCAAGAAGTAGAGCTCTTGTGGAGACATTAAGCCTTCACACAGAAGGGTACATGAAATAGCCGCAAGACATGTAGACTAGGTTTTCTGTTACACCATCTTTGATCACGAAGAATGTGTCAGATTGCCAGAAGGGAGATCAACTAGAAAGACTGGGCAACTGCATGAAGGTTATTATGCAGGGTAAGGCTTACCTCACAGATAAAACAAGAAAAAAAAGGTGTCCCAAACTGTATTGTTAGAGTCAGGACTTTAAATATTCATTCAAAGAGGGACAGGCTCTTATAATGAGCCAAGCAGACAAGTTAAGAATGGATCCTGCTTACATTGCATGAACAAATTTTGTTATACTGTATTTGGATTCCTTTTTTTGCTCTGATCTAATACAGAAAAATAATTCCATCTCAGGATGTGTATACAGACTTCAGTTCCACAGGTCACAGCCAGTGATACTCACCCTACTCCAGTAATTCAAACAAATCATTCAGGGTCCCTCTATAAGCTGCAGAGACAGTAACACCTCCAACTGACAATTTGCCCTGCTTACTTTAGAATGAAATGATCTGTCTTTCTTTCGCTATTGACCGTACAGAGATCTGAGTCAAGTAATCTTGAAGAGATGAAACTGGCCCCTCTAAACATAACGAGAGATTCTGAATACTGCCTTGTCCAACAATCCAGCCATTTGCTTTGCAGCCTCAGCATCCAGTGCAAAAAATTATAAAACTGACAGATAGCCCCACAGTGGTTTTAGTGAACTATAGATTTGGTCTAACTGTAATCACAGAAAGACTTCATAAACTTGAACTTGGTTATTACAATGATGTCTTATCCAGTAGCAAGAACAGAGCACATGATGCTGCACCATTATACTAACCATGAAGGCCAAAGGACAGGAGTGAATGTTGGCATGGTAGACACAGCAGTTCTCCCTGTTTGCATCTTTCCAGCTGGCAGGGCATTCATGCTCCTCACAGAATTCCTTTGCAGCAGTAGCATTGCTAGCCAAGCAGCAGAGAGAGAGAGAAACTTTTATATTCATTCCTCATTCCCCAAAATTGCAACAAGCACAGGAGAGCCTGTTCTTTATTCTGCACAGAAAAATCAGCAGCAAAAACATATGCAGTGAAATAAACACTGTTACACCGTTTTTCTCTTTGGTTTTGCTTTTGGTTGAAATGCTCCTAGAGAAATGAAGATTGCTGTCAACCGGACCACTGTCTACTGCCATGCGGTAGGGACTTCTCACAGATACTATGCTGCAAACCGGTACCAACCTCCACTTCTCTCCCCAGACTGACTTCATGACCAGATGGGATTAATTGGCATCACTACATCTGGCACAGAAGAAGATACCATTACTGTACTTCCACTACCAGAAATATGTGTCCCTGGCTACTTTCATTCTCAGTGTTTTCAATTATATACCTTCCTCCATGTGATTCATGCAAATCATTCAGCTCCAGTCTTTGCTCCACAACCCAAACAGCCAAGGAAAATAAATAACTATATTGGACAATAATGTCAGATACAATTCCCCAAACCAAAAATTGGGAGCAAAAAGTGGACTTTATGAACAGACTGTTCTGCAAAACAGGGTGGGCCTTTTGAAAGTTCATCCCTGAAAGGCTAATGTCGTTACCTGGAAATGTGTGATGCAACACCTTTTCCCACCATTTCCTCAGTTACACTTTCAGTTGGTTATCACCCTAATAAATTTGGCTTTAAAATAAAATCATTTACTGCAAACATGGTTTACTCAGTAGATATAACCAGACTTAGTTGTAGGGTTTAGTTTAAATGTTATGCACTTGTGATGGATCTCTAAAAAGCAATGCCAGAACACTAGGATTTATTTTTCAGTTTGTTTTTAATGAAAGCCAGTAATGCTTTTTTTAAGTAATTAAGTAATGCTTTTTTAAGAACTAGCCAGTAATGCGTAGATTTAAGACAGAAGACTGGATTATAAGAAATAAACACAAACATAGGGGATCAGGTTGACACTGATTGTATTCATGGCCAGATTTACAAAGGCATAGACAAACTTGAAACCTGAGAGGAGCAAATTTGTCAATCTCCAAGACATCTAAACAGATAAAATATTAAAATCTATTGGGTTTTGAGCCCATGCTGGGAGTTAAAAAAAATACATAAGCAAGTTGGTGCCTAATCCATCACGCATTTGTCTTTATGGCTGCTTTTTAAAATTTATCCTGTATTCTGTATTTTTTATTCAATATCTTCATCATGGCTTCACCCAATTATGCTGATGCCCATACATTGACTTGCCAGCCTCAGCCATATTTGGGTCAGCCACTGTAAGCTTAAGAGTCAACCAGATAGTCTTCTAGTTAAAATGAGGTGCAAATTTGATCCCTTTGAAAAACTGCAGCATAGATTTATCTCTTTTTAAATATTTGTCATCTGTCTCTATGTGCAAGATATGTATAAGTACACAAAGAGCAGAATTTTCCAAACTCCTTACCGATTTAAGGGAGTGGGTCTCCCTGGAAAGACTAGAAAAACAGATTCATTTCCAAGCAGTGAAAAAAACTGCTTTATGGTTAAGTTCTTGGAACTACTACCAGCTATAAATTTCAGAAAATGTGATAAACAAATTTTGCAAAACTGTGTAACCGTAGTACACGTGATCAAAATACAATATCAACTTTTTGCCACTGCAAATGGATTATAGGTCATCTTTCAATATGAAAAAAACCTCTCTGGATAACAGCTTTACAATCTGAACTTTGCAATGTGAACACTCAGACTGGCAGAGAAAAATGGGAGGTTTTCCATAAACATCTCTTACACTAACCACGTACAGCACGGAAAGTGGGGAAACATAGGTGCAGCCTCTGCCCCAGACATTGCTGTATATGGGTGGAGAACTACTATGTACAGACAAAAGTGTAAAATCAGGGTGTATTAGCCTTTTAGTGATCTGGAGTTGTACACATAAATATTCTGTGTTTAACCTCTGTTGTCTACAGTTAGCAACACAGTCTCTGAGTTGATATATAAACTTTTGGACTGATTTAAATCCCACAGAAATCAAAAGAAGTTCATCACTGAATTCACTGGATTCAGGGTTGGGCCAGCCTATTTTTCATATCCATGTTGTGCACTTCAAACACACTTATGATTAAAATGAGTATAAGACACACTTAGTTTGGGACTCGTGCTTAAACTTCAGTTGTAAATTCCTTGTGTAGAGAAGGCAGGAAGTGATGTTCAGAGTCACACTGAGACAGTAATGCAGATACAGGATGATGTGCCCTGTCCTTGACCATGCGGGCAAGCATGCCATGATGGCTGCTCTGAGAGCAAAGCCATTGCAGAGGGGAAAATATCAGGGCAAACAGAGCTATAAGAGACCTCAAGAGATGCAAGGAATTAGTGAGGTGTCCTAGAGTATGTGTTCCAATTATGTTACTGACAATGTATACACAGAATCCCCATGTACTCATGACCATGAAAGCATTTTCATAGGAGGTAATACCTGTGAGAAAGGATTCCATTTTGCACTGCGTATTGATAAAAGCTGTCTGAAGCAAAGACTGCATAGGTCACGTTGAAGAATTCCCCACTCACAGCCTTTTCTGGAGGCCTTTGCACCCATGCCATCTCCAGGCCTAGAAACAACACAGTCATGGGCCAACATATTTGCTATACTTTTCTACTTTACAGATGCATACAAATGTAAAACTCTCTTTGTAGTGATTTTCATCTATTGGTGCTATTGCTTTTTATGAGCCCAAAACAGTCATCCATTTTATTGGCTGTATAAGTAAACACAAATGCACATTAATTGAACAATTCTGACACTCACTTGGAAAAGATAAAGCAATTGGAGAAATATGACAAAAAATCTGGTCATCTTATCTAAAGTAACTTTGCTCCCAGTATAACGCAGTGATGTTTGTCCTGATATATTTGCTTTCCTCTTTGATCAGGCAATAAACATTGCTCTTCATTCTTGGCTGCTTTCACTGAGGCACACCTCATTATGGACGAAGAACAGACAACTCTAGCACACATGAAATTCTGTCAAAACCCTTAACCTCATGAGACATAGATTGTATATACCAATAATTATATAGTTAAGAAAGCATTCTCATTTTATAAAACCGTATCACATCTAGAACAGAGGACAGTGGAAGGAGTGCTACTCAGATATCCCTCATTTTCCATTTCCACACTCTTACTGGGAAAGATGATTTATTCAAGCCATCTCTCTTGTCCCTGGGACACCTTATTACCTTCTCTGAGCTTGCGAATGAAGTGAGATAAGAGGTGGGATAAGTTTTTAATCCATATTCTTAAACAACACTATCAAAATCTTCCCACTCCATTCACTTACCTCTTTCCATATTGTTGGATGAAGGTTTTAATTCGCACCACATCAAATTACTTACATTATGCAAGTGTGTAGCTCTCAGTTTGTCAGGAAATTTTAAATCCCTTCTGCAGAGTATGGGTAAATCAAAAGATCCTCACTTTGTTGTTGTTGTTCTTGTTCAATTATAAACTCTTTTATTACTCTGGAGTTGTTTTTACAAGTGTATTCTTCACTTGCACTCTTAGTGAAGCCACTATTTTTTCCCCTAAACATAATTCCCTTTCAGATATAAAGAAGCAAATTGTGAAATAACCTCTTGATTTTACATCTCCCTTGAAAAGTAAACACTCCTTATAATTGCTAACACTATGAGAGAACCTACAACATAAAGATTTACAAAAAAAGCTAGTGTGATTTGCACTAAAAGGTGAGAGAGAGCTGAGCTTCAGAGAATGTGTGAGAATGAAGGCAAAAGGTCAGCATAAATTTCAGTTAAATTACTTTCTACTTCCCTTTAAAGGTCTCACAAAGATAAACAAAACTCTTTCAATGATAGATACTCTCGCATCTAAATGCTCTGAAGATCTTGTGTTAAATCCACAGCAACAAGGCTACAGTATATGCCTCTTGCTTTGCTTTTAGCACTGCCCAGAAGATGACAAGAACGAACAACAGAGAAAGGCAGGATAGAGCTTGGAGTTCATTCTAAAACTGGTTGTAAAGGGTATATGTTAATTAAGCAACCTACTCATATTCGTTTCCCTTGTACTCAGTTCACACTTTATTAGTAAGAATAGCTTTAAACAAGTCACCTGTTCTGATAAATAGTTGTTTCAATGTTAAAGCAATAGTAAATTCATACAGCGATAAGTCTTAGCTGACAATCATCTACATAGTCTTTCAATTTCACTGTTCCAATGGAACTCTTTGGAAAATGTTTAACTGTAATACTGAGCTCAGAGTGTGAGCTCAGTATTATAGTATTATATATTTACATAGTATTATATATATATATTTTATATATATATATTATTATATATTTCCCAGAGTGTTTTATTAGTATTAGTTTCTCAGGTGTTCTTGTTTTTTCTAAAAACCTTATTGGAACACATTGCCTCTGGTCTTATCTTTTACAACATGAAGAAAAAGTGTTCCTTTACATCAGTTGTTTATCAGTTACAGAGCCACAAAATCACAGAAGAGTTGAAACTGGAAGGCACCTCTGGAAATCATTTGGTCCAACCCTGTGTTGCTCAAGGCAGGGTCACCTAAAGCAGGTTGCTCTAGATTTTGTCTAGTTGGGTTTTGAAAATCTCCAAGGATGGAGAAACCACAACCTTTCTGGGCAATCTCCTTTACTGTTTGATCACCCTTACCGTATAAAAGATTTTTCTTATATTTAAATTGAATATCCCATATTTCAGTTGCTCTTTAATTATGTTTCAATCTCAAACAATCAATTGCCAATATAAAAAAATATTCTATTTTTTATTGTCTCACCATGTAAATTCATTTTTGAAACTGACTGGAATAAGTGGTTAAAGATCTCAGATTTTTTTTAAGTAGTCATGGAACACAGTATTGAGCAAGGTGGAAAAGCATGATGGGTACAATCAGTGATTTTGCTTACTGGCTGGAGAGTTTAAATACAGTCCACTTTTGAACTGACACTACAAAATTTCAGCAATGACTCAACAGAATTTGCTGCAATGCAGAGCTGCCTGGCTGCTTTGTTTGGATGAAGCTGCAGTTAGTTTTCTAATGAGAAATAAAATGTTTTCAGTTTCTTTCTGGGGGAAGGGATTCAGCTGTTGCTATTACTTTTTCTTTTGGAACCAATGAATATTGGACAAATAATTGCTCTGAAGTATCTTCTGGTTGTTTTCTTTCACTTATTTCTCTAGAAAGAGAGGTTGTCACTGATTCAGATGCTTTCCACCAGGCATAACATTCATCATGAGTTAGGTATTATTCTGAGTACTGCAATTTGTGGTTTTCAGCCATTCCCCAAGCAAGAGATGATCTTTCTTGAGCAGTTTAGGACTCACTTACCTCCACAGTCCAGCATGTTATACTCATCTGGTTTTTCCAGGGGCCAACAGTCGTAGTCTTTGTTATCTAAATCATGCCACCCATCCACTAATACCACCTGCCAGAAAAAAGCATATGAATAGACTCCAAAAAAGACAGTATGGGAACAGGGGAAGGATGAGTTCCATCTCCAAAGTTTATATTTCTTCTAAAGAAGTCAAACCAAATGCAGAAACATAGCCTGGCATATTTCACTCTCTTCAACTTCTGGAGCAAAAAATGACAGCTTCCTAGGGTTATACAAACTCGATCAGTATATTATTTTGATCTATCAAGAAATGAGCCATGAAACAATGAGGGGGCTTAACTAATCCTTCTCTTGCAGAAGGTTTTCTCTACAAAGAGTGGATGGTTCTAGGACCATGTGCAGAGAGACATTTGATTTAAAGAGTTTGTTTGCTTTTAAAATGGCACCCCCCTGCTCCAAACTGCTCAGTTTCTTTTAATCTTTTACACCTAAACTCTTTGAAAGAGTCATTTTTTGTTATACCTTTAACAATACAACTGTTAATTATATAAAAGTTAAAATATATAATTATAGATAATATTAAGATTACATCTGCTATTACAGGTAGAATACAGCATCATAATAGCATACAGATTGAATTGCAACAAAATATACATCATACCTGTATATATATTATACATTATAATAGATATATTAATCATGTATGAAAATACACACTCTAGGGTATGTATGAATAGAACAGAGTATGTTTTGATAATGCACACTGGTCTTATTCCACTTCTAGTAAAAGATAATAGTTTCTATTCATACAATTGGCTATTATTTTCCTATATATTATTGAAGGATAATCATCTACTGGATTATACAATTACTTATCACAGTATTCATGGAATAAGATAGAATTATACAACTGATTTTTCCAATGTATTTTTCTATTACTCTTGTTTTCTACATTACTAAAATAACATTCAACAATTGCCTGGTATAAATAGCTGTCTCACTGCAATAAGCCATATACATTTCTTTCCCTATGCACAGACCACAGGAATAAGTTCTGGTAAGTGGATCTATGTAGTTTACCTACCAATAAACTGAGGAGGCTTCGGAGCCCTAAGGCTGGTGTTTTGACAGCTCTCATGCTCCCTAACATCCACTCAGCTCAGCAAGTATCAGGGCTGCTTCTGATGTTGCTGTTGCTACTGAATTAGATGCCCTTGCCTAAGAAGGGGGGTTGCTAGGCAAGCTGATCCTGGCAACTCCAGCTGCTGCAGCTGTTCTGCTGCCTCCTCCCCTCTTCTCCCCTACCCCACTTCTTCTCAGTGCAGGGTGGAAACACCCCTCTGCCCCTCTGCTGAACCCCTCTGAAAAATCACTTGTCTTAGGGGCAGGCCCGCTCTCAGACCATTGAAGTTTGTGCCCCTGTCAGCTCAAAGCTGGAAGAGCAATGGGAGGATTTTATTTCACTGCCTTGTCAAAACTTGGGCAGCATCTGACCCTTAGGCAGATGAATCAATACTGTGGAAATAAACACAGAGAGGTAGCTGGGCCTGGGGGAGAAGAGGTGTATAAACTCCAAGGCAAGAAAAGGTTACCTATGTAAGATAAACTGTAAGACTGGAGGTTGGAATAGGTTGATATCCTGATGTTCCTTCCAACCTGAATTGTATTAGACCCTATGACTTCATTTTTTCAGGCCCTGGAGGTGTAGGACAACTTCTCCCTGAGAAGTGTCCTGCTACATATACACGTGAAACAGACCTCTGCCTAGCCATGCTGGTACAATAAAGGCATAGATGTGTCCATGACTATTTCTGTTTGCTGAAGTCACTGCCAACACAGAATTTCAGTTGTGATTCAGCTCTCCTGAATATTTCCCTGTGTTTTCTTTGAATTCTGGCTCTCAGCCCAAACCCACATTAAGAATCTTAGTCAAAATGCTTGGACTTCACTATTTATTGCATCGAAATTGCATGAAAAAAAAGCAATGTGTGCCCAGTTCATCCTGAAAGGGGTTGTAGATCAATTAAAAAATCTGTTTCGATTCACTCGTAAAAGAGATATTTGTATAAACTAATACAAACATTTTAGGTTGGAATTTTACGTTTGTAGTGAAATCCTAAACCTCATTTTTGTTGTGTCTTCCTGTGCTTCACTGTGACCATTTCATCCAAATCACAGGTTTCAATATACGGAAGCATTTAGAGTATTTCGGCTTGGCTACATGGTAGAAAGAGAAGAGAAAAAAATGCCTTTTTTTGGCTAGAATTATCTGCTTAAAAGAACTCTACATATTTTAACATCTTGGAGAGGTTTTACTGGTGATTTGTTTTAGGATATCTTGTGCTTAATGAGGAATTTGCTGGCAGGGAAGCTAAGGATTACAATTTGTTAGACCCTACAGCAGCCAAAAGATTACCAGACTGATCCTATTTTCTTTAATAGGACTGTCAAATATTCACATGACATTAATATCATGATTCAAGGACTGTAAAGATCATACATTACCTTTATAGCTACTTGTCTATCACCAAGTTCAGAATTCCTGGAGAGTGGCCATGTACGAGAAGCTGGTCTGGGAATCCTGAATTAAAGATGGATAGATCTGAATGGCTGGTGATTATCTGATTTAACAATCTATCCCAGCTATTTGAGAAGCACATTACCACCTCTGCATTTAAGCATTGGAAATTTTAAAAAGAAAACCAGTGAGGACTATTTTTCAATATAAATATATGAACCTTGGTAAAAAGAAAGGATTGACAGCTTAGTGAATATTACACTCTTTAGGTCTATCGACAACTCTCTCTATATAAAGTATTTGAATAAAGTGAGATGGTCATTTCAAACCTAATAATCTTTGCTTTACATTTGCTCCTTTTTCTGTTTGTAAGTTATATGCAGTCACATAATTTGCATTATCATCTTAACATTGCATCATACTACAAATGAGTTTGACAACACAGTCAGACTCAGTCTAGCATAGATTAACTGAATTCTGCCTACTGCCACTTGACTGGCTTAGTGCAATAACACAGTTCTTTGGCTTCTTCTCTTAGAAGGATCTCTTAATCTGAAAAAAATAGGTAATTTCTACTGATTGAAATGAAGTTTATCAAATAACTTTATGTTTACAGATTTATTCCTGTTGTGTTGGCTGTGCTCAGATGGTCCCTTAAGCTACATTGCTTCCATTTCATTTGTTAACTCAGTAATATCTTCTACTACCAAACAGAGGGAAAATAAAGATATTTCAAAGTTTTATGAGCAATATCACTGTAGATATTGGTAAAACCATGCATTTTTATTAATGTTTTGATAATAATCTTACAACTAAAATATACATATGCAATATTTGTAGAAAATAGTAACAACGGTTAAAATATTGCTGAATAAAACTTGCTAATTATGTGCTTTCAAGTATTTTAGGAAAGAATTTTCCAGCAATATACCAAAACAAAAATCACTGTGATGAAAGCTTCAAATATCCTTGAAAATATTTATTTATTCTGGCATTCAAACTTTCCAGATGGTTCTTGTCTTGATAACAAGTTGAAGTTCAAACAGAGATGTTTAAACTACTTCATTTTTAATTAGATTACATTTTCTAGGAAAACACCTATTTTCAACAAAAAACAATCTCAAAAAATCACTACCAGGGCTCATTTGAAATTTCAAAATGATGGAATTGCAAAGATACCATTTATCAGAACTACGTTGTCATTCATAAAATCAGCAGTTAAAACTTAAGTTCTGGAAATACAAAACTCCACTATGCAGAGTATATTAATACTGCACATGGGTTGGCATCCTGCTCAGTGCTACACCTCTCTGGGCTTCTAGCATCTAAAGGGATGTAAGATTATCTATCCTATTCTCATTTTATAGGTTAGCCCTAATAAAAAACATTTTAAATGACACAGAGGCTGAGTGCCTTTCTTACTGGGACCGTAACAGAGCAGCAAAGCTGCCGATACTCACCCTGTTTGCAGAGGTGGTGAGCAGGCATAGCCAGAGCTCTCTGGCACTTCCCTCTAGTGGTTTCATTGCAAAACAACGGCAGATTCCCCTCGGTGCACAGTTTGGTTTATGGATAGCCTCCTCTTGATGCACAAGCTGCCACAAGTGAAGTACTTAGGAGCAGTGTAGCAGAGAACCTGCCTGATCTCAGGTTCTCACTGGGGAGCTGGTGGCAGCAGCTGGTGGCCTTCTACTCCTCCCCTTCCCAACAGCAGAGTGATGCACTGGACAGCCACAAGAAATTTCCAGGGCTCTGGCGTATGGCCACGATACCACAGCACAGCAAGGGAACACACCTCCACTGGGTCGCTGTAACCATTTGTTTATGCATTTTTAGCCTGCAGAAAGTGCTTTGCTGTCCTACGTAATGCAACCCCACAGACAAAGGGTGCTGATCTTTTCTTGTAATTCCTCATTGACGCAAACAACTATATGTGTCAAAACAGGCCTTCCAGCATGAGCTTCTTGTGTGCTCTCCCTGTGGTGCTGGTCCTCCAAGCTTTCTGCTGCTTATGAGATGAACTGGACAATTGGATCAAAAGTCTGATCTGGTTACAACTGCTCTTTTAATTATTAATATTATTACTCTGCTGCATTAGTTTTAACTGGGTCGGTGTTTTTTCCTCCCACCCTTTGTCTTTTCTCATCTGTTCTGGGTGCAAACTCTTATTCAAGTAACACACGTGTGTTCCTGTGGTTGAGTGAAACTCAGACATCAGCAGAGCCTGGATTAGCAAGATTAAAACACAACATCTGATTTTATCCAGAATTCTTGGTAATTTAATTAAAAGACTAAACATTGTCGTAAGTTTTGTAGTAGATCAGTAGCTTCAGAAGTACTGAGTGCCCTCAGTTTGCTGGGAGTGCTGAACAGGCAACAAGGTCTGGTGAAATGCTGGAGAGCAGAAAGCAAGCTCCTGAGCCTTGCATAAAGCATGCACACCACCCGTAACTTTGTAGTATCTCTCCACTTATCTCACACGGTCTCCCAAATATTGGAAGTTTGAGAGAATTCCAAAGAAAGAGGCCTTGGGCTAAAAGAATGGTAGTCATAAAATAAAAAAGAAGTAATGACATATTTGTTACTAAAGACCTGAAAGGTTAATGTTAGATGATTAATCTTTGATCACAGTTTAACTCAATTGCAGCAGAAGGAGCACAGTTACATATTTTACACAAAGGAATAGAGCTGGGAGGCAGTATGAAAGCATGACAGATCAGAGAAAGAGTTTTGTAAAAAGGTAATTAGGGACATTGAAAACTACAGCTAAAAAACTGCTTCTTCTGACTACCACCTACAATGTTATACATACTCACAAATTCACAGAAACCTCAAAAATGCAAATGGTATTCATTGGTAAGGTGGCAGGTAGACTTCACTGGACTCTCAAGTTGCTGGGAATGCTGAACAAATTTATGCTTTTATAGATGCATTCCCCAGGTCCACTCTAGTTCATGGGGCATCACAGGAAGGCTTTTTCTTTTGCTGCACTTTGGGTTTGATCTGCAGCACTAAAAAAGCTTAAATATTTAATCAATTTTAAAAATGTTAGAAAATACATCAAAACTTGAAACAAAAAGTATTCATGTATACTCCCTGCAGGTTGTATGAAGACTGTCATCTGGGATATGTCACAAACTTGAAGAAGAAATATTTCTAAAAAATATGCACTATTCTCTGTTTAGCGAACTGACCACTACATGAGCTGTTGTGGAAGGAAAGCAACATTCCAGGATTTTCATCATGTAAAGCAATCTGCAATTTTTCTTCTTCCAAAGACAAGGTGGAAAGAATTATGACATCTGGAATTCTGCAAGGAGAATACTCACAGCTAGAAAACTAACAGGTAACAGCGATTCTCTCTCTAGCTGAAAATGCTGTTGGTCTTAATAATTTGATATAACATATGACTGAAAACCTCTAAGGAGACTGGATAAGAAAAACTGAACTCACAGTTGTCAGAGAAGCCAACAGGAACTTCACTTTCAAAGTGATCCAGGTTAACCTTTAGAAAATCCTAGCCTAAGTACGTAACTTAAAAGAGATTTCTGTATCAAGGGATTTGCTTGAATAAATCATTGGGTTTCTGTTACTATAATGCAGCATGTCAATACTGTAGTTGTTCAAAGAGCATTCAGCAAGTCTGAGAATGTGCGAATGAATTTCAATTTGATAGGATGACTGCCTGAGAGGCTTAAGAAGAGTTGGTCCCAGTTCAGCGCAGAATAATTTGAGTCTTCTCTTTTCGGAAGTTGATGTTCTCAAATGCCTCCCATCTTTCAGTCCTCCCACACAGGCAAAAATGTTATAGATGTCTGAAGTGCTTAAGAACAGCAAACTTGGCTGCTCTTAAGATCTACTGTGGAGGATCTGGGTGTCAGTGACAGATGGCAGCTGAGGGACATTTCTGTTCTTACCTGCACCATGCTCCTAAGATCCACGGGTCACTCCACTGGTTGTAGCACTCAACTGAAATCTGCATTTTGCCTTAATGGGTTTTTCCTCTCCTCCTCACTTCTCACTGCATGACTCATTCCTGTTTTCAGAATTCTTGAATTATTTTCTGCCCATATTTTTATGCACATTAGCACTGCACATTTATTGACATTGCACACACCCTTTCTCCCCTGCAAAAAGACACCCTCATAAGCGACAATTGCTTCCACATTTCTAGGGTCTCAGGCGATCAGGAATTCCTAAGAGACAGTGAGAGGTCACTGAGACAGGAGGTCTCTTGGCCTTTTGTAACTGAAGGATCATTTAGCATTTTGGATAATCTCTTTGGACAAGCCTCAAAATGAAACAGAGGTCCAGACTATTTCCTCTCCTCAAGTCATGAACGTTTCTGCATATGTCAAGCAAGACAGATGTTTGCCTAACCTGTTTTTAATGACCTTCAGTAGTGGAGCCTCTATCCCTTCCTTTGTGGTGTGGTCCAATGCTTCACTACCCTGCCTTGTTAGAAAGTTTTCTCTATGGTCCCACCTGCTTCTATCTTGCTATAATTTCAGCTCAGTATTTATCCCAGCTACGCAGAGAACAGTTATCATGTTCTATCATATACTTTTTACATGCCTGAAGTCTTTACCATTCTGGCTTCTGCCAGTTCCTACGTATCAAGATGCCTTACACAAATGTATTCTCACATTTCTCCACAGGAAAAAAGGATTATCCTAGTTTCAGCAACATAATACAGGAATAAAGAGTGATTAAAGAAAATGCATAAGCCTAAACAGAACAGATATTTCAACAGTAGGAATGAACACTTTCTCCTTGGATCTTTGGATGAAAACAAGAGATCCCAAATGCAGCCCAGGTTCATAATCATGAGACCACTCTCATCCTGTAATTAAAATAAACATCGCATTTCCAGAAAGAAGTAAAAAACAGTCTTTGTTTAACATCCCAGTCTTTCTGCTGATGGAGGCTTTGTCTCAATGAGCTTTTTAAATCTGTGCCTGAAGTGGAGCAAACTTGGTAAATGTCCAGTTTGGCATAATGCCATTTTGTAGACTGTTTTGTGACTGACTAGATGTCAGAACTAGTCTAGTGGGAGAAGCTGAGGATTTTCAGACGCTACTGAACCTGAAAAGATTTCTCTGCCATTCAGGATTCTCCAGTTCTTTGGGTACATTACCTTCTCTGCTGAAGTCTGATGCCTTCCTCCTGTCAGAAAACACTGGGGAGCCAGCAACTTCTTTTCCTGTTACATTTAGCACCCAAACAGAGATCGATCTACCATTCGCACTGTAGCTTTGACACAAGGAACAGTGGCTCAAACGCTGACAGAGAAGAAGAGACAGAAAAGGAAATTGTTTTGAATTTGAAACCCAAATACCTGGTGTGACTTACCTGTTGGGATAAAATAAGGTATCCTTTTGTATAGCCACATGCAACTATCACCTGATTTAGGGCTCAGCCTCACTTTGACTGAAATGCACATGCCTTTGCTTTTTCCAATTATATGTTAGTCCCAGCATGGAGAACTTGAGAACACACTGCAAGGAGAAATGTAGGCATAGTAAACCAGTATTTACAAATAAGAGTTTTATTTTCTATAATCTATAATTTCATGTTTGTATTGCCTAGGGCTACTAGCTAATTAGCTTTTTCTTCTGTCTTTTGATATCTCTCTTTCTTCAGAGAGCATACTTCAGAGTGCTATCCTCCATGGTTTCTAGTGCAGTCTGGTTACCAAGAAGCATGGGATGTCAGTATGATTCTGCCATGAAGTATTTCATTGCTCTGCTCTGACAAATATTAGTTAGGAGTTGAGCTGTGTCGTCTCATCTTACACTTCCCTCTAGACCTTCACTTCCCTTATAATTTAATTCCTATATAATAATTCCTTGGTTTTTAAACTTCCAAAAGCAGGAGATTCTCAAAGGCATCAATAGCAGCCAGAAACTTGATGCCTACTGAATCTCTCCATGGTTTACTGCCACTTACTTCTTGGAAAAATCTCCTCTACGTTTTGTGTAAGTACGTATACAGTGAGTAATAAAAGGAAACATACATTCACAATCCTGACACAGGCTATCAGGGCCCTGAGCATACCCTTCTCTCCTGGAAGCTATGCTGCCAGGTCTCAGGGCCTACACTGGTAGTGCAGCTCTCCAGCCTTGAAGCTTTATGAGGGAGAGCTGCCTGAGAAGCCCTTGCAGGGGCTCTCCACTTTTCTCTAGTAGCTGCTTTTAGGCTGGGCTCTCACACTTGTTTTGTGCCAGAGCTACATTGCACCCTGGCCCATACCTGTTGATCTGAATCCTGACCCTGACACATGGATTTTACTTCCTGGCTTGACCTTGGACTTGTCTCATCACCATGGACTCATCTGTCAATCTCCACTTTTGGCTGATACTGTTTACTATCTCCAGACGTGCCATGCTTTCCCTCTTCCAGCACTCTAGACCCGGGTCCTGTTTGAGGTGACACTACTCTGCCTGCCTGGCTGTCACCCTTGGCTCCTGGACCTCCCACCTTTGTGGGGGAGAGGAGACCACTCTGCCCTTGCTGCTCACTGACAAGGACACCTTAGCTGTAATGCTGCAGTAAAAAAAAAAAAAAAAAAAGTTCAGGAGCAAATATGCAATAAAGCAAAATTCTACCCAGAAAGGAAAATGTAAATGCTTTGCTTGAAACCTCGTAGAGGTACCTCTCGACAGCATCTTTTGCTAAACTGTTTCTAATTACAAGTATTATTGTAAAGGAGTTACTCTTTACAAACAAACAAATTGTTTTCACAGTAAGTAGGTAATTATCAGGACAGAATTCTATGCACAGTTAACTTCAAACACAGATGTTATCGATATCTTGGGATTTTCTGGGGTTTCTATAGTATTTTTAAATGAACAGTTTTATCACTGATTTAGTGTGATTTCCAGGCACACTCCTATTTCAAAATACCTGCTTCAGACTGGCTATGGTTTTAGAAATTTTTATAAAAATTATACAGGCACTTCAGTTTCTTAACAACGATAGCTTTTTGCTAATAGCTTGACCAATAGCTAATAGCAACGATAGGTTGACCACTACCAATTGTTGCATTGGTTCATAATATCGTTCTTTCCCTAGTCATAAAAAAGACTACGCGTGTCCTCTCCTCATGTTCCAGGTGCTTATCCCATTAACAGATGACTTTTAACTTGCATATATTTTGTTCTCTGACCTTCAGTGGGAAGAAAAAAACCATCTTATTAGTGCCTTCTTTATATCCCATGGAAGCTGGATAAGCACCTCCATACTTGATGGGAGTTTAGAGATGCAAGTAATCCATTTGGAAGAATGATACACAAAATCCTTAGCCCTCCAAGCATGAAGCAGAACAAATCTACCATCGTCAGACAACAGGGGATTAAAGAGCCAGGCTACCTGCAGAAAGGGCAGAGAAGCAAAGTATGCTGTATAGGTAAAACCAGGAAAGAAATCGCTCTTCTCCCAGCTTCTGGAGTAAGTGCTGCTTCCCAGGGGTCATGAGGCTTATTTGCTTTTCTTTTTGCTAATAAGCAACTGACCTGTGAGGACTGATTTCTAGGGACCCTGAAATGAGACTGATGTTAGTATATTCCACATTTAAGAACAGAGGAGTGAATGAGAACCTGAATGTCCAGGGAACTGATGTGCTTCTGTGCTGGTGAGAAAGGGATACCATTTTAAATGGTGGCTTGTGACGAACTCATTAGCACATTGGAGTGACTCATGAGGACTATTATAGAATATCTTAGGGGTTTTTTTCCCCTTTACATTTGAGCAGAAGGATGCTTTTCATCTCTGGCTTGGCTATTTCTGATACTAGCTAGGGCATGTTTCAAGGCATTCTCCGTGCTTCATGCAGGGCTTATGAAAAGACTATTTTTACCACATGACTATTAGCAAGTCTCTCCAGTCCTCCTGCCTCCCTCAGGGTCAAATTCTCCCCTGAAAGTGTGCTCTGATTATGTAAGAGATATAAATTGAAATTCCATTGGGGAGCTGTGGCTAGCATAAAGCTGAAGGGAAGATTACTTGTGTGGCTTTGGTTAAACACAAATGGATCATTCTCTTAAATAACTCAGTGGTTATTTTTGTTACTTCTGGTTCAATAAATACCCAGTGCATAAGTTTGGTTCTTAAACCAACTTACACCTTGTTCTGCTTCAAAACCCCCCCACAAATCTGAGTTAGTGAGCTTTTGTGAAACAACTACATCTCTGTGTATTATGACGAGGCTATATTTAAAATCTGATCTTTCTGATCCCACAAAGAGGATTCTCTTGTCTCTTAAAAGCTTTTAGGCTGGGAAGCTATTTTTTAATCCATGTATACACGCTTGACTTTTTCTTTCTAACTAAATGATCCAGGTATTTTGATCCCTAGAGCTGCCATTTCAAAAGCTCATCTTAAAAATGTCACATCCTAGTCTCAGTTGAGGGGTCTGTCAGAGTGCATAACTAAGGCAAGTCTTTAATGGCAGACAGATCAAAACTCCTTAGAGGAAAGAAATAGAGGTGGGGAACGGCATGTCAGTCCACAGGCTGTTACCACTGACTCAGGTGACTGAAACTAAAATGCTCCAAGGATGCCATTGCTAGTGAAAACCTAAAGGAGCTTGATATCCTTACATGAACAGATTTTGAATGGTCTGGTGGGCTACTTCTGTGACTTTATCTAGCTCAAAAATGTACATGGCATTGTGCTAATATAACATTATGGGTCAGAAGACATGAGGAACAGTTCCAACTCTGCCATAGACCTGCTCTGTGTTAGTGTAATTTGTTGAACTTTGCTTGTCTTCAGCTTTCCTATTTTTGAAACAAGGCTGCAAGTAACTAACTAAATAACAACCTAGAGATTAGAAAAAATGCTTTGCAAAGGTTGATTGAAAGGTTGATTGCTGCTGAGCTGTACTGGCTTCTCAATTCTGAACTAAGGTGAGATATGATGTATAACTATAACGTATTTACACACTGAAATTTTAAAAATTCATATGAAAACTTTAGTGCTCAACGTAAGTGCTGCAGGAAAACGTTCAGTAAGAAATCCTTACGAATTGTAAAAAATGGCTATGTATTTGACTCTTGATTGGCTCTCCAGAAACTATTTGTAACAATACATTATGAATTAGTAATGCTATAGACCAAGAGTAAGAATAAATAGGACTCCTTACAGGTGTGTGTACGTGTGTTTATAGACAGTGGTTATAAGCTGACATTAAGTAAAATTCAGTATGCAGTATAACCTCTTGGCCTCTTTCCTAAAAATAAGCTCAAATGCCAGAGATTCTGTACACAATTTTCAACTTCTAGTATCCCAATATTTTTTTAATTCAGGTGTTCCTGCTTCCAATGAGGCTCTGATTAACATAGATACCAAATGTTTGTTCTCATCTATTTTCACTCCTTCTTAGAAGCCAATTTTTAGTGCCTGGGAAACACCCCTTTTTTCCCTACAAGGAGTCAAGCTGCAGCCCTAGACATTTTCCAAGCCCCCCATTCGAAAACCTACTTTCCTTAGGATGTTGTATTATCTTAGTAATTTCCTATCAGTTCTGGTTCTTTCTTTTTAAGATGAAATGATACATTGTGAGCAGTGCTGAATTAAGAAAAAACTCTCTTCCTTGCATTTTATAGGACTTTACTTGTAACCTTTTTCAGCCTTGTAATAATGGCTCTATTGTCACTGTCTCCTTTAAAGATACAAAATAGCAAGGCCCCAGTTATCTATTTTGGAAGAAAGCAGAAGTTCTTTCATAAACAATTGACAATATCAGTTAAAGGCAACTGATCCTGCCTTTCAAATTCTTGGTTGGTGTGACTGCTTTGATAATCCCTTCTTTTTTAAATCAGGTGGCTCCAGATCATAACTCTATAGAGTATGCAGTTGACTTAGCAGTGCACAAGATAAGAGTTTGTCCTTCAAACAGGATACTTTCCACTTTATAAGGCAATATCACTGCATTAAGCTGTACCAGCTAACCACTGCTCAGCCACTGTAGCACCTGGATGATATCTGTGTCCATCCTAAGATGTTTATTAATGTTTTCCATGTCTATACATGAGGTAACATTTTGAGAACATCTCCTTGAAAACTGGCTCTGTGATATGATTCGAAATAGTCTAACATGTATTAAAGGATAATGCTTAATTAAATCTGCCCTTTTTTAGGGTCTGTGCTAAAAGATGGGGAATTAAGGCATGGAAATGTTCAGTGATCACAGTGCAGGCTAAGTATACATGGTGAGTGCCACAGTTCAGTCCTTGGTGAGCAAGCCCCTTGCTTGTGCTGAAACAGACTGGAATTCTGCATAGCCTGAGCACTTGAAAACCAGAAGACTTGGAATTTTAGTCCTTTGGTCTAGTCAACAGAAGTCCACTGGCTTTCTTGGCATTCCCTGGTTTTCTATCTATTAAAACTTCACTTTCCATCTTGCCATTTTATTTTTCAATAGTTAACTGACACAATGGGGAATCACATACAAAAGCTATATGGTATTCTGAATCAACAGCACACTTTCAGCTCTCACTGATATGTTTAAAATTTGAATACCTTATTTTTGTCCCTTGATGCTTGGATTTTACTCATTGGAAGAGTGGAAGGAATTAAAATTTATACATGGAGGGTAGTAAGAGCAACTATCAACTAAGCCATTGCAGATTGTCAGATAAAAATTATTTCATTAAAAATGTAAACATGGAGTCATGAAATAAATTTTATGGAGTTCTATTGGACATGTATAAAAGTGGATACAGAATTGGATGCATTGGGGTTTTTTACACATAGCCAGAACACACCACTAAGAAATAAACACCATCTTCTGTAGGAACTGTGAAATACAAAGTATTGAAGAAGCAAGAGTAAGTATAAGGAACATATTTTGGTGACACCAAACATTGCAGGGTTCCACATGCCCATTAAAACAGGAGAAACAATACCATCCTATCACAAACACAAATACAAATGCAGTTCTTCCCACTAAATGCAATTCTTGTCAACTATCATGAGAAAAATCTAATAAATTACACACATCGGCTTTATAGTGCATCAAAAATGGCATTTGTGTAATTCACTGCTTCTTTAATCAATGTGATGTTTAAGAGATTGGCAGTAGGAACACCTTAAAGTACTTGTGATTAAAATGTTATCCCATTCATAGAATGTCCATAGATTCTTAAGACCACTGAGCTTCTTAGACATGTGGTAGCATGTTGAATTAAATGACTGGGAAGGAAATGCATGTTACATAGCCTTTTTGTGTTTCAGTTACAATGCTGGCTTGAAGGAAATACCACGTGCCAACAAAATTAGGAGATGTGTCAACACCAAAAATTAGATATTAAAGAATGAAGAAGGCAAATGATTTGTCTAAATAAAACAAAGCCAAACAAATCAGACCAATTTCCAAAATGCTCCAGAAAGTTCCTGGCAAACTTGTTCCTTCCAACTAGTTCAAAGCTTCTTATTTCCTTAGTTCTTAGAGGACAAATAACAGCAAAGAAAAATACTCAAAAACATGTAAGACATTGAACTAGTTCCTTGGCACCAGTCAGACATTCCAGGGAATGACTAAGGACTGCATTTGAAAATCTAGAAACACCTGTCAAGAATTTACCAGTCATGCAGCAATCAGCTGGTTTCCAGGACTGATTTCTTTTTTGCTTGGCAGCATTTTTTGCTGACAGAATGATAGCTAAAATACTCAACTGTGAACAATGGAAGCTACACCTGATATGAGAGCCAGAACTTGGAGTTACTACTCCGTGTTACCAGAAGTAAATGGTAGTTGTAACAATCTGTAATGGCCATCTGCTGGTCACAAACTAAAATCCACTGTTTGTCATAAAATATTTAATTTAAAGTAATCTATAATCATAGGTGATGTTTCTTTGTTCAAGTATTGGATTTAGTTCAGTACAAATTAATATGCCATTACTTGAAATAACAATGAGACTGTATGTATTACTGATGAAGTCAGCTTTGCTTTTAACGGAGAAATGTCAGCATCACCACAACCAGCATACCTGGAGCTCCACCAGAAAGGCTGAGATGTGATCAGTATGGTTCCTTTCGTTCTCAGAGCTACCACATTTCTTCAGGTTAAAAATGAGAATGGCTTGCGGAAAAGGCTTCCATTAAACTGAGGAACTAGGATCTCAACTTTGCAAGCTCCTGCAAAGAAAAGAGAGAGAGTACCAGTCAGCCAGCATTTTGCAAACAGTTTGTTTTGATGGACTTGAAAATTATTTCCCCTTAAGTTTTAACAAGCTGCCCCGTGATCAAGGGACAGGATCTTGCCCAGATTCCCAGGGCTTGCTCTTGGCCTTCATGTTGCTCACACTGACAGCATGGTGGCAGCCAGAGGAGAAGACAAAATGGGCTGTGGAAGCACCAGCACTTGGGGGGATCCTTAGGGGTGCAGAGGCCTCCAGGCAGCACCAGGGCTGTGAGACCCCGATCCTGTGGGGATCCCAGGGATTTTACGCTTCCCACTGACCATGCCCAGGTCCTTGGGCCTGGCTGTCCGGGGTCTCAGCCGGGCCTGCCCTGCGCTGCAGACCGGCTGCTGCACGCTTTTTCCCAATGACAGCCCCTGGCAGAGCTTCTGAGCTCCCCGGCCGAGCCGGAGTCAGGAAGCTGTGGTATGCAGCGCTGCCAAAGGGAACCCAGCAGCTGTGGCATACTCCTTTTGCCAAAAATGCCAAATCCCATGGATTTGTAGGAAGCGTGCTGCGTGTAGGAGAAATCATGGTGTGCTACGTGCAAAAGTTAAAAAAAAAAAAAAAAGCCCGTATTTTCGTATTTACTACTCTTTCGCAATTTGCTCAGGCAGCACGGCTTTACAAAGCAGCCCTTTCCCCTATTCACCAGCAGATGGCAGATTTGCATAACGTGTTGGCTGCCCCGGGCTCCTGAGGCCCGGAGGAAGATGGCGGTCTGTCGTGAGCTGGCAAGATGGCGGCGGGCGGGCTGAGGGGAAGGCTCCGGCGGGCATGGCGGGTGGCGCGGGCTGCCCCCAGCCCACGGGACGGCTGGCGATGACGGGCAGCCCAGATCGGGGACAGCTGCCCGCAGCAGCGGGGGAGGAAGACGCGTGGGGCATGAGGCTGGGCCCCGGGCAAGCCCCTCGGCGGTTTGCCCCACCGAGTGGTGTGGGGTAGCCACGGGGCTGGCCTGCCTACTGCCCGCAACGCGGCTGCTGCAGGCTCTCCAGAAGGGGCTCTCCCCCTTCGCCTTCCTGATGGCCTCCTTGCCAGGGCAGCACTTACTTTTCTAGGGAGTTTCAGCTGTCAGGCAGGCTTGCCTGCAGCTGTCCTCCATTCAGCCTTCCCCTTCCACCCTTATCTGCAGGGTCCTGACAGCTGCTCCTGCCTCTTCCCTACCTAGCATGTACAGCAGAGAAGTGCTTATTGCCTCAGTTTATAACAGGCTGGATGAGCTGCAGAGAAGAAAAAAGAATAACAAAGGAAACCCAGGCATTGTGGATGCTCAGTGCTCGCCAGCTTCTGCTTCTGTTGAAGAATAGTGCTCAGTGATGTGCCCAGGGTTGCCAGTCCTGTGCTCACTGTGGAAACCACCAGACCATCCCCGCTGGCCGAAGCTGTTCAAGGTCTGAGTAGGGCTAGCTGCAGAAACCCTGGACCTCTGACTTGATTTCCTCAGGTTTTTTGTGCTTTGCAACATAATTCACAGCATGAGAAGTCAGTCCGTGCTCAGATTAGGTAGCTCTGTAGGCTATGTGGCCATATCTGATAGAAAAGTGAAAAACATGTCTTTGTTTTCTTTTTTTGCTCTCTTTGTTGAAAGGCAAGCTGATAGAGCTCACATGAGGCAAATGCGTAGTGGTTATACTCATGCAGTAGAATTTCCTCATACAAAAAAATGTATGCTGTGTTGTGCGGTCAAACTTGCAAGAGCTTTCTCAGAAAAAACAAAGGCCCTAGATTCAAAAGTTGTCTTTTTCCTGGAATTTCTGGAGTGTTAGCAGCTGCAGCAGTTCCAGTAGACTAAATCAAGTAGGAAAAAATACTAAATCAGGAACATGCACTTCACAGGATACAAATATAGGTCCAATACCAAACATACAGTAACTTATCCCAGATGGCGTTGCTGAACTGAAGTAATGCGACATGACAAAACATCAGTGTCTTCTATCCAGTTCCTTTATAAACACATTTTTTTTACTAGCGCACCCATTAGACAGTCCTTTGGCTCTTTATTTTGTGGCCTTTTTCCAGTGAAATGTCCCAAAGAAGAGGAAGAATTGCTCAGTAAAGCAAGGATCTCAATCCTTAACCCCCCCTGGCTGTGCCACGCTTCGGTGTCCCACGGCTGTCCCATGGGTGAGCCAGGCTGCTCTGAGGGCACGGTTTCCTTAAACTAGAGCTGGTGTTTTCCTGTGGTGGTGTAGTGAGGACAAATTGCTAAGCTGGGTTTCACATGTAAAAAACCTTACTACCTTGAAGTGGTGTGAATATATTGCTCTGTGAAGCTCAGAAAAATGTTATTAAAATGAATGGTCTTCAATTAGCAGCAGTGATTTTTCTGACATTTTACTACTCAGTAACAGTGATTGCTCAGGATTGTTAAAGGCAACAGCCATCTAACTGTCTTTAGATGCTTCTACTTGCTCTCATTCCTGTTCCAGAATAACTGACATTCTTGAGGCAGGGCTATAGGCTGTGGTACAGGGTGAAGAAGATCAGTGCATATGGTAAATCAGGGTTTCACAGCTGTGCAGAGGTACTGTGAATCTGTAAATCACGGCTGCATGTGTCCGTCTGATTGTGTGATACAAGTAAAACTCATGGAAAGCAACTGCATGAAGGTCCTGGGGGGCTCAACATGAAACTGCAGAGCTTTTCTAGCAACTGGAGAATACTTAACTAGACTTAAGTTTAATACTCTGTTCTGAACATGCCATCTTCACATTCACATCTTTTGTGTTTTCAATACTATATAGATAATATACTTCTTAAACTCATGGGAATTTCTAAGTTACATACTGATTATATGTGCACTGGAAAGTACGGATTGATGGTTACAGAAGTGCTAAGGAAACAGTCTTTTCCTTATTTGCTGGTAGCTGGTATAAAGTTCCTGTGTATCTTCTGGAGAAACAGATTATCAAAAAAGGAAAGAGACCTAAGCAGGAAACACAGCTGCCATATTGACATTTCTTTTAGCTATCTGCACAACAAATGCTTTCTGACTTTACAGTCCTTCAGCATTGCTTGAATTTTATTGTAACACAGTCTTAGTTATTACATAACTTCAGAGATTTGACTAATATGAGTAACAATAAGTACAGAAGCGTGTAGTGCTCCTTGTAGTACACTTTCAAGATTAACAGTATTAATCCCAGGAGAACAAAGGTAAGAAATTTCCTATGTTAGGTTAAAGCAAAGATTTCGTTGTCTTATAACCTGTTTTCTCTTTTGCCAGACTTCGGTCACTGGAGATGTAAGAAGAATGTAAAATATAAGGAACCGCATGCTGCATAGGATTATGCATACATTACTAGGCTCCTCCTTGAAATTCAGCTAATATGCCTGGAGTGTAGAGAGCCTGACTAGTGAAAAGAGGAAGAAACTCTGTTGAGAAATAGATCATTTCTGTATCTTAATAGATGCTGTTGGGATAAAGCAAAACAGTTCTAAGTGTGACTAAACTTTGCACAAAAGATCTCATTGTACCATTTGGTAGAATTAAGTATGTGACAATAGCTTCCCATGATGTCATTCATAAACATGTGAATTTCAGCTAACTTTAGTTTGTGATTTCTCACTTTCAAAAATGTGAAAATCGGTACTGGACAAAATATTCGAGAAATCTTTCAGTCGAATGCTTTAAATGTCTTTGTTAGATAGATACTGACCCAGGACTGCACTCCAGAATGGAATTACAGCATTTGCTGGTCACCTGTCCTTGTGCCCTATTTAAGGTAAAAGGTATTCTAATTTTCTTGAGTCTAGGCCTGGGTCAAGTTAACTGTGTCTGTTCATTTCATATGGACCTGTAAGTAGCTGTTAGATAATGGCAGTTTTCAGTTCCTGCTGAGCTAGGCTGGATGCAGCCTGTCACCTTAGAAATCACAAGGCAAAAGTAACTCCATTTAAAATGCTGTCCTGAATCTGTTCCAAAAACTTTTTCAGAAGGTTAAGGTTTCATGTCCAGTTGCCCTGTTAATTATGTCTAGAAAATGTTTGCACTCCCTACATGGATTAGACATGCATGTGTCCATGCAGATGTATATTTCAACAGCTGTTTGATTTATACATCTAAGTGTAGTTAAAAAAAATACCAACCTAACTTGGTCAATATAGTGAGTTTCTTGGGTGTGAGCAGCTTGACAATTTTGTCCCACTAAACGGTGGTTTAGGGTTGATACTATGAGCTTCTGCAGGCAGAACTGTTACAGATATCATAGGGAAGTCATACATGGTCATGTGTTTTATATGTATGCATACAAATTTATATGTGCACCCTCTTCCCTTCTGCAGTAGGTCCATTGCTTGCTTTTCCTTTTCCTACCCTTTACCAGGAAGGGCAGGAGAGAAGAAATGTCTTGAGCTGATAGGTGTGTGGAACATGCTATGAGTCATGTGCCTCTGAAGGGTGTCTGAAGCAGCAGACATGAGTAAATGATAGATAGAACAAAAGTTCTCGAATTTCTCTTGGGTGCTGAGTTGAGCACTTCAGGAAAAAATAGACATGCTCAGTTCTAGTGAACCTTGCACTGAATAGCAGCTACCAGAAAGTCATTCTGAATACACAGATTCATGGTTAATTTTGAAAGAGGGACTAGAGTGTTCAGAGATGTTCTTTATAGATGTGTGAATATTATAAAACTAGTATAGTAAGTGATTTGAATAGTGCTTAACCGATTTCTATGTCTTGCACATCATCTGAATTCTGTTTCTTTACAGGATGTGGCAGCCTTGGAAACTCTCAGATTTTGATTTTGAATTTTAAAATGCAGTCATTTTTTTTATTTCATCATGTTAGTACGTTTGACCGAACCACGTAACTTTAATTCAAATCTATGGCATACTGCTTGCCAGAGATAACTCTGACATTGCAAGGCTCACCGAATTGCCAGCCTGTTGCCCTTCCTGTTGAGTTGCATTGAAGAACACAAAAGTGACTCCCGTGATAGATTTGTTTTCTTTCTGTGTGCCCATGGCTTGCAGGAAACATGAGCTGCAAAGTATCTGGGCTCCAAGAGACAGTCGGGGTGAAGAAACACAGCTAGAAAGATGAGAAAGGGCAGGATCCTTGTGTGGGCTGCGATCCACACAAGGTTTGTGCTAGACCACTTACTGCAGGACAATTTCAGCCACTCCTGCCCTCAGATCTGGCCACCGTTCAATTTAGGAAAGTGAGGAGCTTCTCATTTCTGGCTTGTTGTGTGATGCCCTCATTCTCTACCCCTGACTTAGTGCCATGCAGCTATGCCCCACTGGGAAGATGTCTTGAGAAAGTATCAGTCCTTGAGTGTCCTATCTGCACCTCCTGGTGGGCTGTCACTTTCCCGGAGAGCGGCGAGCACTGACTGCCTACATTGTGACTGTATCTAACGAAGGCAGTACTTGCATTCAGTATGTTAAATCATTTCCAAGAAAAAGAGACTGGATTTCAGAAGGATTCAGTTTGGAGTTAGGGCATGGAGGGGACAAAAGACAGGTTGGAGCAAGGCTGTGGCCACTGAGCGTCCTGGCACAGAGTCATTACTGTCATGTCCAGTTCCCTGCTGTCATAACGGTTTCTGTGAAAGCAGGTTTCCTTCGATGATTTTTTTTCAGCGTGTAAAGCTTTCTTCTCCAGCTCAGTTTGTCTGCTGCATCACTTATCATTGATAGCACTCAGTACTCATTTCACAGTGAGCTCCTGAAACTGCCGTGGTTTTCTAAACGGTAGCCTTCTGAATTGTGGCCTTACAGGCTTCAGTAATACAGCCAGGTTTCAAATAGTGAACAAGGAGGACCTGCCTTGATCATAAAACGAGCAACAGAAGCAACCCATGCACTACAAAATTAGCAGTATTTCTGAAGTACAAAGAAGTACAAAAATAGCCATGAGAAATTTGTACAGTATTGGCTGAAAAATAAAAAGTCCCAGATTTGCTTGCTTGAATTTACAATCTTAAAGGAAAACAAACAAACAAACAAACAACTTTTACTAAGTTCTTACTTAAGGATTACCTAAGTCCCAAAGTAGGTTCCTCAGGCCTAAAAGAATACATCACTGGATTTAATTTTAATATAGGTTTTTATTTGCCTTTAAGTATGAGTCTAGACAATATAAAGCAAACCTATGCTTTTCTGTAACAAGAGTCAGAGCTAAGGGAATGGCAAAGAAAAAAAAAGGAATACAAAACAAAACCTTGTTTTGCTCTCAGCAACAATTGTGTGCCCTCCTCATGAATTTAGGGTACAACTTCTGGACCTCTATAGCACAAAGAGTTTTGCCACAAGAGCAGGACTGATTCTTTCTGTGTGGGTAATTGCTGTGAGTATAACTGGAAATATATATTAAAGTTAAGAGATTTCTCAGAAAAAAACTTAAAACTGCATGAATAACAGACACTTCAGAGTTCATGGCATCTGTTTAATCGCTTGCTTTATGTAGAAGTGTAAATGCTCCAGTAAGATTACAGGTTGTCTGTTAAATTCAGGTGTGCAACAGCTCTCCATTCTGTTAATCCTTGCAAATTTACCTCAGATACTGGCATTTTAGCTATTAATGGCCACGTCCTGAGGCAACAGTCAGACGTGTTCCCTTGAAAACATTAGTTTCTTGAATCCTTGTGTTGACCCACATCTTTCGAACAAAAAAATCCCTCTTTGAGCTTTTACAACAAATATACAAGTATAGAAGACAAAGCTGTATTTGAATGTTTGAATCTAAGAAACAAAATCCTACATTTATAATTATCACATCCACTCAAGCCACTAAGCACATCCTGTTAGAATCTACTTGTCCCAGCCCCATTTGTGTTTCTTTTCCCTTCTAAGCTAAGGATTTGTTCTTTTCCTGTCAATGATATGTCATTTTGAAGTCATTGCAAAACTCATCTGGAGGAAGTAAGGAGAGATAATGAACCTGTGCCATCCTAAGAAGGTATGAAAACTGCATAGGTGCCTGCTCAATCAGGCAAGGAGATAACAGTCCTCAGGCTTTCTCTTCAGGACACTGGAGGCCTTAGTAAAGGCCAGGGTGAGCATGAACTGAGACTCCTTCTCACCTGTGGAGACTGAAATGAAGCATTTAGTGAGGGACATCCTGTGGTGTCATATTTACTTGTCACCTAGAACTGTGCCCACTGTGACTTTGGGAATTGGAAAGGTTTCTAGCAGTGCTATTCCCTTACCCAAGTGAAGATACCGTCGTTCTTCCAGTGCCGCTGTTTCAGCCCTGTCTCCCTACAAAAGTAAAAACAGCACATCAATTAAACCATTTCATTAAGCACCTGCTTAAACTAGCACAATTAGGTTTTCCTGGGTATAAAAGAAGTGAGAGAGAGAAGCTAAACTAGTATCCGAGTTAAAGAGTGTATTAGGATATTGTGATCAGAATGGACCCTTGGGTACTTAATTTAAAACTACAAGGTTTTAAACTGCCTGGGCTAACACACTGGAGGCCACTTACATGAAAACATTCATATTCAGATTTTCCAAGACTGACAGTGTTTTGACAAGCTGTGCCAAAAGAATGTGTTGTAAACATGAAGACATCTGGTCTCATGTTTGAATGATATTTAATACAGTGGAATTTATAATCCTGAAAACTGGTCAAATGTGGGAAAAAAAATTACTTTATTCTGTTGTTTTTCCAGTTAAATAAAAAACTCACCTCTGTCAGAAGGAGGTGTGACTGCTTGAGCAAAAAAAAGGAAGAGATAAAACACACATTGATGAAGCGGGCCTTGTAATCTTCTGCCCAGCGGCAACTGCGTTATCTACTGTAACGGAGGTCTGAGTCTAAGGCATTTTCCTGCAATGCACCTGGGGGTTATTGTATTCTTTCTTTTCTTATGGAAGTAAATTGGAACACTGTATGTGACTGAGCTGAGTCAAATGTGAGCCAGTGTGCAAGTGCTTCTTAAAAAATTCTGAGTAGATAGATAGAAGGGGATGTTTCGAGCTCTAACAAGCCTCATCTTGTAAACTGTGCTCTCCCATCATTCTCTAACTCAACAGAACCATCCAGTTTTACACTGTTTTGCCAAGCAGAATAAAGTGATAATTACATCTGTCTTTTCTCTGTTTTGGTGTAAGGCCCACGTATGTTAGGGTTTGACAACTGTTATAAAGACAGGAACATCAGTGAAGTTTACAGTGTTTCTTTTTGTGAGTTGTGTAATTTTATTTGCATTGCTGCTTCAGTAAATATTCCAGTTGAGAAGTATGTGTTTACATTTGTGAATAAGCTTAAATGCATTGAGGGATTAGAATTTTAAACCCACATGTTGTTGGGAGGTTTACTTTGAGACAGACATCTAAAAAGCCAGAATTTGGGGACAAAATTGTTAAAAATAAAACAAAAGAAATATATAGCAGAAGCCCATTTATGCTGGTAATGGTCTGCAGAAGCTTTTCCAATCATGTTGTTGATAGGTGGAGCCTGGCTCAGGTCTGTAGCAGCCAAAAGATGATGCTATGGTTGGATGGAGAAGTCCCTGTCACAAAAAAACAATGAATCTGCCACTCCAGTTGCTCGCTATACCCCAGCGGGCAAAAGCATAACCTTGAATGAACTGCTTTCCCACAGGCCAAGGTCAGAGTGGCAGCACAGACAACAGAGGAAGTTCAGTCTTCTGTGGAGCGTGTGCATGCATGCCCAAGACTGTTCAACCTATATTTGGTGTGGACCAAAGGAAAGCTCTTTTCAGAGTTACTGTTGCTAGCATATTTCTCCAAGAGCCTTTTCCTGTGCCCAATCCATACATTATTCTACTGACTCCTGGATTTCCACTGCAAAGCCATGTGGTTTGGCCAGCTGTGTTCCCTGCTTAACATTGCAACTCTTTGCTGTTGTTTAAGTCCTGCATAAACAAGGCTATGCCTGTTCCTTTCTCTCCCCCACACTCCTGTTAGTCCCCTCACAAGATCTACTTTCCTTGTCCTTTTGACTGCTCCTTTATCTGAGGGGAGGTAGGCTTTGGATTGCTTCTTGCAATGCAAAGGAGCTATTGCATGTCAGGTGTTTTCTTGACTCTTCTCTTGAGTTTCTATAAGTGCAGGTTTTTCAGGTGACATCTACAGGCTCAGTGGCTTCAAAGAAGTGGAAAAAATCTTGGATTTTTTGTCACCACTTCCACAAAAGGGGTGAATGTGTAGAGCTTTCTCCTGCAGTCTTCTCTAAACGCCTCCCAGGTACAGCTGTGCAGGTGGTGGTCCCCAAGTCCTCGGATTTCTTTTGAGAAGAGTGGAGAATGGCTCCCCTCTTTATTTTCTGTGTTTTGCCCTTGCTATGTAGATCTCTTTTCCAGTTTATTTCACTGCTTAATTGGTTTTCTGTGACTGTATAGGTGTTTGCATAAGTCAACCACTGCAGATTAAGAAAAATGGTTTTGCTATAACAGTATGTGTTCTGTGACAAATAATGGACTGGAAGCATTTTTCCTATTTTCACTCATACTCCAGACCTTTCCTTAGAATATTAATAGAAGATATGTATAGCCCAAAGATAATCCACTCCTTTTAGCATAGCACCAAGAAAAAAGTTTAGGGGACCATGTTGTCTTGTGTTGAATACTTTCTTAGGTAAACAATAAAATGGGGCATGGCATAAGTGTGAGTTAAGGGTAGGACTACCAGCACAACAAATCCTTTAACTCAGAGGGAGATTACTGCAGAAAACCAGATGTCCTGGTGTGGGAACCTGGACAGAACCAGAGGGGACCGAAGGTGTCTGCTCTGTCTAGCTCTTGGTAGAGTATAAACTATTGGACTGAAATGCTCCTGCATCTTCTTATTTCTTGCTGCAAGAAATGACCTTAGTAAGTGCCAAAACTGAATCAAGTAGAGTTGAAACAAAACTTCCTACATTCTTATTTAGGAATAAATCACAGTCTTTACTCTGGTCTTAGCTGACAAAGTGTGGGAGATGCATCAAGGATCTGTTTCAAAAGGAAAAGCTTCTTTACAGAAAAAAAAACAAAACCAAAACCAAACCAAACTAAACCAGAAAACTCACAAAAAACCCAAGCATGACCTCTTTTAAAAACCACTGGGTGCCAGTATTGTCTTATTATGGCAGTATCATTTCACTCCATTTCTCTCCTGTATGAATTGTTGCTGTTTGTCTTTAGCAATGACACAGGTCCTTCCAGATAGTGTTTTGTCCCTTGCATCTGAAAAAGATGTGTAATACTGAGCAGGGGTCCCTTTATGTTTGCTTTACCTGCACCTCTGGAGTCTTCAGGAGGTCCCCTTTTTAACCCCACTGTTCCTATGATGTCTTCTTAATAACTAGCATCCGAAAGGACCGCTAGTAAATGCTGATGCCTCAGGCACTGCTTTGCCATGCTGTACACCCTGAGAGCAATGCTCCTGCCCAGCGGTGGGGATTCCTGCAGCCAGGTAGAGCGGGATGGTCAGGGTGGCCTCTTGCCACCTCAGCAGCCAGTTTCCAAGGCAAAGTGTGTAGCTGGCTGCACCCAGGCTGGGCATGAGGTACTTGAGAGAGAGCCTTACATTACTTGCCATTGCCTACTGTTTGTTTCCTTCCTCATCTACCACAGCTTTCTGATTCAATGCTGATACTACTTAATGTTGCAAAACCTTCTTACGGTTAAACATTGATGTGTGTTTTTTAAACACATGCAACAAAATGACTGTAAAATGGTACCACAACTGAAGTTCCTGTGACATGAAGTTGATACCATCTCTTTGGCTCTGGCTTGAGAATGATGTTTAAAGGTTGCTGTGTTTGTATTCAGTGTTTTATTTTTCCAAATGCTGTCAGTCTTGCCAGGAAAGAGCTCTGCTAGTCTGTTAACATGGGGAGTGGATTCAGTGAGATAGCTCTGTTGTCTCATAGTTTAGCTAGTCTATGTGTCATTCTTTTGGATGCTGTTTCATTGAATTGTTGCCTAACTATATTGTTGATGTTCAGCACACTGAAGTTTTGATGAAAACAGTTGAGCTAGGTAATCAAAGAATTCCTACTGGAACTGCCTACCTGGAATTGTAGTTGGTAATTAATTTAATTAGTGGCAGTGAACTTAAGGGATCAATGATGGGTTTTTTGCTTATAGACAGCAAGCAGTAACTAATGTACTCGGTGACTCCAGGAATGTGAAAAGGTTATTTATTAATATTCAAAAGCTCAAACCAATCTGTGTCTAAACCTAACTAAATTTCCCCTTCTTGCCAAAACTCCAAGGTGCCAGATTCTTTCTGCAGGGCAGTTTAGTATGTAGGCTGTAAATATATCTAGAATACCCTAAAAACATGGTGTTTAATTAAGATAGGTATTGTCCTGGGGCATCACACAATGCAATGCAACACACAGTATGGAGCTTAATTTTGCAAGAAAATTTTGTTTTAGAACCACAGCTTTTCTGCTTGTAAGTGTAAATAATTAATATATCCCCCTCTTCCACTGAATTCCTCTATTTCAGAAATATTTGCAGTCTCATTCCTATGGAGAAATTTTCACACATAAACTTTCCACTGTGTCTGTTTGCTATTTGGTATGCAGCTGTAATCTTATTTCTGGATAAAATTTAAGAATACAATTCCCATGGTGAATTAAGTCATGCCATTACACAAGAAAGTTCCTATATTTAGAAGGAAATTAGTGAACAGTGGGCAGAGAGACAACTGCACAGTGTAACTCAAGCACACTTAAGGTGTCTGTAATGTGTGCAACTGAGTAACAGTGTGCATTGTTACTGTAAAGGAATTAATGAAGAAGTCTATTGCATTTTTAAAAATTTGTGAACAATTCATTCATTACTATATTTTGTGATTTTTTTTCCCCCTGAAATGCTTTATTCAAATACATTTGCTGTCATGGCTGTGTTAGAGACTTTTTCCGTCTCGTCCACACTGGTAGCCTCCTGTGCACAGCTGAAAGGACAGAAGGTGTGTTCGTGGGGATTCCTGCAGGAAAGATGAACCAGAGACTTTTGAGGGTTTGTACTCAATCATTTCCCTCTCCCTCAGCCATCTCTCAGATATAATATTCTGTTGGACTCACACTCGTGATAATTCAGTTTCTAGTGTTGTAGCAGCCTTGCCCCCTCATCTTGGAAGTCAGATTTGAAGCTGTCTCGCCGCTTGCCTGCGATCTGCTGCTACTGGCATGTCATGTGGGAGTCTCGTCTTCCCTCGCCACTCATAGCAGTATGCTTTAATCTCCTCCCTAACAGCAGGCCTACATGCCAAATGTATCTTCAGCGGTGGCTCCCTGCCCAGGGCCCCATATGGCAGAACACTTGCTTTCCAAGCTGTTGCCCAGGAGCACCTGCAGGAATAGCACAGCTTCTTTAAGTGATGGTGAGGGGGCCTGGAGAAGTGGCCGCATGCTTGGGATGATCAGACTGGCTGGCTGCGATGCTCTTGCCAAGGCACTGTTGCTTCCTGTAGAAATGTGGCACCTGCTTCCCGCTCCGGCACGCCGTGGGCATGGCATGGGCTGGGGTGTTATGGCAGAGGCATGACAGATAACTCACCCAGCTGCTGCTGCCCCACGCCAGGTGGGATGAAGAGGGGAGTCTCTGGGTTCATTTTCAGCTCGTGTCACAGAGCTGCCAGGAAAGAGGCAGCAGTGTCGAGCTGTTAGAGAACACTGATCCCTAATTCTCCAGGGATGGGCTCATGCTGAAGTGTATCCAGAGAACATTTAACATTGAACTTATGGGTGGCATTGAGAGCAAGACAGTAACACTGGCTCAGCAAAGACCTGAAGACCAGTTTTGGAGGTGATCTTAAGGAGCCTAATCTCCTGTCCACAGGAACTGATGGGAATCTTTAGATCTAGCTGCAGTGTTTGTTGTCCAAATGAAAAAGCATGAGCAGTTGTGAAACAGGGTCGGTGAGAAAAGAAACAAAGATTAAGACTTTTTTTGTCCTCCTGCATAAGTGGAAGAATACGAGCCCAAAAGTATATTTGCACAAGTCTTAACCATACTAAAGTTCCTTTGGAGACTATGCAAAAGTTACTCTTTGCATTCTGGCCAGAGAATGCCCCAAAGTCTGAAATAGCATTCCTATGACCATCAGGCGAGAAGATAGCAGCAACATGAGTGATAAACAGAAGAAGGAAATCCATTCCAATTCCTACAGAAACTCAGTGTTCTGTTTCCAAGCTGGTAAAGTTGGTAATGGGAACAAATTAGGTAAAGATTGTGATCTGGTGAAAAGTAAGCACTGATAGAAATGTTGACCCTTTAAATATTGTTGTTACTGATGACCTAAATTATTTTTTTCCCTTGGAACACACATTCATTCTGGTTAGTGCAAAGGCCATGCAATTCAGGTTTTAGTAGCATTTTATTTGTTGATTTGCTTTACAGAAGTGTGTCAAGTGATAGAAGGGAAAGAACTATTCTTTTTATTATCTCATATGGCAAGTGTGCTCAGCTTTTATGCTAGCCTTTTCTGTTGGATAAAGTCCCTAAAGGACAACCTTTCTTTCCACTTCTTTTACCTCTGCCCCTGATATTTGTTGTAAATATGAATTCTGCTGTGATCCTGAAACTTCCACATGCTTGCTGACCTTTCTGAGAGTAGAAGCAGTTCTGTAGCTATATCTAGACCTACCATGACAGCAGATCAATGCAGAGCATTGAATTTATGCTCATACATAGTGCTTGGAGGTCTGATGGTCTTCTGTTTTTACTCTGTTCAATAGCTTGTTGCTCTGGGACGGGTGATGTTGGATCAAAGTGTCATGAAAGAATTTGGTTGCTGAAGCAGCAGGACTTGCCCTTGAGCCTGTGTTGACCAGAAGAGCAGCTTGCTGGAGAGCAGCTTCTGGACTGGTTCCACTGAAAAATGCTGGTAGTGGCTGAAGGTGTTGTGGCCCCTGTACTGCAGTAACCACTTGCACTGAGAACCCAGGAGGGGAAGCCAGTTAGACCGTGAAAATGGGCAAGACTTAGATGAAAAATGAAAGCTGATATGCTTGTAAGTCTCTTTGCCCCGACCTACATCTGTGTGCTGTCAGGAGCTGCAGAGCATACCTGGTGTATTCAAGGCATGTATGGAAGAGAGAGAAGCAGATGGCATTTAAAAACTTTGTTGCCCATAACTTTCCTGAACTTTCCTGGGCAGGGCCTGCCAGCTTGGGACATGCCCACATGCCAAAGAGCAGCATCTCTAAAAACTGGAAACCAGCACCACTTCTGCATAGTGCATGGTCATCTTGTGGAGCATGTTGCTCTTGTTGCTGAGTCCACTGAAGATCAGAGCCTGAGAATTGTAATTTCCTCTTGCATGTATATGGGTAGTAGAGCTTTTTTAAATGGGTAGTAGAGCTTTTAAAAGAGTAGTAGGGCTTTTTAAAAAATGTTAATAGCAAAAGGAGAATCAGAGATAACATTGGTCCATTGCTTGATGAGGTTGGTCACCTCATAAATAGGGATGTAGACTTTTAATGCCTTCTTCGCTTCTGTCTTCAACACCAATGATGGGCCCTGGAACCCCCGGAGCTGTGTGTTGGAAGACTGTGACTGGGGGGATGATAAACTCCCAGCCAACCCTGAACTTGTTTGAGACTTGCTGCTCCAGCTGGATGCACATACGTCTATGGAGCCCAATGGGATTCCTCCCAGGGTACTGAAGGAGCTGGCTGATGTCATAGCAGGACCACTCTCCATTATTTTGCAAAGGTCTTGGGAGTCTGGAGAGGTCCCAGTTGACTGAAAGCTGGCAAATGTTGTCCCAATTTTCAAGAAGGGAAAGAAGGAAGACCCTCGTAATTAGAGGCCTATCAGTCTCACTTCAGTGCCTGGTGAAATTATGGAGAAGGTTATTCTGGGAGTTATTGAAAGACACCTGAGAGACAACACAGTCATTTGTCATAGCCAGCACAGGTTCACAAGGGGAAAGTCCTGCTTGACTAACTTAATTTCCTTTTATGATAAGGTCACCCATCTCATTGACCAAGAGAAGCCAGTAGATTTGGTAGTTTTGGATGTTAGCAAAGCTTTTGATACTGTCTCTCACAGTATCCTTCTGGATAAAATGTCTAGCACACAGCTAGACAAGTCCATAATATGTTGTGTGAGCAATTGGCTGACAGGTCAGGTTCAAAGACTTACAGTAAATGGGGTTACATCAAGCTGGTGGCCAGTCACCAGTGGGGTTCCCCAGGGCTTGATTTTAGGGACAGTGCTCTTTGAAGTTTTTGTAAGTGATCTGGATGCAGGAGTCAAATGTACATTAAGTGAGTTTGCCGATCATACTAAATTAGGAGGAGCTGTGGACTCCCTCGAGGGTAGAGAGGCCTTACAGAGAGATCTGGATAGACTAGAGAGCTGGGCAATCATCAACCATATGAAATTTAACAAGAACAAGTGCTGGATTCTGCACCTGGGACAGGGTAATCCTGGTTATATGTACAAATTGGGGACGAGAGGTTGGAGAGCAGCCCTGTGGAAAGAGATCTGGAGGTCTGGGTTGATGGCAAGTTGGATATGAGTCAACGGTGTGCCCTGGCAGCCAAAAGGGCCAACAGTGTCTTGGGGTGCATCAAGCACAGCATAGCTAACTGGTCGAGGGAGGTGATTGCCCCACCTGGCACTTCACTGGTGTGGCCCCACCTCAAATACTCTGTGCAGTTTTGGGTGCCTCAGTATAAGGAGGACATCAAACTATGGGAGTGTGTCCAGAGGAGGGCGACCAAGATGATGAAAGGCCTCAAGAGCAAGACTTATGAGGAGCATCTGAGGTCACTTGGTTTGTTCAGCTTGGAGAAGAGAAGGCTGAGAGGTGACCTCATCGCAGCCTACAACTTCCTCAAGGGGGGCAGCAGAGTGAGAGGTGCTGATCTCCTCTCTCTGGTGACCAGCAATAGGACATGAGGAAAGGGAATAAAGCTGCATCAGAGGAAGTTCGGACTGGACATTAGGAAAAAGTTCTTCACTGAGAGGGTGGTCAGTCATTGCAATAGGCTCCCCAGGGAAGTGGTCGCGGCACCAAGCCTGTCAGAGTTCAAGAAGCATCTGGATGACACTCTTAGTTGTATGAGTTAGTGTTAGGTAGTCCTGCGAGGAGTAGGGAGTTGGACTCGATGATCCTTATGGGTCCCTTCCAACTTGAGATATTCTATGATTCTAGGTACATGATAACAAGGATTAAAAATTCATCTCCTGGATCTGCACAGTATGCTGTGGTTGCCTTCTGCCTTTCCCTCTGCAGTTGCACCCTTAGACCAAGCTTGTAAGTTGGTCTTCAGAAGGAAACCAACACTGGTTTCTGCTGTCCCCATAGAAAAGGAATTATTTTCCAAGGCTTAAGGCCTGCTTTATGCCACTTTAATTCTTCTCATCAGATATGGAAGGACTACTGTGAGACACATGCCATATGTCGTAGGTATGTGTTTATGTACATATTCCTCTCTGTGTCTGCTGGAATCTGTGTTAAACAGGAGCTTTGGTTCTTTGGGCCTCTGACTATTCAACTCTGCAAGTATTTTACACTGAACTGTCTGGATAACTTATTAATCCCAAAATTACTCAAAACTGAGCTGCTTGCTCTCTCAGATGTGAAAAGAGTGTCTTGAAAGGATTTTCCTTTTGTCTCATAAAACTCACAAACTGTTATGATTGTAGAATCAAAGTTGTCCTAGCTAAAACCTATTTGTGTTTTCTGAAAATGTCTGCTCTCCTTGACACAGCTGATATAGCCAGTATGGGTTATTCTGTTGGTAATCCACAGGCTCTGGGAATGTCTCAGAGTTTCAACTTATTTCTTTTCTTCTCTGCAATTTATGGTTTATAATTTCCTGTTTTCCTAGTTTTTCCAAAACATATCCTTGAAGTTTGCCTTCAAATGATAAAAAAGTAGGAAATTCAGACTTAAAGAAAAACTTGCAGTTAATTTGCTTTCTGGCACCTAAAGGCCAAAGAGCAACAGGACTTCATTGGGAGACCATATGGGAAAACTCTTGGCTTGCCTCGTTACCTCTTTCTCAGTAATCCCTGCATTTGCAGTGAATCAAGACACTAAAAAGTATTCATTGCTTACAGCATATTGGGGCCAATATATTGGGAAGGAAATTGTTCCATCCTTATACCCATGGCACAAATCACGTGACTTGAGCATTGGTGAAGTTTCCTCTGTCTTCTTCCCCGGTGGACCACAGATTTGGAAGACTGCTTTAATTCACAGCTTGGTGCAATGCTCTGAGGTAAACGCCAAGTTTAAACTTTGTTCAGGGAACAAGGAGGTGTTAGGAAGCCCAGTTTGGGATATTGGAGAAGACAGAAGACCTGGACCTGTTCTGAGAAGGAAGTGTCTTTGTCCTAGCCATAGCACAGCAATAGTTTGAGAACAGGATAAAAGGAGAAAATACTAAGTGCTATCCATGTTAAAAATGAGAAATCCATCTGCCACATCTTTTTTCCTTGGAGTAACTCTGTTGTGACCTTGAGAAGGAAGTTAACTTTTATAGAATGGAGGCCTTAGTGTTAAGGTAAGCTTTCTCGCTGAAAGTGTGGTGGGTTTGTCTAGCCCCTAATGCTATTCCTTTAGCCAAAACTGATAATTCTGTCGTCAACAGGCTCTGACAACTGCAATTGCAACTGCAACTGCAACTGGAGCTAGGGAAGATATGTTGAGGGAATTTCTATTGGCTCCCATTGATCCTGCTATTGAGACCAGGTTGTTAAGAGAGGAAAGGAAGATGCTTTGAATACCAAAGCTATAGCAGCTAAACATCTGTGTGTATGGACACTACTTAGGACAAGATGCCCAGAGTGAGAGAGGCTGCTGGAGAATAATAGTAGGAGAGAGGCAGAATGAATATTCTAAGTTTTTACATACTAGGGGCAGAGATTGGGCTTTGCATTGAAAATGTCTTTGCAAGGTGACAAGGAATAAGGAGATTTGAAGGGTGGAGGACTGTGACTTGGCAGGAGAAGAAACTGGAACTGACCCAAGGAGAAAAGGTAAATATGAATAGGTGAGAGGGGAAGTGAGGACTCAGTAGAGACAGTGCAGCATGTTGTGCAAACTGCTGATATCTTGCTCTGATATTGTGCTCAGTTAGTGAGAGGGGTATGCATGATAAGGCATCTAAGACTTTCTCATTTCCTAGACATCTGGAGGACAGGATCTTGCCAGAAGTAGTAATTTGTAGGAGTCCCAGTCCCGCTTTCTCCCTCCTGCCTCTCTCCCTATATGCCTTCCTCACAAGATTCCTTGTGGTGACCTGGGTTTGGGTGGATGACACCACCAGGATATCTTTTACTAGATGAGAAATTGCTTCTTCGTGCTCGTCTTTCCTTAAGGCATGAAAAGTACTGATAAACATGTGGAAAAAGGCTTGGATGGATGAAATAGTACATTACATTTGCAACCCACAGACCTGTAATCAGTTTATCTTGGAGTCACGAAGAGTTTCCCACCTCTTATAGTATGGGACATAAGCATCCTATTTTCCATGAACTGCTAGCACTTTATATCTTGGGCAATTGTATGAAAACCTGGTCTCTTTTTAGGGAAAATAGAGTCCAGAGGACAAGGAGTAAAGAATTTTCTTACAGCTGATGGCCTAGAGCAACATGTGTTGCAGAAACGATAGACTCAACATACACCTATTAATCATTCTGCTTAATAAGTTTTGTGTTGAATGGTAGTCAAACACCATGCAGTGGTGCTTGTTACTTGTACTGATGATTACCAAGACAAATACTTCCAACAAACACCATGCAAGATAACTTTAAAAGAATATATAACAAAGTCTTGTGAGGTGAGATTGAGAGAATTATCCTGTTGGATTTTATTAAAACTTACTGTCTGGCTACTTATTCTGCTGCCACAGTGCTTGTCAGCTGATTTTCTTTTATCCTGTGCATTGTGTCGATGACTAAATGTATGATGGAGTCCCCTGTGGGTGACTCTCCCCATAACAAGTTATTTTTAGATCTCACTTCTTGACCTTTGTGATTTTCTCACCTGCTTTTAGCCTTCCTGCTTTCTGAACATGAGAGGCAAAGCCACATCGTTTAACTCACGTGCATGTGACAATGCAGGGTTTCTCCTATCTTAGCTGGGGAGTGACAGAGCACAAGGTGACAAAGGCATTTTCTCACTGTTCTGTTGTCTGCTCAGTTTTTCTGTCTTGCACTGATGTGCAGTGAGGCTGGGAGGAAATACTCTTTGTGAGACAAAGGGATATTCCAAGTGTGAAAAAAGCAGGCAGGATTATAAATGGACAATGCAATTTTGAGTTTAAGGATCAGAGGTAGCAAGGAACTCATAGTAACTTGCATTGAACTAATACTTTTCCATCCGTTCACCAATCCATGTGGTCATGGTTCAGCCAACTATTTAAGGAGTTGCTTAATTTTAAGTTTCTGAAGAGTTTCTCAGATTCTTATGCTTAAAATTAATTTTTTTCTCCCTTAGGGCATCTTAAGCTGGAAGTTTCACTAGAATAGTTAAGTGATATTTCTCATTTTCTTACAGGTGCAAATTTTTGGCTGACAACGGAAAAACTGCCTTGTCTTTCCTTCCCCTATTGTTCCATGTTTGGGCGCTGGGATGAAGAGTTGCACATGAAGGAGGTGAACGTGTACTAGGACTGGACCCAGTGTTCCTTGGAGATTAGCAGGGGAGGGATCTATAAATTAATACCCTTCCTCAGTGGAAAAAACTGTAATAATCTGACATTTTTTAAGCAACTGTCTGTGAAACAGTGTAGTACAGGCCTGATGTGTCCATGTCCTCTTGAGGGTATGTAGTGCCTTAGCTGTTTCTCTGCATAAGGCAGATGGATCAGCTCCATCCTGCCTTTACACATAACAGTGGAGAGGGAGGCTTCATACTGTGTCCCGTGGGTGCTGTCAGTGAAGGGCTGAAATCACTGGCTCCTCATACTCTTTATCAAATGTACTAATGGCTCGCATATGCCCTGCTGCAGCCTCCAGTCACAAGTGACCTGAAAATTCTTGAAAACATTTCTTTAGATAATGGTGGTTGGAATGATCCGGTGGTGCTGAAAAGTCATGAGAAAAAACTTTAACCTTCAGGATCTGGATTTCTAGCAGGCACAGCCATTACACAGCAGGGTACTGTTGGGCTGCAGAAAACCCTGTTGTCATCTCTCTTGTGTTAGTGTTCTTGAAAAGGATGAAGCAGGAGAAGGGCTATTTCAAGTGTATAGGAGAGTTTAGAGCACTTCCTGTTGAATTTTGGAGGGCACAATGTTCCAACTTTGCTCCTGTGTGGTTGTAAACCTCTCTGTTGATATTGATGTCAACAGATTGCCAACAAGCAGGGCTGCTGGAGGCAGCAGCACAGCATGTGAATGCTTGCATGCCGTCTGTCTGGGGGAGCACTCTTCACCTATCAGAAATTAAATCCTTAAATATGTGGTGTGATTTCCATGCTGTAGGTATTAGTATGTTTGAGCCAGGTTAGCAGTCCTGCGCAAGGGAAGTCTACAGAAAAGACAAGTCTTTGTAATTTGTATCAGCATCATCCTGAAGTTGAAAGCTCCCAAATCCGTTACTTGATTCCTCAGCAAGATACTTTTCCGGGAATTTGAAAATGTGACACACTGGTGCCTGACCGACTCACAAGGCTGAAGTCAAACTAGTTGTAAAATTTCTTCATGAAAGACTTCAATGGAAACTGTGTTTAACTGAAACTGCTTACTCTGTGGTTTAGGGACAGCAGTGAGGAATTAGTGGCAAGTGACTAAACTGAATTTAGAATGAACTTTAGTCTATAAAACATGTATAAGATTTTCTAGGAAAAGGATTTGATTTTAAGCTAACTTTCTCTAGATGCAAATTAATATTGCATGTTCTATGAGGAACAGCTGAGGACTCTGGGTTTGTCTAGTTTGGAGAAAAGAAGGCTGAGGGGCGACCTCATTGCTGTGCACGGCTTCCTGAGGAGCGGAGGTGGAGAGGGAGGTGCTGAGCTCTTCTCCCTGGGATCCAGTGATGGGACACGAGGGAATGGTTCGAAGCTGCACCAGGGGAGGTTCAGACTTGATATTAGGAAGCATTTCTTTACCGAGAGGGTGGTGAAACAGTGGAACAGGCTTCCTAGAGAGGTGGTCGATGCCCCGTGCCTGTCAGTGTTTAAGAAGCATTTGGACAATGCCCTTAATGACATGCTGTAGCTTTTGGTCAGCCCTGAAGGGGTCAGGCAGTTGGACTTGATGATTGTTGTATGTCCCTTCCAACTGGAACTATTCTATTCTATTCTATTCTATTCTATTCTATTCTATTCTATTCTAGTATTTTGCTAAAAATAATGTAATTGCTTTTTTTTATATCTATCACTTGTTTTTTGATATGGCTGTGAACTTCAGTGTTTCTCATCCTTTCAGGCTGATGGCAAGTTTCCTACTGATTCACTGTAGAATACTAACGGTTGTACTGTGGTTAATGCACTGCAGTAAACAATTCTCAAAATCAATCCATATGAAAAGGAATATCAGACAGAATTTTTTTTATGGAATTACCTCCTCTGCAGTAAGTTCTCCCTGACGGTTGTAGTTAGTGATTGTCCTATTTCCAGAAGCTGGCATTTCCGAAGTTCTCTGCATTTTACTTAATTTTTACATATTTACTATTAGAATTCTGAATATTCTCCCTAGTGTAAATATTTTAATACTTTTAGAAAATAAGCCTTGCAAAGCTTCAAACTGATCCTTTTGGAGTTCTCAGTGGCTGCTAGCTTAACGTGGTTTTGGCTGTTGTGGAAGTGTAACCCCGTTAGTAAGTGAGTTTTCCTAGTCTACTATGGCTAATGCAATACAGTGATTTTTGTATTGAACCTTTCCCTACCACTCACACAAAGATCCTCTTTGAGCACAAATACTTGAAAATACCAGCAAACACTGCTGTCCTTGTCATCCAAACAATGAGATCTTATGCAATTTTAAATAGGATGGATTTTTTCCCTTCTGTGGAAGGAAACATCAATTTTGCTGCTTACAGAAAATTAATTTTCAGTTAAGCATTAAACGCAGAGAACAGACACATATTACTGAATCTTGGCCATAATAAAACTGATAAAACTCTCATTGGCTTAGTATGACCAGGGTTTTCTTCTCAGCAAGGTTATTATGAGAGATTGTACAAGTGAGAAAGCCTGTCCTCTCACCTGATGGACTCATTCTTAATCAGAGCCAGCTGAAGACTTTTCAGCCTTGGGAACAAAGCTTTGCTAGCCAAAGATGAGAAACAGGACTATTTTCTGCCTCAGGGAGAAAACAGAAGGATGAGAAAAGTCAGGACATAAACAGGAAGCAGGGCAGATGTCTGGAGGGTAAGGCTTACCACTTTTTTAGGTTTTAGGGGCTGCGACAGATGCCAGAAAGCAAAAATCATCCCTTAGCTCAGGTCTCTGATACCAGCAAATCAGGCAGTAGAGCCATGGCCTCTTTGAATTTTTCAGCAGTCTTAACCTGAACCTTGCTCTGCCTATGTTTAAAACTACCATTGTTTGGACCAGTTCAGCAGATGATGAAAGTAAAACACTCTTTTGAAGTCAGTACTGCTACCATGGCTTACCCTAGATGAATATCTGGCTCCATGTTTATGGGTTTGGCCCAATATATATTATGTTATTACATGACATATAATGTTATCCTTGAAATTTAAGATTACCTAAATAGATGACAGCTCTGGCTCTCCTCTGGTAGAGCTGGCTCCATTAAAATTCAAATAAAAACCTGTTGTTTGGCTTTGCTGCAGAATTTCAAGTCATAAGAGTGCTTGTAAAAGCTAGGCATTTTTCCTGTGGCATGAAGAATAATTCTTTATTGGTATCTGCAGTAACATGGTTATAGACTGATGCTTGACCCTTGATGTACAAAGAAAAATAACTTTTGTCAACAATAGAAATAGACTTAAGGCAGTAATATGGTTGCAAAAGGGAAACACAGGTGGCTGGTATGATTTAATCCTTACTGTTAAAGTCAGAGGTGTTTTCCTGTTGATACCATTAGGTGTTGTAGGTCAGACCCCTCAGAGAGATGCACAGAAACAAGCAGAATTTTCCAAATGAGCTGCAGTTGTTACAAGAAGCAGGCACGTCTGGCCTCTTCTAGAAATGTGTCTGAACCACCCACCACAACAAACAGCCAAGATGATTTAAGCAATGCTTCCAGCCACTGAAGCAAAACTCTTTCAAGTGTGGCTCATAAAGTGCCCCATGGCTTAAGTGATAATGCACTTAGGATCTAGATTGGGGGTGATATTGCATGCCTTTACTCAAGGTACTTAATTTATTCAACCTGTTGCCAGTAGTGAGGCAGATCTAAAAGGCTTCTGCTTTACCTCATAATTTGTTTTCTGCTAACTCATCCAGAAACCAGCCTGAGGTCATCTTATAAAAATAACTTACTTTTTATGAATTGGGTTTTGCAGAAATTGCGTTCTTCTTTGTGCTTCTCTTCATGGATGTGGCTAGGGAAGGTTCATAGATGGCTATAGAGAATTGTCCAACATGTTTGCTTATAAATCAGCTGTTTGTAAAGCAAAGCAGAATTTTTAGAAAGGATTGGGTCTAAGCTTATTTGACAGGGAGGAGTTGGGGGCTATTCAAAGAAGAGAGGAGATAATTGAAAGGGGGGGAAGGAGGTGGAACAACATAGGGACAAACGTGGAGTGTCTTTACCTCTTTGAGAGAGGGATCAGTCCCAAGATTTCTGTGCTTTCCTGTCCTTTTCTGTCTTTTCACCATGCCACTGTGAAGAGGGCTGTGTTGTTACACAAGGAAATTAATGCTAGAAAACTCTAGAGCAGTTCTTAATGTTTATATTAATGACTGTGTACAGCTAGGTCCCTTTATGGATGATGAATAGCATTGAACAGCAATCTTTTGTAAGAGAAAAGGGAAAATGCATATGTATTTTTTTTCTCCTTAAGGAGTACTTTATCAATGCAAATGGTTTTAATACCCTTCATAGTGCTGAGGTAGCAAACATTATTCATTACAAAGAGCACTTGCTTTTCTTCAGTGTGGAAAATATTGATCTGACCTTAAAAATACCAGATTTAATGTAGGCAAAGGCAAGCATTTTTTGCTAAAAAGGGGCAACATTTGTATAATGTCTTTGTTCCTTGGTATTAAAATACAACTTTAATTTGAGAGGAATATTGAATTTTTCTGAAAATGTGTCCTACTTACTCAGAAAAATAGGCTTGTTGCCTTATCTTCCAGGTCTCTGTACAATAAAATATTTCTAGAAAGTCACGTAGCAACTTCCTAAGTGAATCGGAGTGATTTTGAAGATTCAAAGAGAAATGCATTTGTGGTGGCAATGCATAGGAGTGCACTGATTAGCAGTTCTCACTGCACAGAGGCATCCCTCCTGCTTTGTTCTGAATACCATTATTTTCCCCCTTTCAAGGGGATCCTTTTGTCTTAATTTGAAATGGCTATTTGATGAATTATGTGATAATAAATATCCCATAGACATTTAGCCGATTGCTCATGCACCTTTGAGTAAAGCTGATTGGGAAGTGGATAGTAGTCTTCAGTACTTGTATAACTGTGTCCGCAGTCCTGCAATGGAAAAGAACAATGTGAATAAATCAACGTTGATGAAAAGTGAGGATAACTTATTCACTGCTAAAGATCATGTTCTCTTGCTAATCAGCTTAACTTCCGTTTCCTTTGAAATTGTTTATACAAGAGTGCTGTAGTGGAAATTATAATCCAGAAAGCAGAGGAGGATAATACACTGTAACTTACTTAATGCTGACTTCAAACTACAAAAACAGAACACCACCACCACCCCCAAAATACTGACATTCAGAGGACAGTGTAGCCAGTAGCCTGTAGGATTTAAAGTACTCAGGTGAAACTTTTATTCAGTAATTGTTCCTGTTCTTCCATTTCACGTTCAAGGATTTACATACATGCAGCTTTAGGTGAATATTATTTTGCTGTTAAGTTTCCTAGATGAATTATGAGGATTCAAGATTACACTTTCTAGTGTATCAGACAAAGTATGTCATCTGGGACACTGAAACATCACCACTGTATAGAATGTCGTGGAAGTCTGATCCTCCAAGTAACTTGATCACAAATGAACGTCTATTAAAGACATTAAACTCTGTTTTGCTTTGTTATTTAATCTTACTGCTTTAATAATGTGCTCTTGATTAATCAGTGTTTAGTGCCATTCAGGAGGATATTTGCCTCTAGAAATACCACTTTAATGTTGAAGAAACAGCAATTTTGTTGTGTTTTCATGCTGCAATGTTTGGGAAACACTGTGTACTCTTCAGAACCCAATTTCTCTATCAGAACTCAGTTTCTGTGTTCCATACCCCAGTTCTCTGTTTCATCCAAGGGCTGTGGCTATTTAACTATTTCCCTGGACATGGCTAGAGAGGCCTGATAGCAAGTGATGTAAAAGAAAATCACTTTTCCACATAATTCAGAGAGCGAAGCCACAGCGTTTCAAGTCCTTTTCTCTTCCCTCATTTCCAGGAACAGGCACAACAGCCTAGACTTTCTTTGCACTGTGCTGGTGTCCTTCCTACTGTGTGTGAGCAATTTGCTTACACTACTCTCAGTTGCATAGGTGTCCAGTATATCTAGTGCATGTACAAACATCTTGCAAAACTGTTAGTTCTGCAGAGCTTTATAACCATTTAGTTCTTGAAATCAGCTTTGAGACAAACTTCCTAGAGAAGGATGATACTGAGGAGAGAGTAGGTCAGTTTCTTAATCAGAGACTCCTCCCAGATGGTGATTGACAAAGACTAAAAAACAAGGTCCTTATTTCTCTATTTTCTTTGTTTCAAAGACTGGTCAGCAAGTCAATTTTCTTGTGATGTTTGTAGCTTTTTAACCTTTTCAGACAAAATATGACGCACTGTTTGCATGGTACTTCTGGGCTGGAAGCCACTGGTTTTCATTTGGAAATGACATGAGAAGCTCTGATTCTGTGTTTAATTTCAAATGAAATCCGTGTGGCAGTAATGCAGAGCAGCACTGTGCTGGGTCCTGGTTACAATGAGCACCTCTAATTGAATTGACGAAAACACTCCCCTTTCTTCCCTTCCCCTCCAGCTCCCCCAAGTTCAAAGTATTAATATGAATAAAGAGCTGGCATGAAATGAGGGCAAGAACCCCTTCCAAACAGCATGCTCCAGAGCTCCTGGATAAAGAAACCTTACAGCTTTAGCTGATGCTATGATACAGGTCAAGCAGCAATCAACTTCACTGCAGAGGAAAAAAGAGGGAAAAAGTGGGGAGAGTGCACTAGAAAGATCAGAAAAGGAAATGTTGGTAAGTGTAAAATGAAGGGATCTTCAGCTGCTGGGATAAACCCTGTAGACTGGGTTATTCTAGAGTGTACACCAGCCAGTGGGTGCCCTGGGAGAAAACTGCAAAGGCAGGAAGCAATCCTCTTACTTTGTCTTCATTTTGAAGATCGTGCAGGCTCTGGATATTCTCCTTGAGACTGCTTCCAGCCACGTGGAAAGCTGCCTTTTCTCTAGTTGCTACCTTCAGACTGAGTTAGCCAACTTCTTGGGGATTTAGGGTAAAGCCAAGCTGTCTCTGATGGCAACTTGCCCATCTAGGTGTAGATAAAATCATTAAATTCTGACTTCTCTAGTGCCTTCCCACAACTTCCTTTTATTGGTGAGTTGACAGCCACGCTGTTCCTGGGAAGGAATAGTAATGCAGCTTACTGTTTGCAAGTGAGCATTCACAGTATACGCTCTCAGAAACAACTACAATACACACAGGTAAATGCAACAACAATGGGAACGTCCTGAAGCTGTTGAATGATTTCTGGCCCATGTGCGACATCTGGACTGTGGTCTTGTTGAAGTTGCAGAACTTGTTTCTACTGACAAAACCAATGTTCATTGTCCTTTCCTTACACAAGACTGAAAGACAAACGGAGAGAAATTCTGCTGTGTCCAAACCCCGGGACAAAGTCTGGACAAAAACATTCCCTGAAACTTTTGACCAATAGCTTGCTAAGACTCTCAGATACAAAAGCGTCAGCTGCATGTGGACCCACCCAGCACTGCTACACACCACACAAGGTGACCTCCAAGCAAGCTCCATATTCGATTCTTTTTTCAGCTTGGGGTTTATGTCCTAAGGTCAGCCACAGCCCTCGTACTGCTGGTTGGCAAAGCTGTGCACCGTGCAGATAATAAAAAAATTCTGGTGGGGTGAAAATCAGGAAGTGAAATACTCTGCTACATGTGAGTCCTGTAGATTTCTAATCACTCTCTCATCGCTATCTGTATTAATGGGGTAGAAATTGTGTGAGGATGTTTCTTCCCAAATCTAGGAGACTGTACAGAGGCCAGAACAATGGCTCTTTCCTATGCCTCGCCCAAGTCCTGAGAAGGGCCCCAGCCTCTCTGCAGTGCTGACACTCATCTGATGATAGTTTTCTTCCGACTTGTCTGCGTGCTTGGCGTTGTGCTGCCATAGCATCTATGTGGCTGTTGGTGTTACATCTGTGTGCTCTGACATGACTTGCAGAACAGAGACAATCCCATTGTCTGGTCATTTAAAACTGGATTGGGCACAGCTCTGGAAATGTACTGTCAGGATGAGCTCTGGGCTTGCTGAGATAGCCTAACTGGTCTCTTCCATCTTTCAGCTTCCGTGATTTTATTAAGAGTCCCTTTGCTTTTAATAATTAACGTCTCTCTTTGCTTAATTTGCAGCCATTAGTGGCTTTGAGACAGCTGATAGAAATATCAAATACTTTTCATGTGAAGCCTAACTGAAGCAATCGGCAAACAACTCCATATCTGTCCGAACTTCAAGTCTTTTACCATTGCAGTTTTGATCAGTGAGAAATGCAAGTTCTCCCTTCTGAGATTTTCTCTTCCTTTCTGGTTCCCTTCATCTATTCATCTTCGTGGGAGTACAGTGACCACTGCTGTTTAGCACATAAAACAGTTTCAGGCAGGGCTGCCCTCTCGTAACCTTCCCTGAGGTTACCGGAGGTGCTTGGAAGGCAAATCAGCCTGGGAGCGAGCTGAAGGGCAAACTGTTGTCTATGTTGCTTTTCCCTGGTCTCATTACTCCCTTGCCTTCTTGTACCACGGAACAGACCATTTCCATTCGACCCCTCCTCACTTTTTGCTGGCAAACAAAGCATGAAATTGGAAGACCTTTAGCCTCCATAACGAAAAATAAGTACATTTGTACTTAAACCCCCCATTTATAGGCTTTACATGATATGCTTTTGGGGCGGTAGGAAATAAGATTCCGGTATTTGAGAAAACATTTTAGTAGCTGGGTATAGAAATTCCCTCTCTAATTAACCTGTCCAAGGAAAGTGGCTTCAATATTTTAGATATGATTTGTTTCTGTAATGTAACTAAGCTGTTAAACTTGTTAGTGATCACATGGCAGATGGATGGGTGTCTTGTGAATTTGAGCAAATACTATCTGCTTAGAAGGCATAAAAAAATAATTCCAAACTCTAGCTCCTAGCTGCATAGGCAAGTGAGAATTTTAATATATAGAAATACCATAAAGCTTTCTGTGCACACATAAACCCTCCCTTTAAGCACTGGGGCTTGGTGTCAGAGGCCTTCTGAGGAAAACCAGATTTCTGAAAGGCAAGAGGTGAGCTACTCTTCAGCAAAATTGCGGTTTTATAGACATTCCCAAAATCACATAATGAGAAGCGGTTTGTTTTTCTGGAAGTAACTCAGTTATTTTCCTTTCGTGCTAAGAAGTTCCAGATATCTGCAATGAGATTATTTTTCCTTTCCCCTAGCCTCCATTTCTGATTGCATATGAAATGTTCTCTAAACTCTTTTCAGAGCCGGAATAGATTTATTCCCAGTTTTAAGCCCCTTTACTTTGACACCAGACAACCTGATCTGCCCTCCAGCCTAAGGCTGAATACAGCAATGAGTGCGGCGTGGGTGGAGCCACGAAATATTCAGCAGACTCCCTGCATATGTACTAGACCACCCACGAGGGGATTACTGCATGAGCAAGGCTTCAGGTTGCAAGAGGCATCTCCTTCTAGGACTTTCCAGTGCTGCTACACAAAGACGTACAAACATGCTCAAGGGCAAAACAGATGACTTGCACCCCATCCAAGACACACAGATGCACACACTGAAACAGTTGCACGTGAAACCTCTTCCTCCAAGAGCTTCAGCTATTGACGCCAGTAAATGCTGACATCTGCCTAACAAAGGGTGGTCTGCTGGATGTCCCCGCAGGATGGCCACAAACACGCGTGCAAATACAGACATGCAATGGTGGTCACTTAGGCAGGGATGAGCTGTCAGACTGCAGGCCCCATCCATGTGTACGTGTTGATAATTGGCCTTTTTTTAAATAGTCCAAGTTTTGGGGGGTCTTCCTCTTGCCTTGTATCTCTGGTGAATCGTTTTGTTTTTTTTTTAACTAATGCCTATTCCAAGTAGGCAGCTGTGCATGAACTTGTCTGGAAAAAGTTTAATCCAATGCTGGTTCTGCACACAAATTGCGTAACGATCTGTGCTGTTTCTTTTTACCTCTAGCACCATCTGCTTCCTAGCCTACCTGAGCTGACTGTCCCCAGTCTGCTCCAGCTCTCTTTGTACACACCTAAGGTTCCCAACAGGTTGATGTAACCAAAAGAGGAAAAAAGTCTCTAAAACTGAGAAGTATTGTGTCAGTGCTGACAGATACAGGTTGGGAAACTCTAAACACTATAGAAATGACAGCAGAATGTAGGTGCTCTCATTTTTAACTTCCCATTTACATTTTAGGCTGTTTTACTAATAAGCCTCACATTGAGGGCATAATGCAAAGTCCATCAAAGTTACCTTCAAGTGCTCTCCAAGTCCTGGAAAAGATGAAGGTGTCTGTAGCATTCACTAGCTATTGCTGAAGTGAAAGCTAGAGATATGCATGCAGTCTGTGTCCTGGCCCTGCCCCGTCTCCCTTTAAACTGGCAGCATTGCCGTATTGGAGACGCTAAGTCTCTGTAGCATCACTTTTGATGGATCTCTGCTCTCCATCATTGACCCAGGTATTTCCCTAGTGCATCCAAAGATGCTTCAAGTGTTCTTGAAGCATCCTTTTGAAGGATGTCGTCATACCATTAATCGGATCTTGGATGTGTTGTGTATGCGTTTGGTGACTCCACCTGAACCTACAACCTTACAAGTAAACGAGAAATTGGCGAAAGAGCAAAGTAGGTGTAGTATGTGAAATAACAGTATAAAGTCCTGTCCGTTTGCCTTGGTGACAGTCAGGAGAGACGGTTCAGCCTCTGCATGCCAGTGTACTTAGTAGAGTCGGTCAAAGAAGGTGTATAAACAACTTAGTATCTAAATGCAACTTCTTGGAAAGCAGAGCAATCTGGGCAAGGCTGGCTGGGCTCCACCAGGGAACACACAATGCAGCCAGTGTATTTTTCCAGGAACGCTGGAAACTAGCTCTCAATGCCCTGCTGTTTGCCTGTATCTCTCTTGGTGACCCTGTGCTAACACTTGCAGCGCTGCATGGCCGTGAGCTTGGCAGTGCTGTGTGTTTCGGGTGGGATGTTTTAGGAATTCTGGAAGGCATGGAGAAGGAAGAAAGGATATTAAGAGTTGCCTGCTCAGTTTACCCATATCATGGTGAGGGTGGGAATTTTCACTGTAGGTATAATGAGTTGCATCCTGGCTCCTCCACAATACAGTGTCTTGTTAACATCTTCCTCCCTTTCTTTTTTTTTTTTTAAATTAAGGGTTAGACTCCACAAAGGCTGGGGGGATCTAGAGCCTTTGAACAGCAGAGGGAGCGACACCATCCCAAGAAGGGCTGACCACTTCATCACTATTCTTCCTCTGCTCTGAGAATTCATTTGCTAAAGAATTTGCTAATTTCCTTCCCAGGAACCAGTAAGTCATTCTGTCCCTAATCACCTGCTCAGAAACAAAAGTGCCTTACTCCTAGATGCCCAGATTCAATGCCGCAGGTAATGAAATACAGTTGAGAAGCTATAATTTAAGTCAGAGTTATCACTAAGTAGTTAGAGCACAAATTTTGTGATATGCGAAATAGTGCCTGAGTATTACTTGTTTTCACAAGTCTAGTTGAGGGATGGGGCACTACTTACTACAGTAACAAGCCCACAAGTTAACATTTTCCTTGCTTTCATACATTTTTTTTTCTCATAAGAAAATGTTGGGACAGGCAGATGAGGTGCTCTTGTTTTAGGCCTCTTTCTCCCTCAAGAGGCTGACCCTGATGAGCAAGCTGTATAACCTGAACGCCCAGATTCACAGCCGTTTGCATGGCGTCTGGCTCCTGCTGGGCTCAGGATACCAGCAGCAGCTCAGTGTCTTCCCTCTGAAAGGGAAGTACACTCCTTTGGGCTGTGTTTTGAAAACTTTTGGATGCTTTCTAAAAATTGACAACCTGAGTAGGAGGAAGGAATCTGCTTGAGTTCTTGTGAAGGTGTTTTCCATTTTGAGCTAATTCCAATAATTATTAAACCAGACAGTCCTCATAGATGGGGTTTAAAGTTAAGTAATATAAACAGTGTGTGATGGGATTTTCTTTTTGGATAGAAGATCCTTCAGAAACCCAAATTATCCTTTGATTCATATCTGACTAATGTATACCATTAGTATTGATGTGTAATGCTACACAAGAAAAGAATTGAATGAAAGTCTCACTTAGTCTCTGGACCAGAGAAGTGCTTATGTATGTGCTTAGTTATCAGTGATTATGGTGCTAGAAACATTTCTTTCAAAATGTGTCTTGATAGAAAATCATAGCTTTGATAAAATGGAAGTCTTCACTGTTGTATGAGGAAACCTTCTCTCTCTCTCTCTTTTTTTTTTTTTTTTTGAGGAATACAGATGTCCCCAAACAATAATACTTTGTTTTAAAAATGCTGTTGTCATGCTTCACCAGTACTGTATTTCTGAACCGCACTATTCCCAGCCAGCTTGCAGTTGCTGTTGCTCACATATAGATACCCCTGCACCAAATTATCTCGTCTGTGACAATAATATGTCATCTAAAGGGATAATAATCTACCAACAAGATTCTGAGTTCATCCTTTTGCTCAGACAGTGTACTCTTGCGTGAAGTCTCGGCGTTCAAAGTTAAGCACATTCAAGTAATTTGACCGGGAATTCTGCAGTCTGATGAGCAGACTGTCAGCCCCAGAGTAAATTGCTTTGTTTTCTTCAGTGGTTTGGTTTAGACTTTAAACGTTAACCATGACCTTCAAGGATTACACAAGGTTTAACCCCAAAGCAATAAAATATTCCATTTCCTTCTATCTCAAGCAGTGCATACCTACGAAGCCTGTGTAATTCAGCTGAGCATATGGAGACTATCATAAAGTGGAACACTCAATACTTAGTGATTCTTTTGCTGACACCATGTCCCTGTAGATAAGCCATGGTAGGCATTATGCTATTGCTCTTTTCTTTGGTTTTCCATAGCTGTGAAGATTTGCCAGCTTCTAAACTTCCTAGATGAAGTTCACCCTTGCTAGCCTTGTGCTTCACGTTGCCACCCAAGCAAATCATGCAGTAATCTCACTGCAGTGCAATTTTGATTATTTTTCATCCCCTCCTCAAAACTTTCACGGTAGAGTAAACTTCAAAGGAATATTCTAGTCAGCTGAAAGTGAAGTATAGCTTCTAAATAACATGGGTCAATTTTATTCTTGGTCTAAACACCCAGCTTCAGAGGGTGTTTGTCCCTGACAGCAGTTTGTTACTCCCACAGTTAAGTCCACAAAGTTACATGAGGATACCAAAATATCTTGTAAATTAAAAACTTTGTAATTACAATGCTTAGCATTTATTGTTGTATAGTTGGCACTGGTTCATAGAAATTATTCAGACCAGTGGGCTATCCTGTCTCATATCCTGTTGTTGGCACTGGAAGCAGCTTTAGGGGAAGTTTAAGAAAACTATGGGGTATAGCTACAGAATAGTTGAGGATGATGATTGTAATGTGATACAGTAAGGTTAATAAGTAATACATTTAAATACTAGAATTTCAGTCCTCCAAATCTTGCATTCTGTTACTGAGGACTTGATTTCTGTGGTCTTCAAGTTTTCTTTAATTTGTATCTACAAATTTTTAAATATGCTGCCAAAGTTCACCAAAAGCTGAGCAAATAAGACCATTTTTCTCCTCTGTAACTTAAAACCTCCCAGAAAGTCCATTATCGAACCAGTACTTTTATTTCCTCATCTGCCATGTTTTCATCTGGAAAAGCTTCCATGAAATTTTCTACCTCTCTGCATTCCTGCACAAAAAATGGAGGGAAAAATAATTCCTTGAGAACTTAGTAGAAATAGCTCTTCCCTCTATTTTCATGAAATTAAGTGAAATAAGTGTATGTGAAGGCTTTTGAAGAGGTTCTTGTTCAGTGGCATACTACCCTATGTAAAACTGCATGGAGTTAATCATACTCTACAGCTCTTCTGAGGTATTAGTGCTTGCTTTGCGTCCCAGTTTACTTTCTTCACTAAATAAATAAAATATGGTTGTCTGTCTGTGCAGAGAACTTTTATTTGTTTTCATTTGAATACACCTGGAAAGGAAAATTTTTCGGACAGCTATAAAACAAATACCATAGTTTGAAATATGCAAACAAATTATATCACAAGTATAAAGAGTCAAAAAAAGAAGAAAATAATGTAGTTCTAGGGTCTTAGGAATGCTTTAAAAACTTTGTATTCTATCAATCAGGTGTTGTCTTTGAGGCTTTCATGTTTTCTGTAACTTTCTCATGTCTAGTTTAAGACAACAGCTATTAATAGTGAAATTATTTCTCATGACAGTTGAGCCTGAGCAGGGCATTTGCTTTCAAAGTTAAACCTAAACTTTTCCTTTTGTACTATGACCCATCCTTTCCTCCTCACTCCTCTAGTCCTTGATACAGATGTCTTTGCTGAGATAGTTATAATTTATTTGTTAAATTGGTCTTTACTCTTAATAACTCATGCATACCACCCAGATTTGATATAAATTCAAAACTAGAGGTCAAGCCTCATTCTAGTGAGGAAATAGTAATGGCTGTGTATAAAAGAAATCTGGAACACAAAAAAGCAGAGATCCAGATATTTTTCTGTAGATGTTTAGAGGACTATTCTAAGCCAGATGGTTGTGTTTCCCCACCATCCGCCTTTCTCTGTTATTTTAATGTTTATTACCAAAATTCTCCTGTACTGATTATAATTATAAACCTGTGGGGAGGGAACAAAAAAGAATGGAAAGAGAGCCAGAATGAGTTCTAGGTGTCTGAAACACCTAAAAATATTAAGTCACTTTTTTACATGCCTGTATATACACTTAGAAGCTTGAAGTGATAGTCACTTGAAATATTGTGCATCATATTTAGCTCAGAAGTGAGACTACCACAAATTAAACACTCCTAAACAAAATTTATTCCTCTACAAAGAGAAGTGGGAGGGGACATAAGGAAGAGCCTGAGGAACTGTAGGCATGCTCAGAGTTTCATTTAATGATGAAATCACACTGTTTACCAGCCTGTTGCTGGTCAGAGGCAGACTCTCTTCCATTGGTGTTGTCATACAGGTGGTGCAGTGGGCCCTAAAGCTAATAGGAGAGCTGTGGGATGGCGATTGCAGGGTAAAGAGAATCCTATGGGGACCTGGAACCATCAGATGACCTCTTCCTGCAACCAGTGTAGGGGTCTAGGTGAAGTAAATAGCCTATTGTGTGTATTACTGAGCTATCCCAAGAAAGTGAGACTAGAGGAGTGCTAGGCCACCCTTCTGTACCTCCTTGGCCAAGCCTAGTGAGAGCTCTCTTGAGTTTAGTCAAATTCCAGGAGGAGAACAATGTCGTATGAACAGATGGGCTTCCTTCCCCTCATCTCTGGGATTACGTGGAAATAAATTAGCCCGGAGGAGAAAAGCAAAAATGCTCACTGTCTGAGATTATTCAGCCAAACTACAAGAGAAAGAAGCCTTCTTCCAAAATCCCTGTTGTGCCTGGGCTCATCACTGGGAGAGCTGATCTCATATTGGGAAGCAAACCAAGATATAATGTCTGTAACCAGCCAGATGTAGCCAGGCTCTTAATTCTGTATGCACAACAGAAGCTTGGCAGCGGTCTGTTCTTCAAGACATAAAGGTCATCTCTGCTGCCTAGAGCTTCACTGGAAGACATTGAACAAGAGCTATCTGACAAAATTCTGAGTTTGTTTCCTCTCCTGGGGGCTGGCATGATTTTTACACTTGTATCCCCAAAAAACTATCATGGGGGTTATCATCTATTCTATTTTGCACATGTACCATGTTGGTCATGTTGTAGAAGCATATATTTCTCCACAGCCTGTCACTTAAGTTGTGTCAGCTTTTGCCTTTACAGGACTGAAAAGTACAGGCTGCGCTGAAGTGGTTTCCTTTGCTGAGTGAATGGTTGAAGGAAGAAGTTGCCAGTCCTTGTCGCGTTTGGTAGCCACTATGAAAGACACCCAGTTTTGCATTCTGCGAGGAAGCTACATAAATTAGTAGGGCTGCAACTGTCGTCTTTAGACCATTTGACTGTTTTGTGCTGCAGTTGCACATTGTGCATGCTGGATCAGAAGCCTGACAGAGGCATTGCCACAATATGCACGTATGTCTGATGGGGCACGTATGTCTGTCTGATGGGACACTGGTGCTTTGTGAGGTTTGCTACTGCTGCTGCCCATACTAAGTTTCTCAGGCACCTGAATAGTCTGTTTCTGCTTGGCCTTACTCCATTTGTCAGGTTTAGTCAGAAAAAAATATTCCCCAAGGTCAAAACAGCAGGGACAGTTGTTTCAGAGGTAAGGGGGGAGGAATAATTACCTTCCTCTGCAGTGTGGCCTGCAGATCAGTTTCTAGGCATGTTCGCATTATTAATTCTGTGTTCCTGCAGGGTTACAAGGTTTTCATCTTGCTCCAGTCTTATGATATCGCTGTACGATTTGAGGCTATTGGTTCTGTATTACTGTCTTCTGTCTATTTTAGGAGAATGTCATTTGTGACTTGTTAGTATGAAGGAAGTATGGGGAACTTCTCTTGCGACGCCTTCCAGAAGGAACATCTAGCACACAGTTCCTTGTTGGTTGCATGACAGGAAACTTGTCCAAGCAGGCAAATCTTTTCATGCCTATACTTCTATACTGCTGACTGTATCTATCAATAGAAAGCTCCTCCTAATATATGTTCTGAAATTCTCACAAAAGCTAGAGAATGGTTTATTTCTCTCCTCATGACTTTTGCAGGTCATTCTGATGAAAACAGAGGGTTTGAGAAGGTGGTTCTACCCACAAGGTCGTGTTACTGCAAATGGCATGTTCTGCAACTGGAGTCTTGTGGGAGAGAGAAACAACTTCACAAAGGTGTCAATTCTCTTCCAGAGGCCTATAAAATACTCAGTGAGCATGAATTCAGATTATTCTGTAGGCTGGAACAGCAAGTGTTCGGGTGATTTTTTTTCCCCCTTTTGAATTCCAATTAATTGGGTTTCATAATTGTCCAACAGAATAATTATTCGTCATGCTAGTTGTGAAGCTCAATTAGGATTATAACTGAGGTGCTGTAGTATTCTAGCACTGAATCAGAAAGAAAAACCCCAAATTTGGGTGAGGGGAAGGGGTTTCTTTGAAATAAGGAAAGCTCATTAAACCCCTGTGCTCTTTAACTGCAAATTTGTTATTGTATATGACCAGCCTCCCAGCAAGGTCCAGTGTGTAATGTTCCTTCAATCCATCAGGTTTACATCTCCTCCTGTGAAAATATAGTTGGGCAGTAGTCTGCTCCTTGTGACCTTCGGATACCCTTCCTGTGTGACAGTGATGTGGTAGGGCCCAGCACAAGTGAGCTATTGTCCTTGCTTGCTGGATGAGTCCTTCCCGTCAGAGCACGGCACGGTGCTTTGCCGACTGCCAAAACTCCCCTTCCCCCCACACCTCCTTTCCCCCTGCTTAAAAATAAAAAGCACCGGGATTCAATATTTTTATAACTTTTGGGACCCCTTGCTTGGAGAGGAAGGGGGAGGGAGGGAGGATGCAGAGCAGCCACAGCAAGCGGGTTCGTGCCTCTTGATTCATCCCTTGGAGCTTCTTTCACTGGGTAGACCTGAAGAAGCCAGCACTGCCGTGCAAGCTTTTTCCTGGTAAGGAAAAGTGTCTCCTCTGCTCCGTACGGCAGACATGAAAGCAGCTGGGGTCAGGGTGGGTGGGTGAGGTTGCCAGAAGACTGCTAGGGTCACAGACTGTCTGGGATGCAAACAGCAAGTCTGGTGCTTACTTTTTTATGTTTCCATGTTCAAAGACTGAAAACCCAGGGGATCCCAAACTTCCTGGTCCTTTGAACTTGCAGATCAGTGGGGATACTGGGTGAAATCTTAGCTCCTCTCTAATTTCAATGGAATCAGGGTTTTCGTTTGTTAGGGGTGAGTAAAACCAAGGAAATAGTTCTGGTTTTGTGACTATTAAAAGAGCATTCATTGCTTGACTTCGTATACTTCCTAAATTTGTAACAGTACAACAGCAGAACCTTTAGTCTTACCCCTAGGCCAGCTAGCTCACATCAGCCTGCAATGATCTACGCTCATAGCTAACAAATCGTATGCACCTGAGATATTTTATGTCCCAATGGATTGCCATTTATTTTCTAAAAGTTCATTTCAATTTCCACACTGCACACTTACTGCTTCTCTTCTCCAGATACGTTACAAAATTAAATAATTTTTTTTTTTGCAACACCATAGCAAAGACATATTCTACCTGATTTCCTACCATGCATGTAAAGATACAACATATTTAGAATAACTAGTGCTATTAGAAAAAAACCAAAACAGGGCAAGTATATGTTGTACAATTTGAAAGCCCATGTATTTGAACAAATATTAATAGATTTTTTTCTGGCTACCAAAAAATTACTTTTGTGACCTGTAATTAGTTCCTCTAAATAACAGTTTATCTTTCTCTGAAATGTTGAAATGTGTTTAAGAAATACATCACTAAAGTATGCTGCTTTATGTAATATATATCAAAATGGCATTCATTTTTTAATTGGTTTTGTTCTTGTCAAATGGATGAAAACAGCTTCAAGTTCTTCAGAGATGAAATTGTCACTCTGTTTTGTTCAGAGCTGATATATCAGATGACTTGGTGACTGAGATGTGGGATTCCTTCATTTCTGCACCTCATCTTGAAATATAAATAGGTATTTCCTAAAAGCCCTATGTATTTCTATGGAAACACTTGTGCCACTGGAATTACAGGGTGGTTACCTAATCTGGCTATCATACTGAAAACATCATGAACCGTACCACAGCTTTCATGCAGTCCCATCCAAAGAATGAGGGCCCAGTATTTTGTCATCCTGGAAAAAACCAGATCAAGGTTTTGCTAAAATTGCCTTGGGATTAAAGAAATGCTATACAAAGGGATTTATACCAGTATAATTTGAGAGTGACTTTAGAGCTGTTGATGTTTTGTCATTCATTCATTGCACAGTAACTGCTTGGTATAAGTAAACAAAGAAATAACATAATGAAATAATAAGGGAACCTTGAGGTTATGAACCTAACCCTGAGGTTATGAGTCTAATTCCTTCCGGAGCCACTGTAGAAATAAAACAGTGAAATAGGACTGTGTAGTTTATTTCCTTTAGCTTTATGGGACTTGCACTTCTAATTCAGGTCTCTCTTTGTTGAAGATGAGATCTGCAAAACAGGTCAGGGCAGTGCTGGAACATCATGGTTCGTCTGATTTCAAAAGGTAAGTAGCCTAGTGTAGCAGTCATACTGGTTCACTCACGCAGTGAGTATTAATTAACATGTGAGCATGCATTAACCTAGTGCATGGAGTTGTCCATTTTGTAGGAAACCAACAAAGTCATATAAAAGAATTAGCTGGATAAATAGTCCATCTGTAGTGCACCAAATAGCCTTTTGTAAAACACAAGCTGTGTTTATAATCCTATGATTTTCTATTTCTCTCAAATCATTGTTGGAGTGTCCTTAATTTTATGTGGTCCCAAGAAATAGGAAACAGATTCCATTGAGAAAGTTTCTCCCCTTTCTACTGTTGAAAATATAGAATCTAACTATAGGGTTGAAGTAAAAATAGCAGCATACCAAGTGCCATGAATGCGGTCATTCTCTGTGAATGAATATAACTGTGTTTTCTTTATAGCACAAGAGCAACTGAGCAGTACTTAGCTAGCTATGGCAGTAATGGATATATTTATTCCCTGTGTTGCAGGCTGTGTTACATCAGGTGTTTGCAGGGAAAAAAAAGTCTTTCTTTTTTTAAAAAAGGAAACTACAAATAAAAATGGCAAGTGCTAGCATAATGCAAAAAGAGAAAAAGACAACTTTTTGCTATGGTATTTTACAGCTCAGCAAGAAGCATTTTGTAAGTTTGTTCTGCAACCAGAGTTTCAACTGAAAACCAGAAAATCCACAAATTCTGTCCTTGGTCTCCTTAGTGCAAATCCAGAATGATTATTTATTGTCAATGGAGCCACTGTGACATTTGCATTAAAATAAATGAACTGTACCCGCCAAGGTGCTGGCAGGCACATGAAATTTCAAGCAACCCACACAGTTCCACTGGGATCACAAGTGGATCGTGACAAAGTCTGTGCCCAAATTTGTTTGCGGTGTCCAAAGCTTGGGACTTTTTCCTTCCCTCATGTCATTGGTCATTAGGGTCATACAGAGCAGTGGCAGGCAGGGTTTCAACTCCACGCCACTGGTGGGTCAGCCACGACTGTGCCTCATGGGGCTGTGTGCTCCACCAGCTCTGGGAGAGGCAGCTGTCTTCAGGGACACTTTGAGGTTTGGTCATGACCCTGCTCTTCTGGGGCCACTTCCCTAAGTTCTGAGGAGTCCTTTGCTACTGACTCTCAGCAACACAGGTTATGCAGAGATTATTTTAAGGGAGCAAAGGTGGAAAATGACAAAAGGCTTTGAGGGACTGAATGAGAGGGGTTGTCAAAACTGAGGTTGCCTCTGACATTCAGTTTGAAGGCTTTGCCAGCATGTTAGGCAGCACCTCAGCCATCTCCTCTAGGAAATCTTTTCAACTTAGGTGGCCTACAAGGTCATCCAGATGCACTAGCCTCTGGGTTTGCAGGCTAATGGGTTGCCTTGAAATGATACTGTGCCAGAGGTTGAAATCTCTTGCCAAGGAGGTTTCCTGGAAGAAGGTGACTGTTCACTTTCATGTCTGGGAGGCACAGCTCTAGGTGTGTGGAGAAAATAGAGGGTTTGCACAGATGGTCACTGTAACACACCAGCAAACAAATCCTGTCCTACAGTGTAGCTTTATCTGCCTCCTGGTGTTTCAAGACAAGAGTTTTACACTCAAAAGCCATACAGTCTTTATACTGCAGTTGAGCAACCACAACCATAACCTCGTCCATGTTGTCAGAAAGACAGAGCTGTGATAAAAATGTCTGCTCAGTGCATCTTATTAAAATATTAGGGATAGGAACATAGAGAACAGGGCAGAAAATTGAGATGAAAGTAACTGTAATTATATCATTCAACCTTGCAGAATGTTCTTACCATGCCCCTACATCTTCTCATATTGACAGTCAATGGTTTATTTTTGAAGATAACAAGCTGTTCCTTATGAAAAGATGAAAAAGAATGAACTTCTTAGGTCAGAGGGAGAGAAAAGGAGGTGTTATAGAAGATGAAGAAAAAATGAACATGGCAAAGTAGGTCATTCTGGTGTCCTATTTAAATAATCTTATAATGTTGTGGTCAGTTAAATTGAAGGGTAGAAAAAACCATGAAAATGACATAACCTGACAGTTTGAAAGGGTATGACCAAGTTAGCCTTTGAATCTCGCTGCTACAAGCATCACTGTGCATGCAAGCATCACAGATTTGAGAAGAGTCTGGTATTACCATGAAGAAAGGAAGCATCTATCATAATGCAAAATGGGATAAATCTCCATATTAGCGTTCTTCATGCCTGAGAGTGCAAATTCTTAGGTGGGCCATGGGTCAAGAAAACTGCCAGTGGGGGCAAGGTTATCTCACAGTGTTACAAGAATTGTGTCCCTTGGGAATGTCTGGAGGAGTCAGTGCAAGGTCCCAGACCCAAAGGAATACTAGTCTGATAAGGGCTCTGATAGTCCTACACTTGATAAGACCATTTTTCTTGTTCCCCCAAAATCCTGATTTTAATGCTTGCCCAATCTTACAGGCTCTTGATATTGTGTGTATGAGCTGGAGAAGTGATTTGGTCTGTGGTCAGCCATGCTTCCTGAGCTGCTCGGAGATCTCAAGGACTAATTTCTGCAGCCACATCTCTGCTCTCAAAGAGCAGAATCTCACCTGAATGCAGGCCTTTATTCTGTCCTGAAGCTTTAGGCTCGGACTGCGTTTGTCACTTAAGTCAGTCATGGCAGGTTTGACTCACTGGTTGTGAGAGCATGGCATTTATTCCTCGTGAATGTCACATTCAAGCCTGTATTCAAATCCAGGAACTTTAGATTTGCTTTTTTCTTTTTTTTTCCCCTCTCCCTTGATGTTTTAAGACTTCCAGCTGCTCAACTGTTCTTTAAAAAACGTCATTTGCCAACATTGTAATGAGTATTGGCCCATCCAATCTGAAGGTGCTGGGATGTCGGGGGGAAAGGAAAAGTGCCGAAGAGCGTAGTTTCCAGTGCTTCAGTCCTCTGTGCGTGTTCCACGTTTGCCTATTCCATCTTTCCCTCCTCTTTCCCCTCCCGGGTGCAGACTCACATCTGTCCGACCTCTGGCTCACCTCACCCCTCGCCTCCTGTCCAGGACGAGACGTGGTGATCTCATTTGGAGCACAGCAGTCCGTGTGCTGCACGGGCTCTACTCGCAGGGCTTCGATGCCTACAGTCTATGTTCCTGCAGGGCCTAAAAATCCAGCTTTCTTTTCTGCCTTTTTTTTTTTTTCCCCCTTATTAAAGGCTTACTTTACCTTTACCTACCTTACTCTGTCAGGTAAATTCCTGACACGAAGGAAGTTACTCTAATCTTGAAGAATAAGTGTGTGCAGTTAAAATAGAACCTGACTATATGCAATATGATATTCGATAATTCATCCATATCTCTGCAGAAAGTCGGCTCCATGGTGGACATGAGATCCTATGTCTGATGTTCAGGCATAACAGCTGACTCCTGCCTCCTATTCTTGCTTTATTGAGTTATGTATGATACTGTGCAGGCAGAAGAAGGTTTGTGATGTTGCTTTGCCTTTTTGGAATTACTTTTTCCTTCTGCTTCCCAGTACAAAATGGAGAAGTCTGTACAGTTTTTTTGTAGATTCATGCAGAGGACATCACAGTTACTTCCCTTGTTCTCATCAGTGACAGACCAGTGGCTTCCTCCTCATATTTGAAGGTACTGGTCATACATCAAAGTACTATTGTGTGGGGTTTCTTTTTTCCATGGTAGCCAGCAATCGGGCTAATTTGGCTTGCTTTTGTGAGCCTGCAGAATTAGAATCCAAGCTCAGAAGCACTAAAATATCTAGGGTCGGCATTAGGATTAGCATTATGGATGTCACTTGTCTGTGGCAAATTGATTAATTTTATTCTGGTTGTCTTCCTAGGGATGAATCTTACCCCTGTTGCTTTTGAATATTGCTTTTTAAAGACCATTCCTCCCTATGCTAAAATAAGAGTCTATAGCCTGTATTTCACAACATGCATGGTGATCACTTCTGGGCCCAAATTTTTGGAACACGGAAGCTGAGTATCGGCTCTTTACAGGACAAAATCTACAGATTTGTTTCTAAGATGTAGTTGAGATAATGTATTTCTAAAGGAGAATACATTCCTAGAAACAGAGCTTTCTAGTCTGAGAAATGCTGCAGCTGTTTCATTCTGGCTTTGCTCTACGAATTTGTCAATGGACAGAGTTATACCTAAATCTAGTTGTGACAGCCTTGACGTTTTTTGTTGTTGTTGGCTCACAGCAGTAGAATAAAAATGATGTAGGAATGAGAAGCAAGCATAAGACCATGATGAAGACGCGATCACTGAGTCACTTTTTCCAGATATATAATTCAGGTTCTTAATTTTTTGGATTTTTTTTTCCCCTTAGTTGGTGGATGACTCTGATCAAGTGTTTCCAGACGTGCAACCTTTGGGGTGATTCTGCCACTTCACTGGGCAAAACCTTGAGTCTTTGTGTGGTGGCACTTTGTGTGGGGGCAGCTGGCACTGCTCAGAGGCCACGTTGTCCTGAATCCTCTGGGAGCCATGCTGAAATACCGCCCTGATTTCATCAAGTGGATGAAGTGGACATATGGATGTTCACCTTTTCTGGAAGCCTGGTTCCTAACAGCAGGTAGAAGTACCTTCCTGAGGTGCTAACTGAGGTGGAAGCTCTGTGGCAGTCAGTCCCTGTCCTGAGTAGCCTATATTGAACATGAGTATTTGACATTTAAGGGACTGAGATACACAGGTTGCATCCCAATACTTTTGGTCGTTTATATGACCCTGAGAATGCAGAGTTCAGTGCACTGTCAGGATCTGGGGAGTCAGCAGGAAAATTTTGGATTCTCTGAAGTTTTGGTCCAGTGCCACCTTTTCCATGTGATTATGCCAAATTTAATGGAAAAACCCCTCTCTCTCCCCTCCTTAGCCCACACCCCAGCAACCTCATATCCCTAAAAACCTAGCCTCTGAGTATCTTAAAACCGCATGCTGGCTCTTTAATGTGGCATATTTGTCTGAAAGCTACTTTCCTCTCTGTGTGATATGGTGAGGTACAAGGAGCAGGAATGATTAGAAACTGCTGTTTTCCCCGAGCAGTTTTGCTGTGTTGTTTTCATTTAGTGTTCTTTTAATAAAGAATGAGAAAACAGTGAAATTGATAAGACTGCATAGGAATAAAGATTTCTTCTATGTATGGAAATTACTGCAACAGAATGGAATTTCAATAGTCTTAGGAAACCAACTATTAAGCCGGTCTAAAGAATTCCCTCTAATAGCCTTTTATTAAATTAGCCTGTTGAATTTTGTCAGGTTTTTTATCCTTTCATAATGTCATAGGATTTCCTGGTAGAGGGCTGGACCTGTTTTTGCTTTTTTTCCCGCCAGTTGTGTCTACAACTCAAGTGAATAAAATCTGAAGCATTGTGATGCTTCCTTTCTCTGTAGTCTTTCTCAGAAAAATGTCTCTTTATTGATAGAAGAGCCTGATTATTCCCCCCGCCATGGTTGAAAACTTTCTGGAACAAACCTTTTACAAAGGAAAACAAGTCTGATCAAAACATTTTGAAGGAAATATTTTAAGTGAGAGTGATTTAAGTGAGAGTGCGAATGTCTCCTTGATCTTTTTTGACAAAATGATGTTTTCTTCCTCTGTGTTAGTCTTGCAGGGCTTAGCTTTCCTGGTTGGCAACTGGGGTCTCAGTGCTGGAGAGTGCCGCTATGGAAGGCAGCTGTCTACTGCATCTGGATTACAATCATCCTGGTCTCCCTTTTCTTCTCAAACCATAAGTGAACTTCCATGAACCATTTAATGTCTTCATTGCTCAAGTTGTCTTCTTCTTGTGCCCTGTGTGTGTCCCACTGCAGGCTGCCTGTAACAGCAGGCACTCAGCCACATCCTGAAAATACATGAAGGTCAAGGGATGGTAATGTGACATTTAACAGTGCACATTACTGACAAGTGACATTTTATTGGTGGAGGTCTCAGAAAGAGAGCAGTTTAACAAGAATCAGGAAGTGAACATACAGTTATAATTTAAAAAATGAGTACACTTCCATTTTGTGATAGTTTTTGTCAGTAAGTCATTTCTGCAGAGACTTCAGTACTAGTTAATTTGTGGCAGTCATATAGATAAAGAGAAAAGGAAGCAAAAAATGCTCCAGCTTTTATTGAAGACCACTGCAATTCTGACATTTCAGACTAGTTTCATCTGGCAAGACAAATATTTTATCTTCTGCTTTCAGTCATTGTGTAAAATTAGTTTGATTAATAAGAGGGAGTGGTCAGGCAATGATGTCACTTTAACTTTTAAGCACTAGCCTGCTAGACTTGGAAGATACTTGTATTTTCAGGATGGAACCTAATACAGCGCTCTTGTAGACTGCAAGGACATTATCCCAGTCCCAAGTCTGATTTGCATGATTGTTGAAATGACCTGAATTCTCCTTGTAGCTGTGCCCGTTTTCTTTTGTCGTTTATCTGCTCTGAGATATGTGGAAGACTTCTCTGAATAAATGATCATTCATATTTCACTTTCAAGTCAAGATGACCCACCTTTTGGAGAAAAAAAAGAGGCTTTGTTAAATACCTGCATAAAGAGGCTGATGTTCTTGCCTCTGCTTTTAAGCACCTCACTGAGGTTCATTTGCTGACATGTTTTTGAAGCATGGCATTCATCAAACCACACCATCCTAGCAGGCAGAGCAGCTACACTCCAGGCAAACATGGGGATGGGGAATGGTAACAGGAGGAAAGATCACACCTGGTACGTTGTCAAAGGAGAAATCATCTCCCCCATCCCTTTAAAAGGACCTTGCACGTGTAAAATTCAACGACAGGCAAAAACACCAGGAAGATGCCAGTTAAAAACACTGGATCCAATTTATTCAGCAGGCGCATGTTTTCAGGAAGGATTAGGAGGGAAAAAGTGGAGAGGAAATGAGAAACACCCTTGTCAAGGTCAGATGTAAAGCAGAAGGGCTTTGCTTGTTCCATATCGGAGCATGGGGGAGAATGGCAGGCCCTAGAAAATTGTATCACTTTCTAATCGTGCTCGTGGCCCCCCAAACCACAGCCCACAATCGGGGAGGGAAAGTAACTGTCAGACAAATCTGCCTCATTAAAAAGTCAGCATGTGACAGCAAGACACCCACAGATGGTAGGTTATTAGAGGATTTTTGTTTGCTTTAGGGTTTTTTTTTTTATTTCTTTTAAAAGTTGGCAGCTGTGGGCATCTTTCAGCAGGTGACAGGAAATGTAGCCTGTCTGTTCAATAAAACACACCATTTTCACTTGGCTCGTGTGCCGTCACTCCAGAGAGTCCACTTAATCGTGCATGTTCCAGCACTGAAATGAAGTGTGATGGAAATTGCCTTCTGCCTTCAGCGTTCCCACTAGCACCACCACTGCTATTTTAACAATTAATCCTGTAGATGCCCCAAAAGCACAACCCCATGTCCACTTCCTTAATAATTTCAATCAAATGCTGAGAGCACCTAGGAGGAAGTGGAGAGCTGCATCAACTCCAAAAAGCCGGTTGGTGTAGAGGGAGGTAGGCAAAAAACACATCCCACCAGCATACGACGCATCTTGGAGGGTGCAGAGATAGGGAAACATTCAGTAGTTAGTGGAGACATTTGAAAGCTGGGGAAGAAGAGGACAAGGCGTTCTCTCTTTTCACAGAAAATATAGGAGGAGAAAACAGAAAGCTGAAGAAACATCCTACTGGTCACAAGCTGCTTAGGGAGAAACTTCTGTGCAGAGCTGCCAGAGCAGACTTGGGTCTGATGGTGCTGATGGACTTTTGGGGACAGGAGATCTTTGGGAAGACAGACATGAGCTGCTCACATTTATATCTGAGTTTCTCTCTGTCCAGCTCATATCTCTGTGCAATGTGGACGAAGAGTGCCTAACAGTATGTGTTGGCTGGGGTTAGCTAGGTGCTACCCAAGTGTAGATTCAACCATCCCACTGAGGGTTTAATGATTCCTAGGTCTTTCACTGGCTTTTCTGAATGGAGTGAACTTCACAGTCTGTGAGCTGAAAGGGATTTCGTTGTGAGAATTGATATTAGTGTATAAGTAGGCTAACTGGTGCTAGCAAAAAAAAAAAATAATTAGGAAAGGGAAATAATTAGGAAATTGTGATGAGTGTTTTTCACAATGAATAGTGGATCCTGTTCTTATTAGAAAGTATGTGGAGAAGAGCTGGGAAATGTATCAGTTTTACACTACTGAAAAGCTATATTCATGTGCATGGTAGGGCAAGAGAAAATTTTAGAAGCATTAGAAATTTAATAACACAAGTCTCAGTGTAGTGGTAAATTTTAAAAAAAAATGCAGGAAGCTGTATCTACCTAATAAATGAAGGTAAACCCACTTGATGGGCACATCAAGTAGGAGGGACACAGTGGATAAAGTCCTTTTTACTTAAATTAGAAGTCGGTAAACCTTGTTTGCCTCATCCTCAGTTACACTATTGCCTTTTTTGTAGTTTGGCCAGCCCCAGCAGGTTTCAGGCCCTGCATGAGTCTAAAACTGGCTTAAAATCACAAAGCTTATAATAATAATATGTCCTGGGTGGCTTTATTGCTTTCTGAACCACTGGACTGAAGATGGGTCGTGTTTTCCAGCTTGAGCTTGTGAGATAGAAGACATGCATATACACACACCCTGCTTTCATGCATAAAAGGGGAAGACTGAAGATTTTTTGTTACTGCTTTAGTCCACTTGCTCAGGCTATGAGGAAGTATACTAAGCCTCCATAATAAACCCGACTGAAGATTGGGGTTTACACCCACACGTGTTTCTGTGACAATAAATGGCATCCTGGAGTCATTTATCACTGATGCCCTTGTTTATGCCTGGTATTGTACACTTGAATAGCAGTTTGTTCACTTTTATAGGAGTATACATTTGTAGTTGCTTTCTTGCTGGAGAAAAAAAAGTGATTCAGAGATTAGTAACATAAAAATTTACTCCTCCTTTGACTTCCTAAGGTTTTACCTTTCTTTTCCCTGCCTAAATCCTCAACTGTGAAATATAATTAAAATATTGAATGTCCTAAGGACACAGTAGAAATGTATATGCCAGCGAAATAGCTACTCATTCCAAGTAATGTCAAATAAACCCATCTAGTCTAATTTTGAGACCCTTTCTTTTCTTTAAGCCCCCGGTTTTCAGGAAGAAAACATAGTTATCCTTAACTAGTTCTAAATCCTGTTCAATAAAATACTGTGTGTATAAAAGACACAGGGTAAATTAAGGAATAAAACATAACAAATAGGAAAATGGAGAAAGGGTGAGCTTTAAATATTGATATCAGAAGTAGTTTGAATGTTTTCTTCAGAGTGGGCTCTGCTTTTTGCTTGAGTGGCCGTGTACTGGCCCTAGTTTTATAAAGGGTCTTGCATATATAAATGTAAGAACATTGCTGTGGAACCTCTACATGCAATTTATGAGAATGATACTCCAGATTACCGGTTGGCATCCAAACATGACAACTAATGATTCATGCTAACAGCCCTTCAGTGGACCACGTCACCTGCCCACGAGCTGATGGAACAAGGCAATGGCTCCACTATATAGACCCCATTTCCAGTTTGGTCAACCTAACCCCATGCTAAAACCTCCATGCCCAACACAGTGCACTGAAAGGTGTTGTTTCGAAGAACCGGAGAAGCCAGGTCAAGTTGAAAAGAGCAGTGTTGTCTGATCCCTGTCATGTTTGTAGGTGTTGTGGAGGACTTAGCTGATTTCACCACTGGCTACTCCTACCACACTGGATTAAGTAAGGTCCGTTGCCAGAAATGACGGTTTGCTTCAAAATTTCTATTGACATCACCTGGTGCAGTTCTGCTGCGACATGAAGTTAAAGAAAGTGAGTACAAAGCATTTCCTAGGGCACATTTCACTGACTAGGTTATATGGCATAGGAAAAAAAATACAGTCTAAACAAAGTAAAATCTATTGGGCTGTGACTTGGCTTTATACTTTTGCTTAGACAGGAAAAACCTCTGAAAACTAAGTTGACACTGTTTTATGATTTGATCTTTAACAGCTTGCCCTCCATATGGAAAAGCTTTAGAATTTGACGGGAAAATTTAACCCTTTTTTAAGGCCTTTAAAAATTTATCAGAAAACTTGCCTTGGTCAGTATTTTTACACAGCAAATTTTAAAAATAAGGGAAAAGACTTGTTGCTAAATTCTAATATTTGGACCAGCAGTTATTGTAAATAGCACAGCTATGTTAAAATTAACAAAGCTGTCTGAGTTTACACCATGTAAGAATATGACCTGAAAAGATTTGAAAGTGGCTAATACATACAGAATTCCACTAGTTTCATCCCTGTCAAATGCTAATAGGTTTGTCCCAAATGCTGGCTTGCTTATTTCCCATTATGGTTGTATATCTACGAGCCACTCTGCACTGAGCTTCTTTTTTAGTTTTGCTTCCAAAGGAAATAAGACTTATGCAATTGCATTGTCTGTCTATTTTGGAAAGAGGATGAAGGGGGAAAGGCAGACAAATAGCGTTTGAGCTTGGAGGCTGATTTCAGCCAAACTTGCGAGAGGAGGTAGAGGCATGCAGCCCTAGAGAAACTGGCAGCTGACTGGAGAGATGCCCCCCTGAGATGGGCTGGCAGGTAAAAAGCATTTGGCAGCCGCTGGGGTTGGCACCGAGCACCCGTGCAGGGGACAGCCGTGCTCCGATTCAGCCAAAGTGCAGGCTGTCACCAGTGCTACGAAGGATGTCATATGGGGTGCCAGGGGTGAAGGGACTTCAGAGGAATGTAAAAACCAGAAAATCAGGATTTTTCGGTTTCTGCTGCCAATGGAACACCTTGTACCTTTTTTTTTTTCTTTTTTTTTTTTTTTGAGAAGAACTAAGCACTTCTGATAAGTAGTGAATAGGGTTTGCTCCACATGGATGCCATTCCCTCATACTGTTTCTTTTGAAAACCAAGGCAGGACCAAGGTAAACAAAAATGATTTAAATATGTTTGATCTTCTATTGTTTAACCTACAAGCCACAGTTTTCTTACTTCGGTCCACCATAAAACAAATGGGAAAAAAATTGGAACAAGAGGAAGCCTTTGGCTGTCTTTCAGATCAGGATGAAATCCATGCCTGGATGGCTTCTGAGCCTTCCCAGGTTTTGTTAGTTTACACAGATCTGTTTTGAATGCTATATTTTCTTAAATGTATTCAAGCCATTATATCATTCTCTCTTTGCACTTTGCTCCAGTCACTCCTAAATCTGTTCTGATCAAGCCAAGTATATATGTCCAAAGAAAACACATTTTTAAGACAGAATATGGCAGTGATCCTATTTAGATACATTCTTCAGTTTTCACACACAAGTAGTCCCACTGAGTTTGAGGCTTTTGCAAAATTAAGTGTCTTGAATAACTCTTTGCACAATTGGGGCCAAGAAAAGAGGGCCCTCTGGACTCACAGCTCTGTCTTAGGCTCTGTATGTGGCTTTCAGCAAGTCACTTCACCTCTGTTGTCTTCAATTTCCAAACATTAAAATATCAGCTACTTATCAGGCCTGATATTAGCAACGTGAACATTGTTAGCGTTATTCTAATGCTTAAAAACAGACCATTCAACACGCGCTGAGGAAAGGTTACAAGTGCATAGACATGTTGTGGCTGAGAAAACACAGGGAAAGAGGATAGCCTGAAGTGAGAGAGTAAAACCAGGAGAACAGTAAAACTGAGTGGAAGATGTTGAAAAGAAAAGAGCAAGTAATGCTATATGTGTTAAAAAGGGGAAAAAAATAAATAAAAGGAAGGATAGCAGAAATTTTGTTCATGTTACAAGACAGATTTCTGAAAACCTAAATCAGAGTGACTTCAGGTGGGAATATAACCCTTTATTTACTTTCACTGGTAAATTTTACTAGTATGTAATCTTTTGTTAACCATGTAAGATGATGTGGTAAACACCAAAAACTATTTGCACAATGACTAACAGCACAAGTACTATTTTTCTCAGATATTTATCTGTTAGTGTAGAAGAAAAAAAAGATAGAGATTTTGGGACAGCTGCAATACAAATTCTCATTTTACTTGAATATTAACCAAGTCCAGTCATACTCATGTTTTGGAGAGTGACTGATGCATAAAGCAGAAAATGGTAATATATTTATATGAAATACTAGTCCCAGGTTTTTAATGCCTCCCTCACTATGTATCTCCAATGGAGTTCTCCCTTCAGGTTTAAGATTTCTTTTTATTACTTTTCTCTCCTAAAGAGTCAGGAGTCCTCAGATAATGCTGTCCTGCTCCCATTTTCCCCCCTGAGCTGGGAGTACGAAGTCATGTGGAGCCCACTGATATAAATTGGACAAGCTATTCTACTCTTTCATGAGAAAAACAGTCATTTTTCCCTTGCAACTTACTCCCTTCCTTTTTCTCCTTTTTGGTAAGGCCACAGGTTATTTTTCTTCGGCACCATTGTTGTAATGTCTGGACATTGTGGATAATACCTACTGGTTGGTTTAAAAGTAGTCTCAAAGTCAAAATGGTTAGTTCAAAAGGGAGTAAAGAATGTTTTTCCCTGTCTTTTGCAGGTGTAAAGATATACCTACCTGTTGCTAAACTTCAGCCTTACTGCTGTTCTTGGTATCATCTTACTGATCCAAAAGGCTTAATTTGGGGTTTTTTTAAGGCAATCTTCCTTTTTAAAGGTTGATTCAAAAACTGTTGGGAATATTTTCATGATCATAAAAAGAACATCTTAATCTTTTTGTGGACTTCAAATCATGTGTCATACTGAAAATGCAGGTTAGCTTTTAAACTAAGCTGAAGTCCTTCTTGATCTTTATTATCTGCGTTGAATTATTATCTGCATTTTGCTAAATGAGAGAATCCACAGAAGCTGCCCTATTTCACAGAGGAGTGGGAGGACTCCCAGCATGAAGATAGGTGGCAACTCTGACAACCTACATTTTCAGTTCTCTTAGGAGCACTTTCTGGTTAGCCTTTGCAGAAAAAAATCCCAAACCTACCACTAATTAGATAAGCATTGAACTGTTCAAAGAAATAATGCATATTCACAGTCGAAGTTTTAGACAGATTTCCAGATATGCTCAAGCACATCAGAAAATTCAGCAACCCGAGGTCAGTTTTACATGAGACATCTACCACATCACAACAGAGAACAGATGGAGAAGAAAGAGGAAAGCAAAGACCTTCCTTGCTCACATGCCCTTGGGACCACCCAGACCAAGTTATCAGGTCAGCTGGGGTACCTCAGCAGTAATGTTTGTGGTTGCTCATCAGTCAAACACACGCTTGGGTTTCACTTCTTTCTTTTGCCATTTGAAGATTTCACAGGCATGAGATAACTGAATTGCCAGAGCCTTTTTTATAGTAAAGCCAAGGGCACCACAGCTAACCTGCTCTTTCATTTGAGTGTGGAGAGAGAGCCCACGTCGGTGTAACGTGCACCAAGAAACGAGAAATGCAGGTAAACATTAAGAACGGTTTAAACTGGAGTGAATGTTGCTGTAACTGTCCTTACACACACACATCCTTTCGTCCAGCCCTCTGTTAAATTCTGACAAATGAATTAAACCATTTGAGACTTTCCGGGTTTATTGGGTCAAAGCCAATCTGCTGCGCATGAGAATGTAAGTGGATAAGGAGCTATTTATGTGACTAATCCCTAGAAACTGATTGATCTTTTGTGATGAGCTCTCACAGTTTCAGTGAAATAAAGTGTAAAGTCGGATACAGGTCAGTACAAGGGGAAGGGACGTATTGCAGCCTGCCCTGTGTTCGAAGTCTGGACTGTGACAAGGGTATGATTTCCCCAGCACCGGAGTAAGGTCGGCAGAGCTACTTCAATAGACAGCGTGCTCGCCTTAGCAGTGCTTATCTGCAGGCATTCAGATGGGAAGTATTCAGTGCTGGTCTTTTGGACCTATTAAGAGGGAGACTTCCCATTAAGAGGAAGTGGTTACATTTTTGCTTCCGTGAGCTTCATGGTGCCAGGGGAGCAGAAGAAGCCATGTGGGTATGGACCAAATATCTCCAGTGCTTCCACGTTAAGGAAATAATTTTCTGAGCTGTAAGGGACGTCATTCTTTTTTTGCTCATGATGCCTGTTTCATGGAAGACTACACCTCCTGACACTCTCCAGCTGTAGACTCTGGAAAATGTGTGGCATTACAGGAGTTTCCAGTGATTTTTAGGAAAAAGTTAGAGAGAAAAAGAAATGAGTCATCCTTGCTGAATGAGTAACACTCTCAAAAAGAAGCTTGTGTGTGTGTGTGTGAGGAGAGGCAAGCCCAGCGATCAGACTGTGATTTATTAGGAAGACATATTGAAAAATCTTCACCTTATAGTGAAAATGCTACCATATATTTTCCTATGTGTCATCTTGTCCACATTATGGTTTAAGGGTATAATCCCTCAGTACGTTGGATTTTCTTCTACGTTAAATTCACATTTGCAGGTGAGTTAAAAAATCTTTTGCAGAGGGCTTGGATAATGTCTGTATTGTACTTAAACATTACCTGTTTTTTGGGTTTGAGCTGGATGTAAACTTTCTCTGTGTCTCATTCTGACTGACTGTGCAGAGCTACGTTTTAGACTACATACAAAAAATGGAGCACACTTTAAAAACAGGGCTCTCTGATCAAGTGCCTGTACAGTAAATTAATAATGTAGGTTTAGGATTAATGAAAACTGGTCCAGCAACTGATTTTCCTGCGGGGGGGGGGGGGGGGGGAGAAAAAATGCCAGCTATATTGATTTTCTGATATACATCTTTTGCAAAAAACAGGTGATGGTAAAGTTTTCAGAGGTGGTCCTTAAAAACTCAGCACATTTTCTCTGCATATGTGTTCATAAATGTACTTTTTAAGAGTGGAAAGAAAGAAAAGCGTACATCTTTTCAGTCAACAGAGAAGAAAAAGGGTTTAAAAGAGGCCAGGATCTGACATGACAATGCAGAGGTAACTGAAAACAGTGTTTCCCCCTCTTCAAACAACAAGTGTTGCAAAACGGCTGCCCAAAATTCCAGATGTTCCGGTCCCTCCCGCACCAGCTTCAATGAAACATGACATGTAAACAGTACAGTACACTCTCTACAGAAATAAAATAGATGAGGAATGTCCAAGTGTGTGGCTGAAGAGCTTTGTTAGGGCATGAGAGGGGTAGATGGGAACACCCTCGCCAAAGTTTCCGTTCCTTTCCCCTTTTCTCCCTCTCCATCTGCCAATTTGTATTTCATAACATGATGAGTTACAGAAGGTTGTGAACCAGCACGGCGTGGCCTTACCTCATACCCCTGTGAGAAGGCTGAATGCAAAGGCTGTGTGCCTAATTCCCCAAGTACAGCATGGGTCATAACCTGTTATTGTTGTTTGGTTGTAGTGGTGCCAGAACAGGCATTTTTCTTGTCTGGGTTCCAGTAATATATCTCACAGCTTGCTTTTTTTTTCATTACTTGGCTAGTCTGTCTTCTCAGCTTACATTTTCCCCAGTACTGTCGGTCGCTCTGTTGGCTACTAGACTGTTGAAATCTGTTGCAGTCATTCCCCTCATGATGATGTGGGAGAATATAACCCTGTGGCTGGGGAATTACTGTATGTGAATAGTAGAGGGAAAGAATTACACATGCTTTGTGCAAAGCTGACCATTGGCTCACACACTGTTGCTATTTCTCCAGAACTTTCCCCTTGCTGTCCCTGCACAATCCTGGAAAAAAAAAAAAAAAAGACAAAAAAAAAAAAAAGGCAGAGTTTTCCAGGATTCTTTCCTGGTGAAATTGCTCTGACTCTAAATGGAAAAGTGGGAGGGTGGGAGAGCAACTCCACGTGTGGACTGATCAGATGTGAGGGCTCATCCCCGCTTTGTTGCTGTGGCAGACCTAGACCCGTTCCGGTCCTTCTCACAGTTCAGATTTGTTTCTGCAGAGAAGCTGAAAAAGAGTAAACGGTAGTATATTTTTCCAGATGATTACACATCTATTAACCCACCTCGTATGATATTCAGTGCATGTTGCTAGGAAGAGGTGTGGTGAAAGGAAGTGAAACCTTGCAAGAAAAAAGACATCTTATGCACAAATAGTTACTTTCTCTTAATATTTAGATATTACCCTGGTTTTGTGCTATGGGCTAGGACCACTAGGTGTTTGTGTATGATGCCAAAAAATATTAATCTGGAAGAAAATGAGGAAAGGACTAGGTCCCTTTTAAAAAAGCTGTTCTTTAGTGATGTTATTGACTCTTTTATAGGAGTGAAATGCAATTGCAGAGTGTAAGAAAAATTTGCAATGTCTGAGTTTGGTCAAGTCTTACCAGATGCATAGGTCTCATTCCAGTCCCCTCTGCAGATGTAAACTGCACCCCAGTTGTAGGTATGGCATGAAACACAAGAGATAATCTGTTTTGTGTCTCTTCAACAAGACAAAAATGAAGTCACGTCCTGAAATACAGCTTGATTTCATTTTGAAACATGGCCTTTGCTTTTTGGGGTAGCAGATGAAGTTTCCAGTAGTTGCTTACAGATCTTAGGATTTTTAATTTGTTTCTTTACATCTCATCTGCTGGATTCAACAGAGTGAAAGAGAAATTCACCTTCATTGACTTAACACTCCCCACAAATACTTAAAATGTTTTACCTGTGGACAAAACGTTGAGACAGATATACCACAAAGATTCAGTGTCGGGACTATTTTTTAACATATCCGTGATTGTTTCAGCCAGCTCCTTCACATCCTGGAGTCTTAAGTGGTGACATGTCAGGCTGGAATTCCAGCAGAGCCTGGATGCAGTGCCAGCCATATCAGTTCTCAGGGATAAGAGAAGAGCAGATCTAAATGGAAGTAGCTGTTCTGTAACAGCCTTGGGAAGCTCCGAGGGAGACAGGAGCAGTGGTTTGTCAACGCAGAGGGGAGATCTGTGCCACTGGGCTTCCTGAAGGAGTTGGGTGAAGGAAGAAGAAGAAAAGAGGTTGTAGGGAGAGTGACACCGTTGCTTATCCCCCCCTCAGAGCAGCATCGTGTTTGTAGATAATACGTTTGTGCCTATCTGTGCACTCAAGTCTAGGAGACAAGTGCAAATGCAATTCAGATTCTCAAAGGAAAACATAAAAATTCAGCCTATATACTTATACTGTTACAAACTGAATGGCTAATGGAACAGCTTAGGACTGCCTGCCTGCATATTTTCTTCTGTCTTAATTTGAAGATAGAGATCTCAGTTGAGAAAACAAAATTTAAGAGATTTTACCAGAGCCTGAAAATAACATTATTTATGGATAAGAATGATTTACATTGATGTGAGAGACACAGTGTTGAAGATTCTGGCCTAGATATTCAGTTCTGGGAAAGCTGGAAAAATAAAGAGGCCAACCAGTATCATGTCCAATTCTTTTTATAAATGATCTTTGAGATGCTTAAGCCAATATCTGAAAGGCACTGTACAGACACAAAGCTCCTCTCCAGGAAAGTTAAAAGTCTAGATAAACAAGACATACAGTCAGCTGTAGATGCCCAATGGAGAAGCAATTTCCTTAAGAATAAAATAGATCAGTAGTAAAGCTCAGAGGAGAAAATCAGGTGCCCTAACTGCCTTAGGTAAAGGATAACACTGACTCCCCTGCTCCAAGGTCAAAAAAACATATTTTCACTTGGCTTTGTCACATTGTTGGAAGAGTCTGGAAAAGGATGTTGATCATTTGGAAACACTTTGGAGGAAGCCAATGAGAACAAACTGGAAAATGTAGCTGCTGAGAGAGAGCTACACAAACGGAGTTATTTAGTCTGCAAGATGTATAGTAAAGGGGGAATAGAGCAATACGCTAATGTATGAAAGCCTGCTGCAAAGAGGAGGGAAAATACCTGCAGTCCCTTTACTACAGATGTTGAGAAGGAGTAGGAGGAAGTAAGGCTCAGGTTCAGCATGAGAAAGGACGTTCTCATGGTAAGGATGGATCTAGGGAGTGATTGGAGCGGGAGTCACACTGTCTTCACCCACTGGAAATACTTAAAAATTCCTTAGGCTGTCAGGAATGATGGGAATCATTGGTCTTGCCTTGAGGCAGCTGTATACATTAGATGACTCCTTAAGGTCCCTTCCATCTCGTCTATGTACTGAAACCCTTAGTACAAACAGTTTTGTCTGTTGCATTTTAAAAGCCTTTGCGATTCCTAGATAGAATATGCTCTAGAGTAAAAACATGGTAGCGATTATTACTGTGTATCTGTGCATACATAATATTATGTACATGTATGACCAGGAGATGGGAAAGTGAACTCTTCTAGTGACAGTTTGACAACCAAGGAAATGATCTCATCATCTTCCCCTGTTGCAAGTGCCTGGAAGTCACTTGGTGTCACACCTCACAGTATTTAGAGGGGAATAAAGAGGGTGAGAGTGCAGCATTATTGCTAGGCACAAAGGCAGGGGTTACCTCATGCACAACTAATGCAGGCATCTGACATACCTCCCTATTTCATGATCCAGGGAGACGATGGTCAGCAGGGCACAGCCAGCAGACCTGGGACGGTCTTGCAACACCTTAAAATTTCTTTGCAGTATATGAAACTTTGGTGCTTGATACCACTGTATTTTCCCCATTGGGTAATTCTTTCCTTCGTGTGTAGGATGTCAGTGGCCAGTGTTTCCTCCCATCTTCCTCTCAACACTGCTATGATTTTCCCCCCTGCAAAGGCATTCTGTAACTTCTGCTTCCTTTCTGTTTGTGTATTTGGCTTCAAGTGTCAAGAAAAGCTAATCAGGAGTTCAGGCCTGCTGTTTCAGTTGGCTGTGTTGGTGCCCATTCATAACAACCGGTCTGTCTGGATCATGTCTTTTGGTCCCTGACCACCCCATTTGATGCAGGCAGGCTTTCTGCTCTGCATTGAAGAGGAGGAATTGCAAGGGGTACTCTCCTTTTTCCAGGAGGAAGAATCAGAGGAACAAGATCATCCTTCTAGTCAGTACTCCTTATTTCCTCATTTCTGTGGCTGTGTGACAGCTTTTATCTTTAACTCTGCAAGTTGCATAGGACCGAAGAGATACAGCTTCATCTCAGTTTCCATGCCTTCTTTCACCAAGGGGTCAGGGGCCTGGGAGAAATCAAAGGCTAATAGCAGGAACGTTTTCAAAGCATCACACATATTAGGGACAGCTGGTGAAGTAAGAGAGGGAAACAGGGGAAGGCAATGTTTAGTAAGGGCTTCTATCCCACTACTGAAAAATAAATACGGTTTATTCCTCCACTATGGAACATATTCATTAAAACAGATTCATTATTCCTTGTGGGCAGATACTGTGCCTTGCTCCATTCACTTCAGAGGAGTTACACTGATTTATGCTCGTAAGTGGTTTGCCCCACAAGTTATAAGAACGATCAGGTAATACCATCTCATTGTACTCCTTCATAGAGTATGTGCTTATGCTCTATGCGTTCGTAGAGCATAAGATTGCAGCCAGATGTCCAGACGCAGAAGACTTCGTGATGAAAAAGGCATTTCAATGTGTAGATGAACTGAACTCAAACTTTACAGCAAGTATTATACTAAATAAGGGGAATGTTGCTGCAGGTGTCTAGAACAAAGAATAAATAAAAGTTTGCACTCCGTGTTGTGGACTAAAGCTTGTGAAATATTACACCATTAGGGAGAGATTTGCCTGCTTTGATTCATTAATTTCCCTTTAAGGCGCTTCATTTCCCCTCCCAATCGTCTGTCAGTTATTTTTTGCCACAACACCCCTTGAAGTGTGGAAGTGCTTCAGCTCCAGGCCTGGCTCTTGCCCTCTCTTCTCCTCTGTCTGTGACCTTAGGACTTCAACACTATTTTCTTTCCTGAGTCAGGAAGAAGGGGGCAGCTGGCTAGGACCTTGCACTCATCACTGTTTTTCCACCTACAATGTGTTTGCTTTTCTTTTCCATCTGCAGTTTTATCTTGCCCCCTTCAGTCACTCATTCTTTGGGATGTATATTGTGGGTTCAGTTCTCCACTTACTTAGCATGTGGACAATATCGTTGGCTTCAGAGAGGTTTATGGTTTTAACGGAGAAGACAGCTTGATTCGGTTCTTGTGCTTGCGGACACACATTCTACCAACCTCAGTGGGAGTGAGTTGCCACAGGTCATGAAAATCCTGTAGAAATGTAAAAAGTTTGCTGATGTCATGTTAAAATGATTAAAAAAGAAAGATGAAAAAAAAAACAAAAAACCAGACTGGACAAATCTGTCAGCGCGGCTGCTGGAAGGGAGAAGGGAGGGGTGAACAGCTGCAGTCCCCTTCCTTTGCATCGTAAGCAGGCTGTGACAGTATAATGCTTTTATCACTTTTCTTACTGTATACTTTTTTCCTCATCTTCCTGAAGCTGGATTTAGATTCCTGTCTGACAAGAAAACAATTAGGCCAGATGAAATCTAGGTGTGATACATGGATAATGCCAAGGCTTTCTAAAATGAAAAAGAAGATCCTGTTGTGTGTTGAATGGAATTTCTTTATTCAGTACTCTAGTTCACAGGTAGATCGGGTAGGTGAATAGGAGACTGCCATTCATCAGTTTCCATCTGCAGATACGTAGTTGTAGTTCTGCTAATTTGGAAGAATTTCTTCACCAAACGGAACATAGAAAGGTAGCTTAAGATGTCTGGGAAAATACTGCAGTTTCAGATCAGACTCCATCGTGGACTATTGTTTTCGGACACAAGCACTTAAATTCCTGTAGAAGTCCATCCTACAAGTTGCTGTGCACTCTGACCCTAGTCCAGTAAAGCACTTAAACACATGCTTAACTCAGATATGTTGATCTTACTGTGTTTCCTTGCATGCTTAATATGAAGCACATGCTTAATAGCTTTGCTGGAGCAGGCTCAGGATGCTTTGCAGCTTGCACAATGGGACCCATCACTCACACAGATAATCATACGGGTTTGAAAGCCTTCATAAATTAGCAACTAGTGATTTACTATAACAGCTAATAGCTATTGTTTCTCTTGAAACCAAGGAAAAGAAATCCATTTCTGAACAAAGTCCTCTTTGTAAGGTCACTTCTTTTGGCTCCAGCTTGTCAAAGTGTTGACTGTTAGCCTCTGTCTAAAAAAGATAACGTTAGTCAGTGGCATAGCAGGGCCATGAAACAGACCTCTGCATGGACAGCAAACAGGGTCATTTTTACTGTGGGTTGTGTAGGTTGACCTGTCTGTCTTTAATTTGCTTTTGGAATTGTCCCGGAACTGCTTTGTGGTTTACAGTCCAGTACCCAGATGATATTCCCAGACATGTAAAGTTAGCAAGGATCTGCAGGGGAGCCTCACTGAGTCTAACTGAGCTGTGTTCCCAAACCTGCCGCTCTCCTGCCTGTGCCCACAAGCATGCACACACGCACACATGCATAATTAAGCATCTCATTACACGAGATTCTTTTCACTTAATAACTGGAAAGGGGATGTGTGCTTCTAGCTGGGATCGACCCATCTGAACACATCGGCCTTCTGGCACATGTTGTGTGACAGAATCTGCTGCTGCCGTCGTGGTTGCTCTGCTCCCTAGTCAGATGCATTGCTAAATGAAGAAAGACATGTCGCAGAAATTTCTGGCTAGTCTTAGGGTAAAGTGAGAGTAAACATTATTTAGTAGCATTGAACTGGAGCCCTGGCTTTAATCTTCTGCTAAACTATCCTTTTTCCATATAATGTAGATTACTTAAATCTGCATTTCATAATACAGATATGGCTTTGCCATATTTTTTCTGTGATTGAGCTGCTTCTGCCATCACAAAATACCTGCTTACTGCTCTGATTATGCATTACCTGGAATTTTCCAAACCTTATTTGGAACTTTTTCACGCCATCCACATAGTCCTTGGCTTACCCCCAAAAGTCAACATTGACTAGACATGGATTAGTTCAACAGAAATTCTGGATGCCATGGCAGCTGGAACGTATGTGTATTCAACTCTTCATGTACATATTTTAATTACATTAATATATTTTCTATATATATAAATTTGTAGATAACAAATAGAAGTCATTCTGGATCAGTAAGCCTAGAAGTGGGAAACTTCAATGGCAAGCCCTTATTCCTGCATTTAAAATGCATTTTGAAAACTGAAATCTGCATGCTTTTTAGTTCTGTGTCTGTGCCTATGTAAGAACCCATTGTGTCATCTTTCTATTAGTTTTTCACCTCATTAGCCATTATTAGAAAGACTCTGCATCAGCTCTGTATAATTTTTCTTAAATTTGCAGTGGGTACACGTGATGTTTTCTGAGGCATGCTGCAGAAGGTAGCATTTGCAGATGTGCCAGAGATTTCCCCTTCACTCAAAACCACTCCAGCATCAGATTATAGAGATATATATAGGATATAACCCCACCTGAAGGCAAGCTATAGGCACCCCAGCCAGGTCTGGAGATCCACCCTGCACTTCAGACCTGTCGGTCGGACTTGCTGCGTAACTCCGGAGAGAGAGTTTTATCCAGTCACCATTGCACTGCTTGATTGAGCTTGCTCACCCTCCACAGAAGCCTTTGGCCTTGACTGAAGGCTTTGGGAGGCAAGTGAAGCAAATTCCCTGAAGCAATTTGTGTGAGCGGATAACCTTGCTCACTGGCAAAACCATTTGCCTCTGTCCTGATGGAAGCTGTTTGGTTTCAGCTTGTGACTGTTGCTTCACATCATATGGCAGGTAAGGACTGTGATCGGTTGGTTTTTCACTCTCCTTGGAGATTATTGTGTTGAACATGCTGCTAAAGTACTTTTAACTGCTGGCAGAGTATGATAAAGAAGCTGAAAGAAGTAGCTCATGCATCTGGGCATATCGACAGATAAAGCATGTCAAGTAATATTATGAAATTAACATCAGACACTCCGAAGTCATTGATGGAGGTGTCTTGTCCTTAGCGTTTGTAGGATTACATGCAATGATGTTGTTCTTTTATCAGCATTTGATTTTGACCGCTGCATGATGCCTTCACATCCTACGTGCAGAGCAGAGTGGGGAACAGGCAGAAAGTCTGTTTGCCCCAGTCATTGAGAAAAGTTGGAGATGGTCTGAGCAAGAGACCATGCATGGTTAGTGCCTTTGCCCCTGGTGCCCTGGAGCCGCCCCGTACCGCTGCGCTGGCCAGCAGCTTCTGCAGCGGCAGTGGGAAGGCGAAGGAGAGAGATAAAGTCCTCCTGCTAAAAGAGTGGCTTCCTGGCTGCGGGGCTCCGAAGCATGAGGGACATGCCCAGCCTGCCATCCTCTGGCACCAGGTGCCAAAAGGCAGCAGTCTGGGAGCGGAAACCCAGATGACAGCCTGGAGCACGAAGCCCACCAGTGTCCCGACTGGTGTGAGTGCAGCTAACCTCCTGGTGCATCGGCCAGCAAGCAGCTGAGCAGGGGCGAGGGGATCCCCGTTCCCAATCCAATTGCAAAGTGCCCTTTTAGGGACGGGGAGAGCAATCCCACAAGGGCACACCTCAGCTGTAGCGTGGTGAGTATGGGGTCTCCAGTCCCTCTTCCCCGCTGCCTGCCATTGCTCTGACAGGAAAACTCTGTAAGTAAATGGGTATTTGAGGTTCAATCCAGCTGTGCTGCCAAGCACATGTTGGGAAGATCCCTAGGCACCCCGCAGGGCACCTCGCTGGGGATCAGTGTGCGTGCGAGAGGATGCTCAGCTGCACACACAGACTAAGCATGATGCGTCTGGCCTGTGGATGTCAGAAAGCTCTTCTGAATTCCTACTAAGCTGAAACTTTTTCACTAAAGTACCCTTCCAACCCTGCTCTAACTTAATTTTTATTTTTAAACAACCTCCATCACCAAAGAAAAGAAGTAGTGGGAGTAAAACATTGAACTAACATTTTACGGTTTTCATTTTCTGCACATAAGTAACACGTTTTAAAGCTTTTCCTTTTGTGTAGCATAATTACAGCTGATGGTTAATACAGCTTTTTTAAAAAAAAATGTTTTCTGCTTTTGAACTCACAGGAGGCAACTATTGTTTGGGTTTCTTTTATTAATGTGTTTTGGCCTGGCTTAGTGAGGAGGCTGGCATGCTTTCAAAGACTCCTAACAGGTATTTGACATAAGGTGCCGTCATTTGTGCTTTTAAGTTGTCCTAGTCCGGAGAAATAATTCACATTACCTCGTCATCCTTCGGTGCTCAAGACACAGTTTATTAATATCATAATGCGGTGTTTCATTCAGACCCATGAGGTTTTTCTCGTGTTACATGCCGGTGCAGGTGGGGAGTGCAGACACAGCACTAGTACCAGCTCGTTAGAAAGACCAGGGGAAATGCCGGTCGCAGACACCTAATCAGTGGAAAAACAGGGGCCCTAATGAGCTGGTAATTCACCGTGCTAAGCAAAGGGATGCAGAAGGGTTTCTGCCAGGAAGAGAGTGGATTCTGGAGGGTTTCAGTGAGCGATGGAGGGTGGGCTTATGGGGGGAAACGTGTGTGCCTCCCTCTGCTTGGCCCTTGGAGCAGGGCAGGAAGCTGTTGATGGGGCACTTGGAGCTTGCATCTGGAAACAACATGTTTCAAAGGGTTTATAAATCTTGTGCTCAGCAACAAAAAAAAAAGGGGGGGGGGCGTGGGAGGGAGTAACCACAGGAGGCCATGGCAGGGAAGGATAACGCAAAAGAAGACAAGAGGTACTTTGTCTGTGGGATGCTCTGCAAGCCCTTGTTTGTGCTGAAGAAGAAAACTGTACCATGTAGGACATCAGTGAGTGCTTCCATCCCCCTTCACACAGCCGATTTTGAAGCTTGTGTATAGCTGCACTGCCAGTGACGATCCTCTGCTCGATGGGTAACCCTGCCAGCTGCCAGCCATGTGCTTTCCCTTCAGCTGAGCGTTTGTTCATCTGTTTGAAGCTCCCAGTGTAGACATTTCTGCCTCCCGTGCAGGAGACCTTACATTCATACTCTGTTCACAGCCTGTGACCAGAAGTTGTTACAAATGAAGGGATGACAGTGTAGCACCAAATATTTTTCTGTGCTGCAGAAGTTAGGGAATTTACCCAGCACCTTGTGGTGATGTTGAATTCGTACATCCGAACGGGAAGTCATCACTGAATGTACATTATTGATGGGAAGCATTTTGTGCTCTGTTTCTGGTTAGCATATACATTGTGTGCAAGTGTGTATTGGGTTTGCATGGTAAGGTTTTGGTAGCAGGGGGGCTACGGGGTGGCTTCTGTGAGAAGATGCCAGAAGCTTCCCCCCTGTCCGACAGAGCCAATGCCAGCCAGCTGCAAGATGGACCCACCTCTGGCCAAGGCCGAGCCCATCAGCGATGGTGGTAGCACCTCTGGGATAACATATTTAAGTAGGGGAAAAAAAACCTGTGCAACTGCAGCTGAAGAGAAGAGTGAGAATATGTGAGAGAAACAGCCCTGCAGACACCCAGGTCAGTGAAGAAGGAGGGGGAGGAGGTGCTCCAGGCACTGGAGCAGAGATTCCCCTGCAGCCCATGGGGAAGACCATGGTGAGGCAGGCTGTCCCCTGCAGCCCATGGAGGTCCACGGTGGAGTAGATATCCACCTGCAGCCCATGGAGGTCCACGGTGGAGTAGATATCCACCTGCAGCCCGTGGAGGATCCCACACCAGAGTAGGTGGATGTGCCCCAAAGGAGGCTGTGACCCCCGTGGGAAGCCCATGCTGGAGCAGGCTCCTGGCAGGACCTGTGGACCCATGGAGAGAGGAGCCCAGGCTGGAGCAGGTTTGCTGGCAGGACCTGTGACCCCGTGGGGGATCCACGCTGGAGCAGTCTGCTCCTGAAGGACTGCACCCTGTGGAAGGGACCCACGCTGGAGCAGTTCGTGAAGAACTGCAGCCCGTGGGAAGGACCCACGCTGGAGAAGTTCATGGAGGACTGTCTCCCGTGGGAGGGACCCCAGGCTGGAGCAGGGGAAGAGCGTGAGGAGTCCTCCCCTGAGGAGGAGGGAGCGGCAGAGACAAGGTGTGATGAACTGACCGCAACCCCCATTCCCCGTCCCCTGCGCTGCTGGGGGGAGGAGGGAGAGAAATCGGGAGTGAAGTTGAGCCTGGGAAGAAGGGAGGGGTGGGGGGAAGGTGTTTTTAAGATTTGGGTTTATTTCTCATTACCCTACTTTGATTTGATTGGCAATAAATTAAATTAATTTCCCCAGTCGAGTCTGTTTTGCCCGTGACGGTAACTGGCGAGTGATCTCCCTGCCCTTATCTCGACCCACGAGCCTGTTGTTGTATTTTCTCTCCCCTGTGCAGCTGAGGAGGGGAGCGACAGAGCGGCTTGGTGGGCACCTGGCATCCAGCCATGGTCTGCCCACCACAGTCATTTTTGGTGCCTGAACAGGGACCCAAGACAATGCCAGTTTTGTATTAAGCGTGCTGCAGCTATAGTAGTTTTAAGTGGCAAGCTCCTGTGCAGGTCACGGAGTTTGTTGGCTGCACTGCTTATGTCTTTATTTTGCTGAGCTTGGGAACATGTTAATACAAATAATGGCTATGGGTTTTGCCCTGGCATTGATGGCTGTCTTGTGGAGAGCGTGAGGGAATACATCTCCCTCTTCCTACCCGGGACTGATGTGGACGGTTTTATTATGCAGGCTCCCAAGGTCCTTGTTCACCCTTACATGAGCTGTTTAATACTACTAATTAACGCTGTTAGCATAGTATGGGGGTTTGTGGAATCTGGTGGTGTCCTGGTGTAAGAGAAAACTTTTGGGGAAGGCAATACTGAAATGTGCCCTGAGGTGGCTGCTCCCTGGGTGTGTGGAAGGTGGCAGGGTGTGTGGAAGGATTTGGGCCGGTTCCTAGGGCAGTTATCACCTCCCGAAACCTGGACTTTACACCTGAACAGGCCAGCAACCCTGGCAAACTGAGGCACCACCTGACAGAAGGGTGCCTTGCCCACCCCAGTGAAAATCAACAGCCTCTAGCACTGTACTGGGGCTTGGCCAGTGCCTACCGAGCCACAGCTTAGTACTCTGAGGACTGTGGTTGAGGCAGGGACCCAAACAACAACAGCTACAGTAATTGCCCCAGTAGTGAAAAAGAAACGGTGGACAAGGAAAACAACGGGTCCATACCATCGATTAGTAAGGGAAGAGAAAGAAGAGGAAAGTTCTGATCAAGAAGCCAGTACTTTGACAAAGAAATTGGAGGAAGGAGTGAGAGAATTCAGACAGGAAGCAGAAATTACCCAGTCCCTGACCTCATCAGAACTTCGAGATGTGCCGAAAGATTACAGCCGCCAGCCAGGTGAGTGGATTGCTGCCTGTCTGCTCTGATGCTGGGATACCGGGGCCAACAGTCAGCAACTGGAAGGTGAGGAAGCCCAACAGCTGGGTTCCCTTGCTAGAAACTGGGGAACTGAGAGACTAATTGCAAAAGAGGCAGCAATTTCCAGTCTCTGGAGATGGCTCCTCTCAAGTGTGAGGGTGAGATATCCATTCAAGGAAGATCTTGTGAACTCCCCAGGAAAGTGGATTACTGCGGACGAAGGCGTCCAGTACCTGAGAGAATTAGCAGTGCTGGAAGTCATCTGCAGTGATCTAGACAATGATGAGGTCTCCAAGGATCCAGAGGATGTCCTGTGCACACAGGCCATGTGGAGGAAGGTGATTCAAAGTGCCCCAGCATCGTATTCTAACAGCTTGGCAGCGATTTATTGCCCAGATATGGATACACCAACTGTGGAGAGAGTGTCTTCTTGGCTCCAAAACTCTGGAGAAAATCTCTGTACCTCTTCATCCCTACGGCCAGCGCCCTGGCTGTCAGGGGTGCCCCAAGAAATCAGTCCTCTCCTGACCCAGCCAGAGGTTTGATCAAGACCAGGGGGAGGACATGAGGAAGTGGGATGGAGAACCCGCCTTTAAGCTGGAAGCCCATGTATGCAAACTGAGAGGTAAAGACCTGGCTGGACGGCCGGGCCCAAAGAGTGGTGGTGAATGGAGTTTACTCCGGTTGGCAGCCGGTCACAAGTGGTGTTCCCCAGGGCTCGGTGCTGGGGCCAGTTCTGTTTAACATCTTTATCAATGATCTGGACGAAGGGATCGAGTGTACTCTCAGTAAGTTTGCAGACGACACCAAGTTGTGTGGGAGTGTTGATCTGCTTGAGGGTAGGAAGGCTCTGCAGAGGGACCTGGACAGGCTGGATCGATGGGCCAAGGTCAATTGTATGGGGTTCAACAAGGCCAAGTGCAAGGTCCTGCACTTGGGCCACAGCAACCCCATGCAACGCTACAGGCTTGGGGAAGAGTGGCTGGAAAGCTGCCTGGCAGAGAAGGACCTGGGGGTGTTGGTTGACAGCCAGCTGAATATGAGCCAGCGGTGTGCCCAGGTGGCCAAGAAAGCCAAAGGCATCCTGGCTTGTATCAAAAATAGCGTGGCCAGCAGGACTAGGGAAGTGATCGTGCCCCTGTACTCGGCACTGGTGAGGCCGCACCTCGAATACTGTGTTCAGTTTTGGGCCCCCCACTACAAGAGAGACATTGAGGGGCTGGAGCGAGTCCAGAGAAGGGCAACGAAGCTGGTGAAGGGTCTGGAGCACAAGTCTGATGAGGAGCGGCTGAGGGAGCTGGGACTGTTTAGCCTGGAGAAAAGGAGGCTGAGGGGAGACCTTATTGCTCTCTACAACTGCCTGAAAGGAGGTTGTAGAGAGGTGGGGGTCGGTCTCTTCTCCCAGGTAACAAGTGATAGGACGAGAGGAAATGGCCTCAAGTTGCGCCAGGGGAGGTTTAGACTGGATATTAGGAAATTTTTCTTCACCGAGAGGGTTATCAAGCATTGGAACAGGCTGCCCAGGGAAGTGGTTGAGTCGCCATCCCTGGAGGTATTTAAAGGACGTTTGGATGAGGTACTTAGAGCCATGGTGTAGTGGTGGTTTTGGCAGTGTTAGATTTATGGTTGGACTCGATGATCTTAAAGGTCTTTTCCAACCTATATGATTCTGTGATTCTGTGATTCTGTGATTCTGTGATTCTGTGACAGCTGTTAAGAAGGTGCCACCCAAGAAGGCTGTCAGCTTAGTTGCTGTAGAGACACGAGAAGGCAATCGGCAATCTCCCAGACATAGAAGAACTGCGATCACCTCCCTTGAACCTTCTAGGATCTAGGGACTTCTAGTCTGGCACTGCAAGGGTCAGACAGTGAATACTCTGACCAGGAACAGGAATAGAGGGTCCCTGCCTCCAGCCAGGAGGAGGAAAGGGATGATTGGGTATACGGGACTGTGTGGATTCGATGGCCTGTCACATCAGACCCACAGAAATATAAGGCTTTGGTAGGCACTGGTACACAGTGTACCCTAATGCCATCAGGGTATTGGGGCACAGAACCTGGATCTCTGGAGTGACAGGGCGATGCCAAGAATTGTCTGTACGGGAGGCTGAGGTGAGCTTAACAGGGGATAAGTGGGAAAAGCACCCCTTTGTGACCGGCCCAGAGGCCCCTTGTATCCTTGGCATAGGCTACCTCAGGAGAGGGTACTTCAAAGACCCAAAGGTGTACCGATGAGCTTTTGGTGTAGCCACTGTGAACACAGAGAAGATCAAGCAGCTGTCTACCTTGCCTGGCCTCTTTGAAGATCCCTTTGTTGTGGGATTGCTGCAAGCTGAAGAACAGCAGGTGCCAACTGCTACCGGGACGGTGCACTGGTGGTATTATCGCACCAACCGAGACTCCCTGGCTCCCGTCCATGAGCTGATTCATCAACTGGAGAGCCAAGGAGTCATCAGCAAGACTCGCTCACCTTTTAATAGTCCCATATGGCCAGTGCAAAAGTCTGACGGAGGGTGGAGGTTAACAGTAGACTATCGTGGCCTGAACAAAGTGACGCCACAACTGAGTGCTGCTGTACCAGATATGTTAGAGCTCCGGTATGAACTGGAGTTGAAGGCAGCCAAGTGATACAGTACAAGTGATACAGAAAAATGCCAATGCATTTTTCACAATTCCTTTGGCAGAAGAGTGCAGGCCACAGTTTGCTTTCACCTGGAGGGATGTCCAATACACCTGGAATTGACTCCCCCAGGGGTGGAAACACAGTCCTACCATTTGTCATGGACTAATCCAAACTGCACTGGAAAAGTGATGCCCTTGAACATCTACAATACACCGATGACATCATCGTGTGGGGCAACAGGGCAGAAGAAGTGTTTGAGAAGGGAAAAAGAGTAATTCAGATTCTTCTGAAAGCTGGTTTTGCCATTAAAAAAGCAAGGTCAAGGGACCTGCACAGGAGACTCAGTTCCTGGGAATAAAATGGCAGGATGGATGCCATCATGTGCCTATGGATGTGGTCAACAAGATAACAACTATGTCTCCACCAGCTAACAAGAAGGAAACACAAGCTTTCCCAGGCCTTGTGGGATTCTGCAGAATGCATATTCCAGGTTATAGTCAGCTTGTGAGCCATCTCTATCGAGTAACCCAAAAGAAGAACTATTTTGAGTGGGGTCTTGAGCAACAACAAGCTTTTGAGCATATCAAACAGGAAACAGCTCATGCAGTAGCTCTTGGGCCTGTCTGGGCAGGACCAGCTGTACAAAATGTGCTCTACACTGCAGCTGGGTAGCATGGTCTTGCCTGGAGCCTCTGGCAGAAAACATCAGGAGAAACATGAGGTCAACCATTAGGGTTTGAAGCCCGCGATATTGAGGATCAGAAGCCCACTACACCCCAACTGAAAAAGATATACTAGAGGCATATGAGGGGGTTCAAGCTGCTCCAGAAGTTGTTGGTACAGAAGCATATCTCCACTTGGCACTGCGATTGCCTGTGCTACACTGGATGTTCAAAGGAGACGTCTCCTCTACACATCACGCAACCAGTGCTAACGTGGAGTAAGTGGGTAGTGTTGATCACGCAATGAGCTTGACCGGGGAAACCCAACAACCCAGGAATCCTAGAAAAGATCATCGGCTGGCCAGAAGGCAGAGATTTTGGAGCAATGCCTGAGGACATTGCTTATGCTCAAGAGGCACCACCATATAATGAGTTATAAGAAGATGAAAGGCATTATGCTTTGTGTACTGATCGATCCTGTTGTGTAGTAAGAAACCATCGGAAGTGGAAAGCTGCTGTCTGGAGTCCCACACAGTAAGTCATTGAAGCCACTGAAGGAGAAGGTGAGTCAAGTCAGTTGTGAAAGTTGTCAGTTGCAGAAGTGAAAGCCATCCAACTAGCCCTAGAGATTGCTGAATGAGAAAAGTGGCCGGTACTCTATACTGACTCCTGGATGGTGGTTAATACCCTGTGGGGGTGGCTGCAGCAGTGGAAGAAGACCAGTTGGCACCACAGGGGTAAACCCATTTGGGCTGCTGCATTGTGGTAGGGCATCGCTGCCCGGGTAGAAAACCTGGCTCTAAAGGTATGTCATGTAAGTGCTCAGATGCCCAAAAGGCACGCCACTGAAGAACATCGAAACAATGAACAGGTTGACAAGGCTGTCAAAATTGAAGTAGCTCAGGTGAACCTGGACTGGGAGAGTAAGGATGAGCTATTTGTAGCTTGATGGGCCCACAAAACATCAGGACATCTAGGGAGAGATGCAACATACAGGTGGGCTCGCGATCAAGGGGTGGACTTGACCATGGAGGCCATCACACAAGTGACTCATGAATGTGAAACGTATGCTGCAACCAAGCGAGCCACACAAGTAAAATCTCCCTGGAACAGAGGGTGATGGCTGGGTTTTTGATATGGTGAGGCCTGGCAAATGGACTATATCGGACCACTGACACAAATGTGCCGAGGCAAGCGCTACGTACTCACCATGGTGGAAGCAACTACTGGTTGGCTAGAAACATACCCTGTAAACCATGCCATTGTCTGAAACACCATCTTAGGCCTTGAAAGGCGAATTTTGTGACAATATGGTATCCCAGAAAGAATTGAATCGGACAATGGAACTCTTTTCCAAATTAACTTCATAAACTCCAGGGCAAAGAAACACAGCATTGAGTGGGTGTATCACATCCCCTATCACCCACAAGCCTCTGGAAAGACTGAGATATATAATGGACTATTAAAGACTATTTTGAGAGCGTTGGGCAGTGGGGCATGGAAGCACTGGGATACAAATTTAGCAGAAAGCACTTGGCTGGCTGACACCAGAGGGTGTGCTAACTGTCCTGGTGCTGCCCAAACAAAACCCCTACATACTGTGGGAAGAGATAAGGTCCCCATAGTGCACAGAGGGAAGTAGCTGGGGAGGGTGGCGTGGATTGCTCCTCCTATGGGAATAGGCAAACCCATTTGTGGGATTGTCTTTGCTCAAGGTCCTGGGTGTACTTGGTGGGTGATGCAGAAGGAAGGGAGACCTGGTGTGTGTCTCAAGGACATTTAACCTTGGGGGGAAAAATAATCTGTGATGTGAGTTGTATGTTGTAGGAAGTAATGTAGCAAGAATGACCTGAACTGACAAAGAGTGAATTTCGCAAGGAACCAGACGAGTGCAACAATGACCCAAACCAAGCCGGTGTTGGTGCCCAACAATCAAACGTACTGCTTCTCCTGTCCTGGGCACCCATCTTGACAGATGGGGCCCAAGTCATAGCCTGTTCTTATGAACATCTGGAGGAGTGGAGGAAGCCCATGGAATGGGACAGTAATATCTATCTGTTAAAGGACAGGAGATAGTAGTTAATAACAATGTATAAATCTGTATGTTGGGTATAAAGATGGTTTAAGTATGTATTTTAAGTTGTAAGTGTTGGTAAGAATGGATTTCAGTAATGAGAATTAAATACAATGGGATGGTTAGAAGATATATATATTAAATTATGTGGGACCTGAGCATGATGCAAATGGTATGGAATAAGGGGTGGAGATTGTATTGGGTCTGGCTGAGATGGTGTTAACTTTTCCCCATAGCAGCCCTCATAGTGCTGTGCTTTGTACTGGTAGCTAGAAAGGTGTTGATAACACACCAGTGTTTTGGCTACTGCTGAGCAGCGCTCGCACAGCATCAAGGCTGTCCCTCCAACATTCTGCCCTCACCAGTGGGCTGGGAGTGGGCAAGATTTTGGGAGGGGACATAGCCAGGACAGCTGGCACAAACTGACCAAAGGGATGTTCCATACCATATGACATCTGCTCAGCAATAAAAGCTAAGAGAAGGGAGGGGGTGGGCATTTGTTATTATGATGTTTGTCTTCCAGAGCAACCGCTATGGGTACTGAAGGCCTTCCCAGGAAGTGGCTGGACATTGCCTGCTGATGGGAAGTAGAGAATAAATCTTTTGTTTGCCTTTGCTTCCACACGCAGCCTTTGCGTTTGCTTTATTAAACTACCTTTATCTTCACCCATGAGGTTTTTTCCATCTTATTTTCTCCCCCCTGTCCTGCTGAAGAAGGGAGTGATAGAGCTGCATGGTGGGCACCTGGCATCCAACCAAGGTCAACCCACTACAAAGTGATATTTAATATTAATGTTCACATCCCTAGATATATTTTTATCGAATGGTTTCTCCTGTCTTTGGTTCCCTTTTTAGCAACATGCTGTCAGTGAAATACTAGAATGGCTAAAAGAAAAAAAAAAAGAGGGAATTCCTATACTTGCTGTACTCACTAGCAATATTAATTATCCTGTTCAATGCAAAAGCAGCAGACTCACAGTGTCTCCAGTGGCCATCATAGCTATATGGACACTAAGAGGAGATGACATGGCAAACTGCATGTCCCATTTTTGTCTTAAGGAAAAGCCTCATATTATGAAGTGAGTGAACATGGATTATCTCTTGTATCTGGATAGAGCTGTGTAGTGGTGACCGTAAGTGAAAACTAGACATATGCTTGTGACTGAAAATAACGAGCAAGATTTTGACATCATTTATACTAATGAAAGAATACTAATGGATTTCAAGCAATTCTGTGAGCTTGTTTCAGTATCATTCCAATGTGAATGTGGCATAATGTCTTCTGAAAGTGTTATCCTACTTTAAGGGAAGCATCACCATTTTTTCTGTCACATTTTGCTTTTCCAATTAAAAATATTACTAAAGAATCTGTAAACAATAGAGCTGGCTCAACTGCAAATGCCAAGTGTGAACTTAATTTCTGAGGCTTGCAAGGAAACTGGTGAAATGGGTATGATTTCCACCATTTTAAAGAGAACCACTATTAAACAAAAATATATCTTTAGGAAAAAATGTCAGGTTCTCTTTCTCTAGCTAAAAGAACACAGAGTCTTATTTGCATTGTGGCTATCTTAAGCCACTGAATACATATGAAAGTTGTTTGTTTTACCAGTTTGTTTACCAGTTTGATCAGTACCAGTTGATGGATTAACATACTCTTTAGTGGACTCTTGGTTTAAGACTTTTCTTTAAGAAAGGTTCTCCTGTTCTTCCACTGAAATTTCCTTTTATACATTTTCATTCTCATTTTTTTCTTTCTCTAGGCACCACTAGATATCCCACTTGACATTTAATACTGTCTATCCGAAAAAAAAAGGAGTAGATACTGTGTAAGCTAGAACTTAAATTGCAGTGAGCTTTACAAAATTTCGTCATTCACTACAATATAATCATTTATTGAATGGTTATTCATGCATCTTATGTATATTAATAGCATCTTACATTAATAATAATATTTCAATTTGTCATGTCATTTGTTCATCAATCTTTACTTTATGGGATTTTCTTTCGTAGCAGTCACACCTTGCATTGATCATGTTGAACTGGAAAAAAAAAATCAAATAATAAAGCCTTAGCATTGGAAAATTATGGCTGTAATATCTTTAAATATCCTAAAGAGTGCATATTGTTTTAAAGTTCCTCAGTTAATTATGAAGCACAGCACTTCTGGAAACTTTCCTGGCTCCAGGCTCCAAAACATCATGGTCTACAACCAAAAACATTAACATTTGCTTCTCATTTTCATAGGCTTTTGTCACTTACCACTTCATTAAAACTAGCCTCAAGAACTTTCAAGCATATCAGCTCTAAAAGTGAAAACTCTTAAGTGAAACCAAAAATTTCCCTGAACGTGCTTTCCTCCCAGGTGCACTGCCCTCCCTCAGTCAGAGGTAATACTCGTAGTGTTCATGTCTCGCTTTGCTTTTCCAGCAATGCCGAACTCGGGCACTCCTGGACCGTCAGCAGTGAGTTTTCCATGGCAGTCGTAAACCCGTGGATGACATGCCATTCATTTCTTTGCTGATGTTTTGTCTCTGTCTCTGTTTGAAGGTAGGCACTTGTGACAGAGCACAAACTCTTCCAGTTCAGGGGTATATCAGAGAGTCCTGCATACATCTGATGCTCCTGCAGTGGTAGCCGACTCCATCCTTTGACTCTCACACTTTTCCCCAAGTTCCTACTTCTGTGGCCATTAAACATCTTACAGGACACTGGAAAATGCAGATCTCACTCCTTGCCACCTTCATCCACTAGGCTGATTATTCTTCTCTGTCTCTTTCTCTGTAGCCCAGTAAGCTGGGCAGATTTGCAAGATGTGAAAACAAATTCTCTGTGCTCCTTCATCACTTCATCCTTCCCACGAATGGATGCTCTCTGAAGAGATTCTTGGTCCTCCAGGTCTTCCAACCCCTTCTCCATTAAGGGAATGGTGGTCCATTTCCTCAGCCATCTTTCCCGTTGCTGAGAATGGGACAATCCTTCCACCTCTCCCAAATGCACACGCTATCTTCCCCTGGCTGCCTGTCCCAAAGCCAAGGGCTTAGCACTCCACAGTCTTTTCCCACCTTTCATTTAGGCTTCTGGATATAAACAGAGAATACCCACCTTTCCTTACCCACATCCTCATCTGCTCGGTGCGCTACATGGTGCTGGGCAGACACTGAGCTCTCCTCCCTACAGACTGGAGAGAGGAGGTTCTGTTTTCCCCGCTCATCTTGGGAAACAAACACTCCAGAATCAGCAGAGGATGGAGTCCAGAGGGCAAGTACCCAGAAATGAGGCTGAGCTTGGGCAGTGCCCAGCTTTGTGGCACTTTAAGACAGCAGGCCAGTTCACATAAAGATTTCTCAGGGTGTTTCTGTGCACATCTCTGCACAAATGGGGCAGTGGCATACCTCCCCTTGCGTTTCCCAGCCTGATGTATTGCCTCTGACAGGATTCATCTCCCCATCTGTCAAGATCAAGACAAGATCTCTACAGAGAAGATCAAGCCCGCATTGCTATATAAACTGCAGGAGCTGACCAAAAGGAAGATACATGTGGCAAGGGTGTCTTTAACCCTCTTCATTACTTCACCAGAGATTTAGAGGGAGGATCAATAACCCCAGCTCACCTCAAACTAAGCAGAGAGGAAGAGTGACCTAGCAGCTCCAAAGGGGTGTATGACTATTTGCTTTCTCCCAAGCAGCAAGAAGGTATGTGGTAATCCATCTGAGTTTATGTCCGTTCTATGGGCTCTCTTCCCGTAGAACACCCAGCCTCCCTTTACAATAAGTGTCCAAAATGGCTTCTTCTAAAAGTACATCTTTCCTGTACAGCTATTTATCCCAGTGTTTAGTGGAAACTCATGAGACTTCTATACACTGTAGTTCTGGCCAAGGTTTGAGAGTGTTTCCGTCCTGACCTGCTTTATCCCAGGATATCGCAGCTCAGGAAAAGAAATTTGAGGCACTTCCTGAGATACCTGAAAGCAAACAGAATTATTGAAGACCAATTTTTTAATTTTTACTTGGTTTTTTGCTTTGGGTTTTATTTGGCTTAAGGGTGTGTCTAATACATATTCCAAGTCTAACAGTTCAAGACCCTCTTCTTGGAGACCACAGTGAGCTTGTCCCATCAGTAACTCAGGCACCTATTTTTTCCCCGAAATTACCCTGCTGATGTCACTAAGCTACAGGTACAGAGCTCTTGCTTTCTTGATGTCTACGGTTACAGCAGTCTAACACTGTCTACTTTCAATGTCTTAATGTTGTGCAAGAGTTTACTGCTTACATAATGGATGAATCAAAATGCACCTTTTGCAAGCGGTTTAAACCTAGGCTCTTTCTGTAACTCTTCTGAGATTGGCAGCTCCAGAGGCAATTAAAGCCCTAGGGGGACTGATTGACCCTCTGGAGGTCCTGGCTCTTTCTACGGACCATAGAGGGAGCCAGGCAAGACTTAGGTGCTCACTGAGGTGAGCATCTACATTGAGTGAGCATCTACTCGCCCCATCTACAGTGGGATGAGGCAACCATAAGTTTTAGTCTGTCAGAGAGGTGACACAAAACAAGTTTGCTTGTATGGAGATTGTTAGGCCACAATAGCATGAGCATGTTTCTGAGCCCCTAGTGAAAGCAACCTGTTTAATGAGGCTACTTTGAAGTTTGTCTATTTAGGTACTATGCCTACACACATCCCAGTAGGGAAACACCTTAAATACACAGTGTCATAAGTCAGTTAGTTACACATTAGCGAAAACGACACTTTCTGTTTTCCGTAGTCCTCCAGCTTGGAAGGACTATCATTTCAAGGACACAATCACCTCCAGCAATGAGAAGTTTGTCATTCTTGGAGTACTTCTAAAGGCAAATTTTAGCCTAGTAGATATCAAATCCCTGGGTTTCCTCTGCTGAATGAGGATATATCTCCCTACAGGGAATGCTTCTGGGTGACTTATTTTTAGCCCAGGCTCTGACTGCTCCACTGGAAGGACCATCTCTCCCCATAGACCAGAGAGAGATGGCCACTGTTAGCTTTGCTGAATACCTCTGTTGTAACACGAGGAAACAAATATAACCCAGAATGTCTGAACCTCTTTGGCACACAGGATTCATTGCTTTACTCACATTTCCCTCCTTTGAAAACACAGTGTGGTGGTAGGTCTGTTACAGTACATTAGCAGATGCACAATATGTAGAATACAGAATCATGTCAAAGAAACACTTCTACCAAAGCATGAGAATCTCATTTCAGCCCTGGGCTCACAGCCAGGGCATTGTCAGGATTTACAGCCCGATTTAGAGGGTGCATAAGTTTGAAGTTAACACCTGCATACAGAGATCTATCCCCCAATAAAGTGTCTGCAGAGCAACGTTGCTCAGGAACATCCTACCCATGGTTTTTCAAAACCAAACTCATCACAAAAGTAGGTTTTACTCTCCTGTTGTCCAAATACAACTCAGTGTCACTCATAAATTCACCTGACAGCATAGCACAGTCCTATACATTTTCCCTAAGCTCTCATTACCTTTAAATTACATAATTTTTAAAACACTCCTGGGTTTGAGTTTATTTGTTGTATTAGGCATACAGATTTACATTTATACACCTGTACTGCATATGGATATATGTGTATATATACATATATACACACACACACACTTTTTTGTGTTTTGGACATCTCAGGGAGCGGTAGAAAGTGAAGCTGCAGCAAGGACTAGAGCTGATGAGTATTCTGGGCTGGTTTTCTGCTTGTGCATTAAGAGGCCATCTTTATCCCTGAACTATCCTGTGCATGCTAGGTTCATCTCAAAGATGAGGAGAGCTTGTGCAGAGACAACAGCCCAAGCACCACCTCTGCGAGTCCCATTTGCCACCCAGGTGTGCCAGAGCCATACCAACTGTTTCATCAGGGACAGAAGGGTAGGAAATCTGAGCAAGAGTGGCACAAAAGTCATGAGGACACTGGTGAGACTGACCCACCTGCCTGAAGCTCCTGGGCTTCCTGGCAGGCACGTTATGGGCGCCTGCAGCAAGGTGTGTGAGAGAGGGGCCTGTCCCAAGTAAATTTCTGAGCCATTATTTAGAAGGTGTGTGGAAAGAAGAAGCTGAAGTTTAAAGTCTGTCAGAGCTGCAGCAGGTTGTTAGGGAACCTGAGAATTTATTTGTAGAGGAAAGGTGGTATAAAGATGTTAGAAACTGCTAACATCAACTGCTAAGGGAAAAAGATGTGATTAATTAATTATATGTGCTAGGTATTCACAGTATTTGTTCAGAGTTCTGGAGTATTTTGTAAAGCTACATTTTAAAGCCAAAATGGAACACCACAGAAATGCTGGCTTGAAATGCCAAATTTATTGTATGTCTCCAATTCCATATGATGTCTGCTTCATTTATCACTGAAAAACCTCTTCCATCCTAAATTCAAGTTCTCCAAATTCATTCTAGGCACAAACTTAAGCTGATTTCTTTCTCTTCTGTTGCTCATACAGGCATAGAGTCAAAAGAATTGGCTTTGATCTCTGGTGTCTTTCCTGAAGCCTATGCAACCTTTTATGCTTCAAAGAATGGGTTGAAAACAGGAAAGAGACTTGAATAACGAAAAATCTGGCAAAGGAGAAGCAAAAGAAAAATAAAATCTCATTGGAGCTCTTATTTGGATTTGGAGGTTTTGGAGTTTGGTTGTGTTTGGGGGTTTTTTGTTTGTTTTGGGGGAGTTTAAAGCAGAGGGAGAGAAAGATGGCATAAAAGTGTGAAAATCTTGTCATTGCTGGAGAAAGAGGTAAAGAAATAAGGGGAAAGATAAGCACTGCAATAGAAAAGAGAAAGTTGAGTAGCATGGAGCAAGTTAACACTGTGAGAAGAGACTGAAAAGATACAGAAGAGAAAAATCACCCATTTAGATCTTTTTTAACTGACCACAGGACTCAGGCAGGTCGTTATGGTGAAGCCCTTCTCTCTCACCACCAGCTGGTGCAGCCTGCTGGGACTGCTTATTTTCAGGTAGTGGTGATACCTATATGGCCCTGAGCATCTAGATGCTTACAGCATACTGAAAACTGACTAACAGTAAGAGTCTCTCTCTTTCTCGGGCTTATGAGACAAGTAACTTGATGCATGATATGAAAGGTTACGTTTTCTTAAATTCTCTTGATGGCTTGAATTCCCTTTTATGATATGAGAGTCCTTACTTTGCCAGGACAATATAGTAACAAGTGGTCCTGTGCTACATTTAGTCCTTTTTGTCAAGACTTTTCTGATCTATGTTGCTTCATCCTTTTTTAGAAATCAAGGCTTTTCTAGATGTGGAGTCTACTAGGCTCCAACTCAAGCTGACACAGGTGTTTTGCACCATGTTTTGTGATTAGATTCATCTTCAGATATCAAACTTCCTCTTTGCTCAGCAACACCAGAAGTAATTATTTGCTTAAATCCCTGCTAATGTAGATTCTGTTTTTTTCACGTGTAACTGAGTGATAAAAACTCAGGGCAGAACCTGTCTGCAAGCAGCCTTTTCAGTCTACATTTTACAAGCAAAGAATTCCAGGGAAAATATACTATCAGGGAGCCAGTTCTTTTTTCTTTCTTTCTTTTTTCCCCCCCAAAACCTCGTACAAGGACAACTCTGCATCCACTCTGGCAAGGAGGACAGCCAACATGGATGATCCTTCTTTGTCAGATTCATCATTTCAGAACGACTCAATGCCAGCTCAAGTAGGATTCAGTGGCTATTTTTCAGTACTGGGCCAGGAAACTCAAGAAGTGCTTAAGAGATCTGCAGAGTGGAGACAGACTTGCATGCCTAGGGCAGACCAGGTGAAGGAGAGGCCAAAATTCACTCCAGGCCAGTGCTTCAGGCTTTTGGGACCTTGTCGAGGACAGTCATCACCAGTGGGAGTTCTTGGCCAGTTTTCAAATGTCAGTCCTAAGATGATGATGATGACTGGGTCTACTGGTCCACTTGTGCGCATACGTATTTACTTAAACTAATTTACTTAAAAGTATTTTTTTTTTTCTGTAAACAAAACCTCTCCAGATCTATTCTTTTGAAAGTAAGATGTGTACAAGAACAGAAAGGGAAACCCCAGCCACTAAACCAGAAAACAGCACAAAACTTGTTCTGAATGCATGTGTCACCACTCTTCAGCCTGTTAAGGATTAAAAACTTTATGGGGCTTTGCAAGACAAGACAATGACATAAACCCTTGCCACCCTTTCCAAACAGAATGTTGCTTCTCATTAGCTGAGGACAATAGGATCAAAGGCTGAAAGCAAAGCCATTGCCCAGTGTAAGAATGAGTGACTATATCCTTCCCATTGAAAGACTTTTGAGGAGGCCTGCTTCTCCATAGAAATGGTTTTGAACAGGGCATTTTTCATTGGGGTAGCCATGGTGCTTTGATTCATTTTTGCAATAAGTTAACAAAGTGGACAGAAAAACAGAACTAAACTGGTAGCTGTTGTCTGTCTTTGTTAATGCCTGATATCAAGTCTGTTATCACCTTGAAAACCTAGAGCTGTATATGACAAAGCATGGTCTGCCTGTAGGTATTCAGAACTGGGTAGAAATAAAGCAGTTAAAAAGAAATATTTTATTTTATTTTTAATACAAACCAAAAAGGGTGGGAAGAAATTTCCTACATGCCTGAAGCCTCAAATCTGCAAACAGCATTGATGTACACTGAGATGGTTGCAGCAGTTCCTGCCCCAGCTGTCCATCCACATATGCCACCCCGCTGCTGAGGCAGCTCAGCCGCTTGTGCAAGCAGCTGCACTACCCATGGCAGCACAGAGCTTTAAAGTGAGTGGAAACCGGTGCCAATTTACCTTCATGTGCTGGCCTGTAAACAGTGGCAGAGCATCAGCTGCCCCACAAGCATCTGTGTTTTCTCTGGGGTGGCTGGCTGTCTTTAAGAGAGCGATGGGAGCTATTCTAGCCATCCTCACGCATAAGCCAGACCCTGAAGTTCTAAGTCATTAAAGGTCTTCGGGCCACTTCACCTTTTAGATTCTTGGTTTTTCAGAAATTAGAAGCTTCCACCACACTGAGAAGCAGTGAAATTTAAGCCTGTGTGGCTTCATGAAAAATCTTTACAAGTACCTAGGTTAGACTGAAAATCACTTGCGTGGAGACTTAAAGATGTTTTTGAAAATGGGGCTTAGGTTCCTGAGTTCCCACTGTACTTTGACAGATCGTGGATTTAGTTGTAATATGTTAAGAATTGGCTTTAAAATTTATTCCATTTAAAATAAAAATGAAGTTCAGATTATATTTTCAACCGTTTGTCTTCCTCTGTGCGTCAGAAAGAATCTCCATGTTTTACTTTTTTCCTTTGGGAAAAGATGGTTTTGAGAATATTAGTAAACTGTATCTGCAGCATAAGACAGTGGTTCTATTATTATTAATTATTATTGTTGTTGTTGTTGTTGGTTGTTGTTATTTAATTAGGTAGACTTCAGCTTAACTTTGACCAGCAAGAAGGAAGTAGATCTGCCAAAGAAAATTCTACTCTCAACAGCATAATAGCACTTGAGTCAGTGAAACAGTACTACCAAAAAATATTTAGAACTTCAGAATCACTAGTAAAGGAATATTTTTCTCTGTGTTTTATTTCAGTACTGTGATTCATAGAGTTAGCTGTACCATGTAAAAGCCCCCATCAAAATGTCAGGCATCTAAGAACAACTGATGTCAGGCTTCCCTGCTACTATCTTTCATCAAAAAATTGAGCTGAGATTTAAAAATCATTTCCTGAAATGAATGGTGGAATTGGACCAAATATTCTTTCCCTTCTGCTGATTTCAACATTAGTTCCTACCTTGTTATTACATATGTTGCTTGTTATTCTTTCTTCGCAAATCCTTTCAGAAGCTTTAGATTATTTTACTTGCATATATGATTTCATGAAATCATCTCCAAATGGGTATCACTGACTTAAAAGTCACAGACCAATTTTGAAAATGAGCGTAGCTGTTTAGCAGCTAATACTCCATGCACTCTCAGAGAAACATATCCAAAAGCTTCTAAATCATGTTGGCATTTTTAAATATTTGAACATATAAGAAGAAAGCAATATGCCACCCACCTAAGAAAAAAGGGAAAGGGGAAAAAAAAAAAGAACATGCAAGTGTGAGAACTAAAGGCACTAAAAATAAGATCAGAGGAATACTGGGGCAGAAGTTTGAAAAGTTACTGCCCTGAACTGTCATCTCCCTTCCTCTGCTGGAAGTTACTGCATTTAGCGTCCACTCAGCAAAAAAGAATGCATGTCTCAGCCAATTCAATAAAATTCCAGTGTCTTATTTTAAAAAGCCCATAAAAACGGATTTTCACTGCTACGCCAGATTTTGTTCTAAAGAGGCTCAGGGTGTGACTTGAATTTCCTTTTGCTGACATGGTGGGGTGGCAAAGGAGGAGAGAGGACTGTGAGCTGTACTGAAGAGGCAAGGGACATTGGTTGGAGTGGGCACCTCTTAAAAGACTTGATCGTGGTTTGCCACAGTGTGCCAGGGCTTATCTTGAGCCGTGCTGTGACACTCTCAGCAGTCTCTTGCTAAAGCTATGGGGTCTCAGCACTTTTCTTTTGCTGACTGGCAGGATTCATGACCTTTGTTGCAGGGTTTCTGCCACTGGTTGGACAAGTATGTTCCCAGAAATCTACTCCGGTTGCTGACTTTAGAAGAGGTGAGTGATGGTGCAGCTCCAGCAAGATCAGTGTTCGGGTTCTTGAAGATCCATACGCAAGCACTGGTGAACATGGGATTGTCTGGTAGTGAACGTGGATCAGAGGAAGTGTAGAGGGGTCACTATTATGAAAATTGAGTCTCCAAGCCTCTTCCTCACTGAACAATATCTTGGCCACCTGGGGTAAGTGAGTCAAGAAAGCTGAGAAGGCCTGATGGCCATTTATTGCAACCCTCCGAGCAGCTTCCAGTTTTGCTATTGACATTCAGGGAGGGAATTGCCACTGTCATTTACTAACAGGAAGTGAAAAAGATCTCCTTCCACCCCACAAAAACCCCTTTGATCTTTAAAAGGCAACACGTCTGGTGTAACCACAAGTGACTTCTCAGTTGGTGTAGGTCAGCAGCTCACAGGCCAGTCAACCCCATTTCTCTTGGGCAGGTGTTTTGGCCAGCAGCTGGGATTAAGAGAGCACAGGGGGTGGCAGGGCTCACTCTCTCTGATGGTATCGCTTTCCTTCTTTCACGTGGGATGGTGCCTGGAAGTGCCCTAGATCCTGCGTCTCCTGATGCCTGTGCTGTTCATGTCTACAGCAGCAGTAATCACCTTGCACAGCTTCAGGTAATGCCAAGTTTTTGGCCAGTCATCAGGCGCTACTGGTCTTTTTCAGTCATCACTGTGTTATGCAGGTCTGCCAAGGTTTATAACAGCATTGAAGAAGTTGATTAATAACACACATCAGCAATCCCTTATAAAGAAAAGGACCAGCTATCACCTTTGCCCCCCAAATTAAGGGAAAAGTTCTAACCTTCTTCTAAGTTGGAAACTAGTCAATAAAATAAATCCTTAAGAATTTTACTCCTTCCCTACTTAATTCCCCTGTCTAGATTTGATAAACGATAGCTTAATAATTTACTGCCTACTCACTCATTACTCTCTTTCTTTTTCCTAACACTCAGTAGTGAAGTATTTATGATCTCCAGACTCTCCTTCCCCCAACATCCTTATTAATTTTTACATAAGTTAAACTTACTAAACCTTTCTCATCATGTCTTCCAGTTGGAAAGAACAGTCAAGCCTGTAGGGCTGGTCTCTTGGCAAAACTAGCTCCCCTTGAACTAACCCCTTGCACGATCTGCAAGGTTCAGTTTTCAGAAAACAAAGTGAATTTACATGCGTCAGCTTTGTCAATCATAGCTTTATGTCTGGGTTGTCCCAGCAGTGTGGAGATACAGCCTACGATTCACTAGGGGAAAGATGAATGCATGATGAAAAAGCCTGCTTGTCATGAATGCTCTAGAGCATTTAGCTTGTCTCTTGAACAAGGAGACATTGATTGTGAACCCTGAAGAGACTGCAGAAGTTCATTTCAGTCGAATTGAGCCCAGAATATTTTGCTCCATTAAACTATTTTTGTTTCAGGAAAATGTGCTTTGCCAGTGCTCCTACAGAAGCTACGAAAAGGAAAATGGTATCAAAATTCTGGTAAAGCCTAGTTTTCTTGTATATGTTGTGCAGCTGACATTTAATAATTGTTGAGCAGATTCATCCCACTTTGTTTCTAGAAAATGTATAGGAAAGGTATTATTTTAAATCCATTCATTATCAATAGTTGCCCATCACATGACTTCTCTGAATAAGTCACGTTTTGCACATCATAGTAGACATGATATGAACTACCACAAAGCATCTTTATGTGTGCTACTGCCTACCTAAGTGATAGGGAGCTGAGTCTATTTCCTGACTAATTGACAAACTTTGTATATATGGGAATGACAAATAGCCAGTACTGAATAATGGTAACTTGTTTGCTCACAAGTGTCAGTCCTGGGCACTTATAAGTAGAAATCACAGTATTTCTGTATGTGTAAAGAAAACCAAAAATGGCTGCACGATGTCATGAGATGGATTTTATAAATGTATTTTTAAGTACAATTGTAGAGGTGAAAAAATACCCAGTGGTTAAGTCAACAGCTTGCTTTGTAAGCAAAGCTGTTGTAATCACTGTTCCCCCTCTAGCTTCCTGCATTGCTTCAAGGAACTTGCTAACTTCTCCTTTGGTCAAAAGCATCCTTTAACTTCAGGGGATCCAGGATTCTTCGGTCCCTCGTACACCAGTGTCACCCCGGATGAATAAAATGGTGATAATATGAGTCATCAACCTCACAGGAAGTTTGGGAAGCAAAATACTTTAAGCAATAGATACATGCTTTTGTATGCCATGTAAGTACCTTAGATTATTGAGCCTACTCTATTCAGTACAACAAAATAAACAATCTTCCTGGAGTATTTGATTACCTGCAAGTACAAAGTAGTTTGAATAGATGTTTTGGCCTGAGTTGCCATTGAACAACTGCTCTTATACTGCAGTGTATGTAAGCTTAGACTTTCTTCAGTCAAGGGTAAGATACGTTTCTTCTCATGCTTATTGAAGGGCAAGAACATCCTCACAGATGGCTAACATGAAGCTAAAGACACAGTAATATTGTATTGTATGTAATATTGTATACTGTCTTATTTTGCAACAGTCATCTGTAAATCCAAGTCCAATGCTCTGCTTCTAGATGCATAGGGCTCCAAGATCTGGTCTTAAGTAAGAGAGATCCATGTTCGAAACTCACGTAGTTCGGTCAGCTTCTCCCGTGTCCTCCTCCCCTGCGCATTTCTGTTGTTGGACTTCTGGAGACCCAGGCTGCGATGAATGTCACTGACAAAAAGTTACTTGCTAGACTCAGTGTGACATCTGCTTGCATGACCGAAAAAAATAAAACTCTCAGGACTGTGTGACTGAGAAGAAATCGTGTGTGACAAAGTTTACATAGCATGGCCGACATTACTCCTAAGCTTTGTGAGTGTTACCTGTATTTGGGGATGCCGCGGTTCAGTTCTTTGAATGAAGAAAGCAAGCGCTATTCAAGCCAACAGCTATAATTTCACATTTGTTGACAGGGCACGCATAGCAGGACAGCTTTGTCTGCTGGACATTTCATTGTCACAGCACTTTCTTTTTCCCCATCTCTTTCACTTGCCTGCCCTGCCTCCCGTGCTCCCTCAGCCTGGTTTGTTTGATTTATTGCGAAGTCACTGGGGAAGCTCAAGTTACAGCTTTGAAGTAAGTAGTGACTTCAGGGTCCTTGGCATGCACACACTTCCCCTGTCTAAGCCACATCAGGCATTGCCCACTCCGAGAGGCCCTTCTTCTGAGTAAGGGAACAGACTTCTCTAGCTCTTGATCTTTACAAATGAACTGAGGGCCATACATCAGGCTTTGGGTTTTCATCTGTTTGGTTTTTTGTATTTTCTGGTTCAAGGCATGCCTAGCTATGTTAATTTACTTTAAAGTTTGCAAATTATCACTGAGAAAAATAAAAAAACAACAGAGTTACCAATAGTTGAATTTTATGCATCTACACGAAGTTATGTGATTAACATCCTAAGCAATAATAAGAAGAATTATACTATACAAAGCAGTGAGTAAGATCCCACTTTGGAAATTTTGCTTCTGTATTGATGGGCACATTTATTTTCAAATTTGCAAGTGTGACTTTCCAATAACATAGTTTTCTTATTCAGCTTCCATGTGAGTGTTTTATTGGACTCCACCCTCAGAAAACCAGAAGAAAGAAGTGCAGCCCTTGCAAAGTATTTAAATACGCAAATCATCAGAGTGACATTACAAGAGATTTGCACAACACTGGACAGCAAGCGTAGAATTACCAGCAAAACACATTTTTCCTGTGGCGAAGCAGTTGTTTTGGTAATTTTTTCTCCTTTCTATTTACATGCATAGGCAAACCTTTCATCAACTGTGGTAAAATCTTGATAAACTTACTCACAATAAATCACATACAAGACTATTTTGTTGTCACTTCAGGTCCTATATTTGGATACTTTTTTCAGCCATATAAATATCTACAGGTTATATTTACATATGTGAATTCTGTCTTACTCGGAAAAAAGGTATTGTAGGTTGTGTTTGTTTGTTTGTTTGTTTGTTTGTTTGTTTCTAGGAGTTAGATAAACTTCTACGACATGGCACAGTTAGGAAACTTCTTAAACCATGACATAGATAAACTTGCTTCATAGCCTTTCTAACTCACTGCAGCTGAACCTGACATTATTCTCTTGAAACCTTCTCTTGAACACTCAAAAACCTAATTCAGATTTTTCAACTGTTTGTTACAGCAAACAAGGTGTTTTAGATGACAAAATCATTTCTGCTGATGCTCTTCACAAAAGCAGAAGCACGATTAGTACCACTTTGTACGAGTTAGTCCAGGCATCATGTGACACACGAAGCAGCTGTAGGTTTAATTTATAACCAACTTCCAAGCTGGGTCAGAGTCTGTGCTGAGGAGAGATGGAAAGAGTGGAAGTGCATCAGGTTGCAAGAAACCTGCTCTGCTTTCCAAGTATAAATCCTTAACCTTAGTGTAGTTTGATTTAATAATTTCTCTTCAATAAATCGGCAACAATATACTACTAAATTGCCTACCTCTATATAGGTTTGGATATACAAATTTTAAGCTTTTCTCCATTGAAAAATATGAAAAATTTGGAAAATACTTTCAAACATGTGGGCTAAGCTTCGCCACTTCTAGCCAAATCATCAATGCTTCCTTGAGTATTTGTTTCTTGTGGTGTACAAACTGTGTAAAGAGTGCCAGAAATAGCAACATCTGACAAGAAGGCTTGAACGTGCAAAATCTGAAGGGTGCTTTCCTGCCGTTCAGAGTGCTTGAACTTGATGTAAGGCCTTAGAAAACTCTGCTGAAGTCAGCAGGCAATTTGTCCTGAGTCTCAACAACCACGTCTGGCAGGAACTAGCCCACTGTCTAGGTTGTATGTTGTAAATCTTCTCTGCCTGTGGGATACCTTGCCTAAAAGGTGCTTTACGAAGGCCCACCTTTCTGGTTATTTGAATCTGCCAGGAAATACTTAGCAATTACGAAGTTTGTTGCTGAGAACTTGACATAATGTTGGAGCAAGCATTTTGCTGTGCAGTGTATGATGCTCCCTTTAGGTCAACATTAGTCAAATAGCAATAAGCCTGTGTGGAGAAGTCCAGGTAGCTTGAGTTTAGAAAAAAAGGTTGTTTATTGTGCCCCAGGTCCTCTTTTTATTGTAAAATAGACATGATGGTGCAGGGACAAATGTGGCATTATCTTCAGGAGAACTTTTCTGACAGAAACCTGTTGAGCATCCGTCCTCCCGAACGAAAAAACGAGTCAACACACACATACCCTCATGCCCACAGCACTCTGGTGTGCAAAGCTTTTGCTTTCAGAGACAAGCAACTGATGCCTCTGGGAATCAGTTTCTGAGCCAGTAAAGGTTAATTGTGCCCTGCTCCCTTAATTATTGAAATACAGCCCAGCTGTGTGTTCGCAGGACCCATTCCAAACTAGTGCAGGAAATTATGAAATGGGCCATATAACTCCTCTGCGCAGCAGTTTGAATGCCCTTGCTGATTTCAGTGTCTGTGGAACCTCCTGCATTTCCTCTGCTTTTTTCAGGATCTGCATAGGCACTGGTGAAATTATAGGTGGGGACTAGCTAGTATAGCAAGCTAAACTGTAATAAAAGTAGAAATAAAGCACTTGATTACCAGGGTGTAATGAATGCAGGAATAATGAAGACTAGTGCAACACCTTTTGTATGTCTTCAAGATAGGTTTAACCCTGGAACAATATTATTATTCTCAAAAACAACTTATTAGTCTACTGTTAGTGTCCATCAAGCTCTATAGTTGATATTATCTTGAAAGCCAATAAAGATGATCATGTGGTCCTGTTTCACCTTCAAAATCTATTAATTTCTGAACTGTCTTTTGTAGCAAGTGGTTTTACTATTAAACCAATTCTAATTGTCTATAATTATCTTCTCAGGTGATCAATATTTGGTTATGTGTGAACCCATGTAACAAAACTATGTCCAACCTGATGCTGCAATATCCCTCTCTCAGTGCCTTTCAGGGTTGCGATCGAGGGCAGACAGAAGGAAACCCGTGGGCTGCTTTTACTACAGCTGCCCAGCTTGGATCCCTGTGCCAAAAGGCTTGTAGGACAGAAGCTCTTTTTACTGAGGGAAAGCACGTGGTATTAATGAGATGTGCAGTAATGCATTTTCAATTCCAAAGCTATCCCAGAGGGAGGTGCTTCAAGGATTAATGGAAAGCAAAACACTGGTTATCTTGTTAAAATTTCATTTACAGTACTTCTTATCAGGACTTACAAATGTGAAAGTTATTTACGTTCCTAGGATGTGTGATATTTCATTCTGTGAAGTGGTTGTACTTGTAAAATTTGCCTGCCTAGGTGAAAAACAAAGGCTAACAAAGAGAAGAAGACCTCTTGATTTAATGATTGGGACCTCTTGATTTAATGATTGGGATTCATCCTCAAGGATTGGGTAGGGTTGAGCAGAGGCAAGAAGGATTGTTCCTTTAGTTGAAAGAAAAGCACTAGTTAGTTCATGTGCTTTAACGCCGTATTTCTTGAGTACTCCAGAATAGTTCCCCAAGTTAGATGGGTCAGCCAGAAGGAGAATAAAAGACGCACATGACTGAGCTGCCTCTCATTTTCCCTGTTGTTTTCATGGGCAATCTCATATTCCCTGTAATACCAGCTAAGAGAACATCTGAAAGCATGCCCCAAAGCCTTAACAAATCAGCAGAGAGCTATTTTCCATTGAACCTTGCGGTTGGCCTCAAGCTTCAGTTTAGTAGAGGAAAGTCTATAAGATGATTTTTTTGTAATTAAAGATTTTTACCAAGACTTTTCAACTTGACTCTTTTGGAAGTATATTACTGCTAGATGAGGAATGCAGGATGCTCTAAATATTCACCAGTCTTCTTTAGACAGTGTCCAAAGGAGAAATCTGTCAAAAATCAACATTTTCATGCAGATGGAAACAGTTTTTCTATGAGAAGACGTGGAGGCCCAAGGGCATTCTCAGTAACAGGAAAATTATTTGCAGTCGGTCAGACAAGCTGTCTGACTCAGGTAATCTACAGTTCATCGGGTCATTTAGTTGAAACTGAAGTCCAAGATGAGACACTCTGTTCAGATGAAATTAATTGTAATTACTTTGTGTGCGTGTGCATGGGCCTGCATGTGTGTTTCTGTGTGTGAGAATCTGGGATTATTTGCTGTACGTGTGCTAAGGTGTCTGCAGAGGTTTTGGACAGCAGCAAAGCAAACTCAAGGACAAAGCAGACATTTCATTCATCAATTTACTTTAAGGAAAAAAAAGACAAACTATTTCAGGAAAGAAGACACAGATGTTCTACATTAAAAACCAAGGGAATTGGGAGAAATATTCGTTTAGCAGATGGACCAGTATCAAAATACCTAGCAGACTGGTATCCAAATACCTACTGGTGAACAAGGTCATCAAATACCTCTCCTGAAAGAGGATGAGATGTGTTTAACATTCCCATTGGCAGTCACCAGTGGCTGTCCAAGTGTGTCCTTCTCTTTAGCAGGGCTGGGAGAGGAAAGACTTGCCTTGCCTTGACTCTGAAAGTAAAAGGAAGATAAATTTTCAATGATTGTTTATACCGTAGGTGTAAAATGCATTTCCCCAGTGGAAATCCAAGCCGTGCTGTGTTAAACCCAGTGCCAGCACAAGGTGGTAGACAATCCCTGTCCAGAGATTTTACTTCTAAATGAGAATTAAAAGCAAAGGGAGGGAAGGAGCTTTGTCCTAGTTGCCATCCTCTGACTAACTCTCTTGATCTCCCACGGATTAACCGGTGCCCTCAGCTACTTTGCACAGGTAGTGAGACAAAGAAAAGTGTAAATCCAGTCTAAATATCCTATTAGGCTGGGTTGGAAACTGCTCTGCAAGACTGTTGTGAAGCAATCAGCAGAGCTGGCTTCTTCACCAAAACGAATGATATGGCGTTCCTTCAGCAGTGCCCCATGCCAAGCCACAGACCAGGGCTGGTGCTGGGTTTTGCCCCTGCCCTGGTAGCAAATTGCACCACACTGCTCTGTGTGTGGGAAAGGGGAAAGTCCTTGAGCTTCAGCGATGCTGAGATATTTTCCTCATCTCTCTCCTCTAGACAGGCAGTCTCCCCGAACAACTGCCTACAAAAAGGTGCAGCAAATCTGCAGTTAATGCCTACATGTGCTTCTGATTATGTCTTCCTCCTCCTCCCCCCTCCACTGCAAACAGTGTCTTGTGTGCAGCTCAGAGACAGCAGTCAGAGGAAGTAAAGGGCTGTTTTAGTGAGCTGCTGATTGTCTCCAGTTGGCCCTGACTGTAACCAATAAACAATTCTTCTAAGTATATCACTTGTATGTAACTTCACTGGGCATTTCTTCCTGGACAGGAGACCAGCAGCAGCAGGAGAAAAAAAGTATGGTCATAGCAACAGTGGCATCTCCTTAATCATCTCTTCCCATCCCTTAGTCCGAGAGCCATGAAAATTTAAGCCCCTGCCTGCAGACCAGTGGCATGGGCATCATTTGGGAGCTCAGCCCTGAGCCCGAGCACAGGTCCTCTTCTCACTTGAAGAACAGGGATTTAGCTTCACCATAGCATCAGGACACACCACTTTCATCATCTCTTAAAAAAATATTTAATATCTCTAGAGCTTTGCTTTATTTTCTCCTGTGTACCTGTGAAGTCTCCACTTGACAGTTTGCCAGAGACAGCCTGCTCTCCCCTGCACGTTTGCAGGAGTCACTGCTACCCAGGAAGACCCACAAGATGCCTAAGTCCCAGCTAATAAAAAGCTACATTTAAAGACAGAAGTGGCATGGTACTCGTGCATAGGTTTTATGTTAGCTCTTTGGGAAAGGGTTTCTCTCTAGGAAGGAAGAAATCAGCTTTGAGAATGAGGCAAGATCTGCTGAGAAAGCAAGATTGATGGGAAATTATTCTGTGCTTGAAACAACCATTTTGAGAGCAGGAACAACAGTCAGAAGACTGGTGGTGGTGTGTTTGTACACCCTGTATAATAAATTGCAAAACTGACAAAAAGCAGGTTAAAGGTCACAAATGCCAAAACACCATTTCCAGTCTTCCCCTTCTGCCGCACTGGGACATTGAGCTTGTGTTCAGGAAAAAAATCAGGAGTAGGGTCCAGGAAACATTCCTCATGGGCAGTCCCACCTCATCAGATGGGATTGCTTGGAGATAGCCTTCAACTAGAGCAGCACATCTCCTTCCAGCTGGATGGAAGCTTTCCCCGTGAAAAGTACTTATTTGTATTATAACAGCATTTTATAATATATTATAGAAATACTTGGAGTCTCAGCCAACATAAGATGGTCACCGTATTGTTTGCATACGTGGAAAGAAACTACCCTGTGGTGTTTAAAGCCTTCATAGGAACAAGACAAAATGCGTTGGTCAGAGATCAGCAAACTCTTCTCATAATATGCTGATAGCAATGGTTTCACCTGATATTTTGGGCAGAATTATAAGGAATGATATCAATAAGGATTTCTAATCCACATCATTAGTTTTCTGAGTAGTATCGTCCACCGACACCACAAGCTGACTGGAAACTTCTGATAATTTTCCTTGAGAGAAAACAGCTGTTGAATGAAATGGAATTCTTTCTGTTTTCATTTCTAAAAAAAAACAGCTGAAGCTTTGTTGTAAAACTGAAATACCCAAATCAAAAATTGTACTGGTTTACACTGAAAATAAGGCTTGTCAGGCATTGAATTTTTCTCTTGTTTATGACAGCAGAGGGGGAAGTCATTGCACATAATTTCTACAAAAAGTAAGAATTTTTGAAAAGCTTTGGCTCTGTTCAGAATGTTCAGAATTATACATGAACTTGCCTCTGTTAATTTTCAGAAAATACCCGTCTGCGAGTAATGGATTCCCTAGAGGTGCTTATGGCCTGTCTGTAGGGAAGAGACGGTGAGAACAGGAGCGATACGAGAGCGGACATACCCTCCTCCACCGCTCGCCCCTGTGTTTGCAGTCCTAGCACCCAGCACCCAGCCCTGCCTTGCTCAGACCTTGCCGCACGCTGGAGCAGAGCTTCCAGACAGCCTCACGAATGGCCTGCCACAGCATATCCCATCTGCTGTCGATTACTGCACGAGATGTGCCAGCCTCATGTTGTCAGGGGCCAGCACCCTGGTGCTTCTTCTGCTCAGCAATAATACCGGCTGATCTCCAGAGCTGGCGGGCATCCAGCCCCCAGGAGGGCTCGAAGAGCATTTCCTCTTTGAAGATACCATAGGTCTGATGATGGATCCTTGAGAACGGCACTGGAAAACTTGCTAGTTTTGGATGGGGAATCATTACCCAGCAGAAGATCCCAGAGTTTACGGCATTATCAAACTGTGCCACAACATTACAAAGAAAATAAAAGGCAAGTTGGCCCACATACACGAAGTCTACCTGAAGCTTGGCAAGGTATTTTAAAGAGCCCACGTACACCATGTGCAAGCCATTTAACATCGGCTGGAGTTATTTGGCAGCAAGGAATGGAAGGAAGAGGAAAAGGAATATTTCCAGCTTTGGAAAAATTATCTCTAATTACCTGTTTTGAGCCAAGTGATCAAGGATAGGAAACATTAATATGGGGGGAAAAGTCTTAAAGAGTTGCTTAAACAGTTACATTTATTTGATGGGGACTGGCAGTCATTCAAAGTTCGAGAAAATGTGTAGTGGTGGCTGATTCTGTTATCAGTTGAGTGAGAACCCGGAGCATGACTGATAACGGGCTCAGCCCTTCTAATTTAAAATATAGTCCGTCTTGTTTGGGACACTGACCTGCCTGTGCCTCTCAGTCCTGTTTTTGTAGTTGATGAATTGCAAACAATAACTGGCTTTGCATTAAGCAACTGGAAATTGCATCGAGCCAGATACAAGCAGATTACATCGACTTTCCTCCTTGAATTCCTGGATCCCTGCGGTGACCACGGTAGCGCTTGTCAGCAGCACAATTCTGAGGTTCTCCCTAGCTCCGCGGAGCTGAGAGAAAATTAATACTGGAGAGGTCAGGTTACAACAACAAACGAACATTCAAATTCTGTTAAATAGAAGAAGCCAGATCATTAAGAAAGACAAGCTGCTGTATTTAGTCTGAGGATGACATAAGTAGTCAGTGCAGCATCTCATCTGTTAAACGCTGCCTTCATTTACATTTCTGCTACAATTTCCTTTTTTCAGCAGTAGGTTACTATAGTTTTGGTAGTGTTACTGTTGGCAGAGATCTGTCAAATTCAAATACAAAAACTTCTGGTCATCCTAGTTATTAGAGTTGCCACAATCCAGCTATTTATATATCATAAAGCAAGATGGGGACATCTCAAATGTAAATTTTCAACAGCCATTGAGTCCTAGGTGCTTGGAAGAATTTGCACTTTCTACTATATCAGCAGAGAACTTCCAAATAAGAGCAGTTTCAAAACCTTGAGTGCCATAAGGGAAAGCCCAGTTGGCGAAGAAGCAGCACACTTTGTGTGGCATGATGATCTCCAGCAACCCATGTTGACCTCATTTTTAATATTTGTAGTTCCAGTCATGTCCAACTTGTCTCAAGTGTTAACCTTCTGCTGTTACCAGGTGCAGAATCTACACTTTGAGGCAATGTGAAGTACGGAGCTCATAGCACTGAAGCTAATCTCCGGTAGCCTCCCTTTCAGGAGATTTCTGGTTTGCATATTTTGACTTTTTGGCTAAATCCTACCAGAACTACTGCGCAGCTTATGCTGTATGAAGTACTAACATCTACGTGGAAGACAGGTATTTTGCACGACCCATCTGCAGGGAAGCCTAAATCTAAGCATAAGCCTTGTTAGACAGACACACAAGACTCCAGGTGACAAAGAACCCTTGACAAATAAAACATGACCTCTTCTTATTTTTTCTGAGTGTGTGGATGCTCAGAACGACTGTTTGCTGACGACTCCCCTGTGTCTGAGGGGCAGGGGAAAGGGGACAAACTGGGTTCCTCCTTTTCCCTTAAAGAGGGAATGAGTAGAGCTTTTTTGCTTCTACGTGCTGCCTCTTTTCATCAAACCTACAGGAATGGTGAGACACCCTCTATTTAATTCAGCTGAGGGTGGATGACAGGCTTCAAAGCTGCTGGGGGAAAGAAACAGTCATCTAACTGTTCCCATCATGCACAGAGGGAAAGTATGTGATTGCATACACTCAAACAAACAAACACAATACTGGTTGTTGAAAATGCCTTTTACTTGTGCCAGGGTTGAAATGTTGGAAGATGGAATTGGGGTTACCTCTGCGAGTGAGACCTGTACACTATGGAAACAGTATTGCTCCTGCCCACTTTTTAATGGAAATTAAGTGCACACAGGGAAACATTTCTTATGATTCTTAATAGTACACCACTTAGCTCTTGGCCCCCATTATTCATGCCGGACATTGTGGTTTTAGGCAGCAGTAAGAGCTGAGGAGACAGTATAACAAAGGTTCCTCAAGCATTCAGATTTTAAAACAAATTCTCTTTGACTGTCTCCAGCTCCCCATTGTATTAGTAAATATTTTAAGCCCAGATTTGGCAAAGGACTTAGGGACAAGTCCAAAGCAAAGCGCATGTTTACTTCCTACTATCCTCAGTGCTTTTTAAACCTAACATGTTTACCATTAAGTATGGGCATGAACCCTCCATGAACAAGGGGCTTAGAACTTGCTCCAAAGACTTGTGGAGTCAACAGAAAGAGTTACATTGACATCCTTGGTTTCAAACCAGACCCTTAAAGAGTGAGCCTTGCTACTTCAGTGTGGAAATTTGCCAGAAGGAGACTTCAAACTGCATAACAAGCAAATTGCAAGTGTCAAACAAATATTTTAGTATGAGTGATTTGCCTGGGTCTAATCAGGGGTATGTTTCAATGAGCATGGTGGACCAGATCCTCATCTGTTTTTTATCAGACAGACTCCATGAACTTGAGAGGCGCTATTCATAACCGGGGTAGCCAAAGAACTAGTCTATTATGGGTAATATTTCTGCTAGAATGAGCCTCCTGAGCCTCCTCAGACAAGTTATCAATGGAAAACTGTGGTTTTGTGTGTAAATATGGACAGCTATCTATGCCTAATCAGTCCCCAATGCACAGCCCAGGACACTAGAACAACGAAAATCTCTGAGGTTCTCTGGAGAACCTGGTGTTGGGGTGGGAGTAAGACTTTAAAAAGCCCTCGTTGTCCACTGGACTTTGCTGTCCTCACAGTCCTCAAGAGGTGGAGCTAGACCAGAGCCCACCATTTCTGGAAATCCCATCTTTATATGCCGCAAATCAATAAATTACACTCTCCTATAGAGACAATCCACTAGAGTGCAGGCTTTATCCGCAGCTAGAAGAAAAGAAACAATCAGGACCTATTCCTGCTCCTCTGTTGCATGTAAAGCAGCCAATAATTACCGAATGACCCTACCTCCACAGCAGAGAGGATGGAGGTGCAGTGCGCTTCTGGTTTCAGGCAGATGCTGCTGCTGGCAGGTCGTGCGGCTGTGCACATGGCTGCAAGCCAGGGAAGCAGGCTCGGTACCCAGCCCCCTCGGTACTCAGCATCCCTCTCCCACAGTTTCCTCTCTGATTCAAGCATGTTGTTGCATGTTGTGCAACAGGGAGCAGGTTTTGCAAGGGCTCCATCTCTGGGTCCAGCTCATTAATAATTCCCCTGCTTTTGTCCCCGTTGCCACAGCTCACGTGGGAGAGACTGTAAGCTATAGGTGTTGAAAGTTTGGATTACTATTAAAGCTTGTGAATATTTTTTTGTCCAAAAGCACCTTTGAGAAACGCAGCTTTGCCAAAACTTTTTGTTTTATGAAAGCACTTCAAATTCAGGAAAACATTCCTTTCTCCCATTTTAGAAAAAGACAGTGCAACCTTTCATTTCTCTTAACTTTTCAAAAAACAAAGAAAAATCTGCTTTTCATCTTTGTTCTTGTTTTCCTTCCCCTTTTCTAATACACCCTTCTCAGAAATTGAGGAAAGAGCATTGAAAACCAGGAAGGAGAGGGACGAGGGTCAACAGAGAAAACCTCCCCCTCTCTCCTTTCACTTTCCTCTCCCCTCTGTTTTCTTCTGACCTCTGTACTCTCGGGGGAAAAGTGGCACAGCCTCCTACGTGTTTTTAATTTGAGTTGGCTTCAAAGAAGTGAGCACAGGGCGCTTCACATCTCCCTACCCAGATGTGTGGGAGCAGGCAGCACATCTGTGCAGTCCCCCTGCCCACCCCTTCCACCTCCGCTGGAGCAGGGACCGGGGAGTGCCAACACCCCAGCACCCCATGTGCCCCCCAGGCACAGCAGGGTGTCACGTCCCCAAACTGGTCCTCAGCCACAGCTTGTTTGCTGCCCTGTTCTCACTCTTCTTCATTCAGGCGGAGGAAGGGTCCTGAACTAAGCCCATCAGGTTTTACGTAATCCCGTCAAGCACATATATAGGGTAGCCTGCTTCTGCTCCCGCTGTCCTTGAGAAAAGGATGAGTGTTTCTGGATTGTATGCCCATGAGCAGGACTTGCAGCTCTGCCAGACTCTTGTGCCTGGCAATTAGTAACCCTAGAAAGAATATAACGTTCTGTGGAGCAAAATACCATGTTTCACCTACAATTATTTCCTGCCATGGTAAAGTTCAAGGTGACCAGGGAGTCTGCTTTAATAAAAGTCCCCAAGCTCATGGCAATGAAATCTCATTTTTCATATGACAATGAACCAAGTACAAACAACCGTGGGTGAAGTACTAGAACATGTACATGCACAGTGACACGGCAAAGTTACCTCTACGCTTATGAAAGCAATGGATAACAGACTATCATTATGGGCAGTTAATAAGCCTGCTATGTAATTACAAAGTAATTTCATTTGATAGCTATTTCTGAGAGCACTAAGGAAATTGAAAAAAAAAGGAATAGCATCATGAGATCCAATTGGCAAAGACGCTGGTGACATGAAATCCTAGCCCCAAAAAGAGATGGTCTGTGAGAAGGCTATATCCACTGGTTTGTGGGTTTTTTCTCCTTTATTTTCATGTACAGAATGTACACATGTATTAACTATCAGTCAGCTTCTTGGATTTTCTGTATTTTCCTTTGTTTCTTTACATCCCAGGTGTTTGCAGACCTTCCAGTATCTGTGAGTGTCCTGGGAGCTCTGGGTCCAAGAGTCCACGCTGGTGAGGAAGGGGTTACTTTTCAAGAGGGAGACTTGTGGTTGCAGATACAAGGTTAATAAATTACTTATGTCTAGCTTATTTGTATCATTAATTTCTCAACTGTTTTGCTCCTGCAACACTTTAGTGGATGCAGATGGTGCCACTTACACATCAGCCCGCTCACCCATGTGAGTTTGAAGCTCAGTGGATGGTAGCACTTAGACTTGTAGCAGGCCGATTTGTGGGTGTGGAGCTGGCAGCTAGATGTGAAGTGCTACCATTTGGCAGTCATCTCATGGAAACCCCGTTATTAACGAGCATGAGTGCACATCTGTTGTGTTAGGAACCATTCTTGGAGCCCTTTGCTAATTTCACACCTTGATTCTTTGAAATGATCAAGGTGGCATTCACATTTTGTGAAGTGTAGTCTCTGGCGGTACCACTGCTCATTTCAGTCCTGGTAGATAGATTTAAATAATTTCTTGGAAAAGGGCCATTACTTCCAGTTTTGACAAAATCCATTCCCCCCACTTACATTCATTGACCACACCTGCTTGTTTTATTTTTCAATTTCCTCCTAGATTTCTGTCATCTGGTTTTCAAGACCATAGCTTTATGTTTGCCTGTCAATGATTCTTTTTTGTTGTCCTTCCACATAGTTATTGGACTTGCACAGCTATTCTTTGCAGTACTGGTCTAAAATGAAAACTAGTGTTTCTGTTTGGACTGACGACAGTGCTCGGCAACATTTTTTCCGAGGTCTGGGTTGGGCTTGACTTCTCTGTTCAAATCGTCTTGCTTTGCAACTGCTTGTTACAAGGCAGGGAGAAAAGCTTCTTCTGGTGACGGAAAAGAATGTCCTAGGGGTGGACTTTGCCAAAATTTAATGATTTTCTGGCTGTCTCTGGTATTTAAATTTCTGGGTCCAAAGAGATGTGACTTAGAGGTGTCTTAGGGCTGTTCTAAATAACCTTGTGTCTGGTTCAGACGTCAGGTACCCATAGTGTTAGGAAGAGACTATACTGAAAATTGCCTTTGAGCACCTCTAACTGCATTTAGTGTTCTGGCGTAGCTGAGGACCTGCAAAAAAAAGTATCTTAAAATTTACCTCAGACTCAAAGCCTACTGAAAATTACAGTAAGAATATTTTTGCCTGCTGTTTCTAGAGAAGTTCCCATGGTTACAATATGCATAAAGATATTTATTTGTATGCCTTTATTCTACATTTGACCACGGGAACAATATTTAAAAAGCATGAGCTATAAAGACTACATGTTACTTTTTTTTTTTAACAGAAATTGTATTTCTTTTGAAGTCAATCTGGCTAACAACCATTTAAAACAGATATTTTTACTGTATCCTGTAACAATAATTCCATATAATGTCCAGTAGCTGCTTCTCAAATTTGGACTTCCAGTGCCATTTTCTGTATTTCTGCTGTGTACCTTTTTACTGGGGGTTCAGAAAAACTAGCAGTTTCATGTTTGCTGTGAACACAAAGTGGATGGATAGCTCTCCAAACCACCCTAGCTGAGTGCAGGTGACCAAGCAGAGGAACCACCACTGCTGAGGGACGCACCAAGGGACTTGCACCAGGCTGTGCTCGGATGTGTGGTTGCAGCGTGAGTCTGGACAGGGGCAAAGAGGCTGAGTGTCTCTTCCTGCCCGTCCCTGCTGCTGATCCCACCGCAAGTGCTGAGGGGTCTGGTGGTGGCACATGCCAGCCAAGTCCATCGGCCGTGGCCAGAGCCCTCCCACTGCCAAACCTGCTGTAAACGCTCTGCATGTGCCAGCAGAAACAGATCTTGGGAGAAAAAGGCAAAATTGCAGGTTGTGGGGAGGATGACGGGGAGGGTTGGGGAACAGAGGGAGAAGGCAGAGCAGGAAAGCAGCTGGATGCCTTTTTATTTTACTTTTTCAAATGGACGATGTTTGTTCTGTGCTCCCTCCTGCAACGTGAGAGAGGTTGCTGAGGTGCTGAAAGGGAAGAGGGAGGCATAAATAGAAAGGCAAAAGGGGTGTTTGAAAAAGAAAATGCAGGCCAAGGAGGGAAAACCTGGAAATATTTCAAAGCAAACCTCCCCCTAGCTATGAGGAGCGGGCCTGTGAATCTAAACATGCTCTGTAATTTGCTGTAGCTCGTATCCTCTAATTTAGCCTCTAGGTGTGTTTGTACAGAAATACGGAACTAAAAGCAATTCGGAGCATGTCAGGAAGTGAAGCTGAGTATGTGTTTCTTAGGACTCTCTGTCCGGTTGAAGTACACTTAACTACCTGTTTGGGAATACAGGTTTGGCAAACAGCATACCCAGAAAAAGTTAAAAAATATTATTTTTTCTTCAGAGCTCCTCAGTCATTAGTGAGCTGTGCTGGCAGTGTTAATGTATTGCTGTTTCAGAAGTTTGTTCAGGAGCTGCCACCACAATGCAGCAATGGAGCTGCTTGAAAAGCCGGGGAAAAAAAGCCACTTTTCAATTTAGGAATAGTCACAAGAGTATTGAAATATACCCATAGGTGCAAAATCTGTATTTGTGTATGATTTGCATTCATTTTCCTGGCTTTTTTTTTTTGCTCTTAAGCTGTAATTAATAGACTTCTTCATTGATCCTAGTATTTATGGTGGGGACAGCATCTGGAGACCAGTGAGGCTAAAGGCCTGATTATGCTGCATCTCATTCCGCAGTCAGGAAAGAAAGCATTGCAGGGGTGTGTGTTGGGGTGAGAGCCAAGGGGTCCTCTGGCCTGACACTGATTTTTCAGGGCTTGGCAGCATTTTCAATCAGCAGAGGTGTTAGTCTTCTGCTGCTGTCAGGGATTATTTGTATAAAGCCAGTGCCCTGGAGTCCCTTTCACGGTCTAGATCCATACCGTGTGCAATGCTGGATGAAGCACATAGTAAAAATCAAGGTCAAGAGATAAAAATGGAAGTAAGGGATAAGAAGCCACAAATGGGCACAAGCAGGGAAAGACTGCAAAACAGCAAGACCGCATTGGTCAGGATAATAAGCCATGCTTTTGGCACCAGTGACCTAACTCCCTCTCAGTCCCCCAGTTTTATCACTCTCAGTGCCATTTCCTCAAGAGGTCAAACTTCACCTAAGATACCGCTTTCTCACAACATTTCACTCACAGATGGTGCTGGTGCTTTCCATGTGGAAATGAACATGCTGCGCCTTTAAAACAAGGTCACCCACAGTAGTTATCAGAGGTGTGGATTATCAAGCATGGTCAGTGTGCTCAATGCGGTTCATTAGAGCCCACGCCTGGTTTAAAGCAATTGCACCTGAATCAGATGCAAGCTGTGAATTGGCTTAGTATTTGGGGGGACAGTTTGTGCAGGAGTGCTGTAGAAGCTTTTCATGTATCTATGCTCACAGGCGTGGGATTTTTAATTTATAATAAATGTGGGGGTTTGTTTTGTTGTGGTTAGAGCTATTTTGTGACTTATTTTGTCATTTTGCTGGTGGTTGCAAGGGGACAATGTTAAATGCTGCGGCTTGTGAGAGGTTTTGAAGAATTTAAATCCAAAGCTTGTTGAGGGGTTATCTGTTCGGTATATCAGATTAGACAGAAATGGATATATAATAGATAATTGTTAATATAGTTAATAAATTAGTCTGAAGTTAATTGTTAATAGTTAGTCTATGGTTTATAGACTGTAGTCTATACTTAGTAGAGTTCATATATTAGTCTATAGTTAATAAACAACCTCCATGGTTACACTATCTGTTAATGCCACAAGAACATCTGCAAATAATGAAGCAATTTATATAATGCTTATAAAAACTTTCATTTCCTTAATGTCTGGACCAAACTTAGTCACCAGTCACCTCATGGTCTGGAATGGGCATATCCATCGTACACCCAAACACACAAGCTTGTGAAGAGGACAGGTCAATAGAAAACTGATGTAGATCCCCAAGGAACCCATTTCTGGCTGTTGTATCTAATTGTCAAAACCTCTCAACATGCTGAAAGGCAATTAGCTGCCATTGGGTATGTCCTGAAAATCTGTGGTGACCTCCTGGCCATCAAAGTCACTAATTCACATTTAAGAGCATGGGGTCACTGCTGTGGTCACTTCCCTGGGCTTTTGATCAGGTTTGTGGGTGGAGTGGAGATTGCTGCAACATGATGGATGATCCTGGGCTCCCACAGTAGGGACAAACCTGGCAAACATTATAGTCAGGGGCTTAGAGTCTGAGCATGGTTGTTAAAATGTAAAATTATAAGTACTTCCATGCCAGCAGCAAAGACTAATAGCAAAAATGTGACACTGTTAGCTTTGTTTCTGCCTCTGTGGATGTGGAGACACAAAAGGGAGAAGAAGGATTTATGCCCTGCTGAAGGCATATTCAGCACTAGTGCATCCAAGCAAACAGAAGTGAGCAGCAGAATTACTGCTTTGGTTTTCATCTCCACGCTAGTAAACAAGCCATCAGCGGGTCTGTTTGCTGAAGATCTCCCAATGACAAGATGATATTGTCATGATAACAAGTACATATCCCAGCCTAAACCTGCACGCCTGATGGGAAACAGAGCGCCGGGTCTCCCACGCGATACGTGGAATACAGCCTGGGAGAAACAAATGGTTTCCCCCTCCAGTTAACTGCGCGTCAGATGATCTGGGTAAGTACGGCCTCCCCACCAATGCTTTCTTGTTGTCGTGTTGGTCTGAGACAGGATTTTCTAGAGGGCTGCAGATCCCACACTCTGTTTTGCTTCACTGAGATCAGGAGACTTTGTGTTCTGCTATGAAACCAAGCTCCCTAAAGGATCATGAGTCATCTAAGTTTAGGTCCCATCCTCATTAGAGAGAATGTTCTGATTTCCCTCCATTCTGGCTGAATTTTACCTCTAACCTGTAGGCTTACAAAAGCAGGATGGCATGTAATATTTATGAAGGAATTAGTCCTGGCTAACACAGAGCTAAGGTGTCTGGCCCATCTTTTGGTGTGTTTGGTGTTCACCTTCACCTCCTCTGTATCTGATATTTGGAGGTGTGTGCTTATACACTTGCTTCCGTGAAACTTGTCTCACGCAGCCGGCCCCTTTTCCTTCTCATGTGTCACATCCCATGGGAAGCGGGATTCTCGCCAGTTCGCAGTAGGTCAGCATGCCGAGTAGCTGCTTGTTGCGATTGTTCAAGGTAAACGTGCTCCTGCTCTGTGCACCCTTCTTCAATGAAACACCTGCAGCCTGGGCAAGAACATCCTGGCACTCAGTTCAGCTGTCACCTACTCTGGCTGTTAAAGGTCATTTAGAATAACGGTGGCTACAGCTAAGGCTCGGATGGGGGGGGAGTATTTGATCTGGCAGAGGATAGGAAGGAGCCATCAGCCCTGGCACTGCTGCCATCCCAGGGAAGACCACCTCGCTAGGGGTCAGTGAGGGGATAATTTTTGTCAGGTGTTAACAAAGTTAATCTGGGTATACTCATGAGGAGGGTTAAAAGGGGTGGCTAAGCTGTGGCTGGAGTTAGGATCTGCCTTTTTTTGTTGAGAAAAGCAAGGTCCAATTCCCAAGACACATCCGTCTTCTCAAAGCCAAGGTTTGGTGTCTCATCTTTCCTCCAGCACTCCTGGCTCAAACAATGAAAGCTGAATCACACTGAGACCCTCTTATCGATATCACATCCACCCACCCAGAGCTGCAAAGGCCAGTTCTCTACACGTCCCAGTCTGGCAGCCCCTCTTCCCAATGAGCCCACAAGGAACTTCCCACTGTTGGCACCTTCCCCATGTTTTCTGGGGCTGCAAGGGGACTTGATTTACATTGAGTTTCAAACTAAGCACGCTGACATCAAAGCAACGGAAATCAAGCCCCAGTAAGTGGTTTATAAATGCAGCCTAAGTGTTTTGAATCAAAATACTTCTTTCAGTAAAGTTGGAGAGGTATGTCTGTCGTCCTTATCATTGTTAGTTTCTGTCTCGAAAACACTGAAAAGACGCTGACATTGAATCCACTCTGGGGATCATTAGGAAAAAAGCTTCCATTCCTGAATGAAACCCTTATCAGTAGGTTTTTCCCATTCTTTTTTTGCATTATATTACTTGGAGAGGGTAGTAATCTAAATGAGAAAGGTATGTACGGATTACCTCAGTGAAACATCCCGTGGGTTGTGTTCTACAATGTTAGGGAAAGGATCCTCAGCTCGTGCATGCTTTTCTCATCCCAGATGGAGAAGACAAGGTTTGCTCTGCACAGTCTTTACCAACAGCCTTGGGACTGCTTCAGCCCACTGAACAAAGAGCTTATGCAGAGGCATCCAGTGAGGACCAGATGTCTGACTCATAAAGTACTTAACTGAAATGACAAAGATGCATGGGTTTGGTGGATGTTTCTTTTAGCAAATGTGCTCATATCTCCAAGCTGGCAATGATTACATTTCCTTTCAAATCTGGAAGAACAGCATCTTTTTGTAGTACTGGCGCATCTATTGGCTGCATCGGATGGCATAAAACAAACACAATGTTACAAGAAAGGAGGAAGGAAAATGGAATGGCTTTTGAAATAAGCCTTTTGTGTTACTGGGCATCTGAAACTTCTTGGAGCGCATGTGTATAAACACAGCACAGAAAAAGAGAAATAAGGCTTGAATAAATATTTTGTATTACCATTCACCCAAACAGCGGAATTATTTAAAACCCAGTCTTTATCCAGGTTTGACTTTTGCAAATGGATCTTGGATATCTGATCAGCTGAACTAAAACCAGCACTGCTGTGAGACAGGAGCTGATGCACCGAGGTGTACAAGGGAAGCGCTGTGCCTCAGAGCAATCTCACCTTCTGTCTTCATCTGCCTGAAGTGGCTGCGTAGCTGCAGTGATGTCATCCTGTTGATGTGACCAGGAGTGGAAGTAAAAGTTTCCCAAAGCAAAAGCTTAGACTCATATAAACCGAGGTAAAGAATGAAGTCCAAAAGCACAGAGGTGCTTCTGCCTCTGTCTCCCATGGAAACCCCTAGGAGCTGGACGTCAAGGTTTACATGATGGGTATGAGCCTAAATGCAGACGGTCATGCTTGCAGCAGACCCACTGCCAACCTAGAGGGAAGATGTCTGCTGAACATGTGCCAGAGGGTGCTGCCTCCAGGGCTGCACAGAAACCTGCATCTCCATTTCACAGAAAGGCATTGGACAGCCATGGTCTTTATTTTACAGTCTTATCCAGAGTGGAGGCAGATTTTCCCACATGCTATGCCAACAGGAGAAGACTCTTCCACTGAGAGACATTATTTTCATCCCAAGTGGAGAGATGAGATCCCTTCCCCACATTAATGAACGAGCTGGGGAAAGTTTTGTTTCACTATACCAAACAAGCCTATGCAGAGACTCACAACAGGAAATCCTCAGTTCTGATCCAGAATTAAATTTCCTATGTCTCTGTTCTCAAAACACTGCACACTTGGTAAACTCTCCTTTTCAGTTTCAGCTTATCTTTTCAAAATGTAAAATTCAAACAGGCCTTTGTCCTTGAACTTGATTTATAAGAGAGCCTCCAAACAGAAAAGAATGAAAAAAACTCAGTCATCATTGAAAATCTTCCTTCGAGCAATATTGCTATAAAAAAACCCCACATTTTTTTAACATTTATAGGCAATACCACAACCTTTTCACTGTGGTTAAAAGCAGTCGGTAAACTGTACCTCACTGATGAAGTAAGTGAAACTGTATAAATATTCTGCAAATTACTCTTCACAATGAGACGTCTGTTTAAGCAAAAGCTTATGTTATTGTCCAGACAATATAGAGCACTTTCTAGCACTGACCTTAGAGAAGACATATTGCATAGCCCAAATCCAAACATGAGCATGCTAAGTGTAGTAAATGCAAGTAAACCAGGGGTGCTTCCCTTTCATTAGACTTTCTCCCTGACCTCTGGATGACAAGGGCATAGGAAAAGGAAGCAATTTTTCTTCTGCCCTGGGGGAAGGAACATTTGAAAGAGATTTCCTGTGACTGGACTACATCATCTCTCTGGTGCCTGATCTGAAAATATGGAAGACCACCTTTTCTGAGCATCCATCGCAAACGCTTATTTGCTTTTTCCCCATAAAGTAACTTGTGTCAGATTCACTAAAGCTTTAGGTGAGTATTGCATGTAGCTGGATGGGATCAGTCAAAATATTTCAGCATTTCAGAGAATTGTAATGGCTTACTGGGACAATTGTTCCAAATCCAATCCCTCTGATCTCCTTAAGTTTTAAACTATTTCCCATCTTTCTCTTGCCAGGGGCTGTAAGGGTCACTTAATACAGTTCATTACCATATCCTTCTTCAAGCATCTGGTTGAAAATTTGAGAAAAGGATGCCTTTTCTATCCTATGATAAGTTTATGTATTTAACACCTCAGTTTGTGTCACTTTAAGTTGTCATACGCATTGCAGAAATAACAGTTCTTGTGTAATTCCAATCCTTTTAAGTTGTGGCCTGTTTAATTATGTCAAGGCCATATATCAAACCCTTTGTTCTCAGACTCACAGGCACCCAGGGGGTGGTTGGCTATGGCCAGCAAGCCAGAATCAGTGCTGGACCTCTCCAGACCTCTCTCTGTGGTGGTATCCACCTAAGAGCAATGTATGTTTCCACATTTCTTACCAGAAGGCCTTCCTCATGTGCAGCAGAGCTTTCCTTTTGTTCTAGCTGGATGAATAGGATGCCTCAGCCTTCTTTCTTTGCCTTTTCACTTTGTGCAAGCTCCTGCACTGCAAGGAGGCACCCACCAAGAGTATCATGGTTTACATAAATGGTTTACACGCTTAACAGAAGCATTATTACATTATATAGAGCCCCAGTTGCATGAAAAGCAAGGCATTGAATGAGAATTGAAGGTATAGGTGTTGGGAGAACAATTGACTCCTGCACTAAGCAATTGACCAAAAATACATTGCTGAACTCTTTTAGATTTGGGGCTCTCAGATGTTATGAGATTTATTTGGAGGCTAGGGCTGAGCACCTCATTAGTCATCTTTCTCAGAGAAACAGATGTGTCTTACATTTATAGGTGATGCCAGATTATGGCTAGTATCAGGGTAGAATCTGGGATCAGCGTTCGGGTTTCAGGGAGGCAAACCGGTGAAGAAATGAAAGGTAATATGTTCACAGGGGTGCTATTTTTTTTTCCTTTGTGCAGATTGTGAATGTTAAGCTGAAAGTTTCACAGGGCTCAGAGAGCTAGCATTAAGACTAAAACTAGGACAGCGGTTGCAGCTCTGGTGAGGGATCAGTCTGGGAAATACAGATGGGATACAGGGGAAGGAAGGACCTGAGAGAAGATTGCATTTGGAGCTGTTTCTTGAATGTGTCCTAGGAGTACATTAACATTTTGAGTTTCGTATTGTCACAAGTCCCTGGAGCTACTTTTAGGAGTTAGGGAGATGGGGAAAAACCAGAGGCATGGAGAAATGGGGAATTCAGGAAGGATCAGCTGTGCTGTGCTGAAAGCTGGCATCAGCCTGCGTCCACATTTTCTTGTTCAGCAAATCACTGGTGTTACAGGACAATGACCAAGCATCTGCATGGGATTTAGGCAACTAGAAATGAATGGTCATCTCCGATGAGGGTGTTCAGGACAAGTTTCCAAATGGAGCTGAGAGGAAATAGGCATCAGTTACAGGGATGCTTTTAGGTCTTCCATTTTTAGTGGTCCATAAGCTAAGTCTGGGGGTTATAATTAGTATTCAGGCTTCAAGAAATTGAAGAACTGAGGTGACAGAGGTGTTCAGAGTAATCCCCCAGTTACTTTTTTGTCTTTCATGCATATACTGGGATTAGGGTCAAGAAAGGGACACTAAAAAGTTAAAGCAAAAAAGGGATTTAAAATTGCCAGATAATCTTGCTTTAGGACTGATAGCAGTAACCCTTCATCCCACAATTACTTTTAAATCTGGGTTTCATGGGTGTTGCATGACTTAGATTGAGAACAGCATTAGGTGTTGGTTCAGGTAAATAATTGGATAGAGGAAGAAATTCAAAATAGGTCACCAGATATGTTTAAAGTTAGTATTACCATTATTCCCAAGCGATTTTTACCTGAGCTTCATAGGTATCCATGGCCAAGGGTTCAGATTTAGAGTGTTGCTAGTGTTGGAATTACCAGCATCACAGTATTTGAAGGAAGAAACCAGGGAGGAAGTGTTAAGTTCTGCTTTAATGTCACTGAACTAGAGTTTCAGTTTCTAAAAATCCTCAACACAGGATGATGTTGAGGTTTGGGTTTCACAGAGGTCACCAGACCAGATCTAAAACTGTAGCTAAAACAAGGGCTGTGATTAAGGTTGAAGTTCAGGCTGGGAGGAAAAAATGGGGGGAAAAAAAAGGCTGAGAAAAGCCTAGTAGCCTAAGTTAGGACTTTGTGTGGCTTGCTGCGTATTTTTAGATCTTAGATTTGTGGGGTGGGTGAGGCTGTGTCCTAGATTAGTGGTGGTGCTCTGTTAGGAAAAGGAAAGGGAGAAAGTGAAGAGTGACAAAAGCCAAAATCAGAAAATACGAAGAGACAAGGTTGAGTAGCTCGTGGACCGTGTTTCAACCTCGCCTGACGGCTTTTCTTTTTTCATTCTCCTACTCTGAAGCCTAACCCCGACTACCCACCACCCTCCCAGTAGCCCCTGGGCTGTTCCCAACTCTTTCCTGGTGCTAGTGCCCCAAGGACGGCCTTTGGGTCTGCTGAGGAGCAGGCACAGGGGAGCCGGGGAATGGGAATCGTGCTGGAGTCCCACGCCCTCCCAAGAGCGGGGATGAGTCTGGGGTCACGATCAGCTGCAGCTCACAGCATGCCTTGAGGTGGGCTTCTGCTGTCCTAAAGTTGCGCTGGCAGCGCTGGCTCCTCCTATGGCTTCTCCAGTGCCTCAGTTTATCCCAGTCCAAATCCTAGCCATATTTCTAACTCCAGTTTCAGCAACACCCACTGACTCCAATGACTAAAGGCAAGTTGGTGGTGAACGCTGGGACCAGCTATGCTTTTGGGCTGGCCGGCTGTCCTAAATATACTCTTTACTAGTGCACCCCTCAAATCTGGACTCTGTTGCTAGCCCCGGGTCTTAAACATAACCAAGTTACCCCTACAAGCATCTGGCCTAAAAACAATGAGTAAGCCCACAGTAGAAGTTAACTACAAGGTAGGATGGCATCCATGCAGAACCCGCTTACAAACATAGCTTATGGGTCCCTCCTAATCCTCAGTTTAGCTCTGCCCTGCTGCGCCTGGAGACCCTCGGGAAGCCAGAGAGCTGGTCGTGCACCATGGCATTATGTAGGTAGCAGCCTGCAGTGCATGTACTTCGTGATTCTCTCCACTCTTTCCCATAACCATATGGCCTTAACAGTAATCCAAATGCTAAATGAGCCTCTTGATCCCCAAATATTTGTGGACTGAAAGTAGTAACGGGACCGGCTCTTGTGCTATTCCTTAATTCAGCCTAATGATGTATTCTCTGCTTCTAACTCCAGCTTAACATTTTACTTTGATTTCTGATCCTAGCTGTAAATCAACTAGCCCAGCATTAATTTAAAGATACGTAAAAAGACCCAAAGACAAGTGCGGAAGCAGCTTTTAATTTAACTAAATGGCTTTTAGGTGTGATACTGATGACACTTAGGATTTTTGCTTATCACAGTCTTAAACCAACATATAACTCTCATACTACCCCTCAATACAGCTTTAGTCTCAAGACAGCTGGGAATCTCAAGCCTAAAAATATGACAAAGAGGCATTTGGACATCAGTCCTCAAATTCTCATTGTAGACCACTTACCACCTTTCGTTACCAGAGCCTTTTAATAAGCAGAACAACATTTTGAACTCCAGAGTTAATTTAACGTAAACAAAGAATTCAATATGTAAAGAGGGATTAAAACAAATGCTGGGAAAAGCATCCCACTGTGCCTGATGGCCCATTTCTCCTAATCAGAAACCTCCTTGCAACTGAATGCTGGTTAGGGATCCAAGCTTTGCCAAATGAATGAGAAATTTAAAACTAATACTGAGACCCATGATGTGGTCAATCACAAATTTCCCTCTTTAATGTCCTCATGCTTTATGGAAACATTAGGCCCTATCTGGGTCTCATAACATAAGAAAACAGAAATGTTGAAGTATTGCAAGCACTCTCGTTGGAAATGGGCTGGATCCCAGGACTCGCCTCTCTAGGATAATGCCTATCATAGAAAGCAGGAGAGGCAAGGCTGGGATTTGCAACGTGAGAGGGGTCTTCCCCAAGTGCAGAAAGGCTGTAAGGAGTGAGGTTTCTTTTCATAAGAAGTGGCACGAGGGGAGGATCACGGCTGATTGTGGGTACCTGAGACCCAGGAAGGGTGAAAGGCCATTGTAGCTTCAATAAACTTTGAAGTAAGCTTCTAAGTCCTTGGGGGGGTGAAAAAGCGACTCAAAAAGCCAAGCCCACAAGGTGCATCTCAAGGAGAGGTGCAGGAGATGAGGGGAAGGAGCCAGACCTGGCAGTAGGGGGTCATTCAGCCCCTGTACGCCTTGCTCCCATTCCCGTCCAACAAAACCAGTGCGTCCGCCACCGGGCCCCGTGTGATGGCCAGCTCACATCGCCCTTTGGCAGGGGAGTCCCACGCTGCGGGCTGCTGCTGTGGGTGATGCATGCTGTGAGCAGGCACTCTCTGCATCCCCGTAACAAACCACATTCCCGGCTGGATTACTCATACTCCAGTAGCTGCTGTTTTTCTTCATGTGCACTCATTTGCAAGCTGTTAAACAAGAGACGCAAAGCTGCCTGTAAAATTAGGTCACGTGTGTTGCCCTCTCAAGCCATTGGGCTTGCCAAAACCAGGACTTTTCCTGCCATCACAATGGAGTTTTTAAAGCTCCATCCATGATGAAATACAAAAGAAAAAAAAAAAGGGAAAAATGGAAAAAAAAAAAGAAAAAAGAAAAAAAGGAAAAAAGAAAAAGAGGAAAAAAGAAAAAAACTTAATCCATCCCCCCCACCCCCAAACCTGTTGTACCAAGTAATAAGGATGAAGTTAGTATATACAAATGTATCCTGTGACAATTCTGTGAAATACTGAAGTACTGTCCTTCAACGTGACATTTAATTTCCAACACAAGCAGATGTTTCTTACCACGCTTAACTCCCTTCTCTTCCAGCTAAGCTGCATGTGGAAAGGCAACTCCGTTTTATACAGGATATTATTTTTGTCTCTCCCTTTCATCTTCTGGGCCGAACATGAACTGAACCCTGGGTTCAGAGAACAGATAAGCGTTGACTCAAAACAAATGCCAAACTGGCCAGCTGCTGAAGTTCACCCAGGACTCCAGACTCGGGATATCCAGCACCTCTGCCTTTCCATGAACTGCGCGTCCTTCCTGAGCTCAAGACTCTGGATGTCTTTAGGGAAAAACATTTCGGGTTCAGCAGGCCGAGAAAGGGAGTGGGGTGAGGTATTCCCCGAGGCAGGCTAATCTTAAAGGGAAGCCAGGGAATGTGAGCTTGCAAAAAAGATGTTGTTGGAATATTTCTGTTAAAAAAGTGAACGTTTACACCATGCAATCCCCTGATAACAGGTCAAAGCCACGCACTTTGGCTGTGAGCGCTGCTGGGAGGGTAGGGGAGTGCCTCATAGCAGGCAGAAGGGGAGAAGCGGGGCAAGTCAGAGGTTGTCCTGAGCCACACCTGGGAGATTTCACTTTGGGGTGGAGGAACAATGTCGAGGCAGGGACAGCCCTGCCATCCCTCTATACGGAGCTAGATTTCACTAGATTTTGCAGGGAAATCATGTTAACCAAACAGAAAAGCTTAAACAAATAGAAAAGCTTTTGCTTTCCACTTTGCTGTCATCCTGCAGGAGACTGCAAGACCAGAGGTGTGTGGGAGCACTGGGTCTGGGCAGCTGGGCTGGCACTGTTCTTCCCACCTATGCTAGGGTGAGGGCAAGCAGTAAAACTCTCAGTCTGCTTTGCTCTGAGCTGTTATGTACAGCCTCTGTGCTGGCTGTGAATAACACCACAGAATTACTTTTAAGGGTGGTGGTCCAGAGCCTTTGTGAAGTCAGATATGTGCCTGTTGCATAGCACTGGAGCCTTGTTTTCTGCCTGGCCGTCGTCCCTTCTGCAGTGCAACTGGAACAGGAATACCAGCTAGAAACAGGTGAGGTCACGAGTGATTTATTCTTCCTTTCTGTGGCAGTGCATCCTGGCTGCTGGGACCAGCAAGGGAGCACACTGACAAGTTCTCCATCGTGAGCACATTCTGGAGAGCCAGAGCTGGCTGTTTCACATGAACCGGGGCCAGATCACAACCACAGGCAGAATTCATCTGAAATTCGAGAGGATGTTTGCACAGTTTCGATGAGAGGTTCAGCTGTGGGAAAACTGAAGGTCTAGCTTGGATCCAAAGCGTGCATGTGAAAAACCTTCGTTGGCATTATCTGATAACCAGACAAACAGCCCCATGGGTTTAGTTTCACTCCTGCTGGAGGAACGTGGGCTGGTGCTCCTCCCAGAGAGGTGAAGCTGCTGTTGAGCAGGCATTTCAGCCCGAGCAGTGGAGTAATAGTCTGCTTTGAGTGCCATTTTAATTAGCATTAATGTTTTTGGCCTTCAGTCTATTTATCAGATTTATTTGTTCTTTTATAAGGTAAGTTAGAACATTAGTTCTAACTGCAAGATCCATGTAGTACAACACTGTATGCCGCATTAGCTCTGGTTTTTGGACATAATAAGTTAGTTTCAGCTACTGCAGCTCTGCCTCCATTGGTTGTGGTGAAGTTACACCAGGAATGAACTTGAGTCAGTGTTTTTAGTAATATCTCTAATATCCCTGTATTATTTGGATGGCTGGGGCTGGAGGGATAATACTAGACATTTCATTTTCTCATTGATAATTATTTCATCGCTTTCCTTTGCTAGGCAGAAGTCTGGAGGAAGAAGCCTCCGGCAGGGCTGGCATACCCCCGCTTCTATCTCTCCCTGAGAGATTTTGGAGGGAGGAGCAAGCAGCTAGGTGATGCCACTGCGTGCCTGCAATACCCCTGCTATCGTCCTGGTTCACCAGGCAGACCGCTCCTCTGGCTCTGCTGCAGATGTGTGCGACCTTGGGAGAATCACACGCTCCTTGCCATTGCTACTTAATTCCTGTTTTGCAGAACTGGGCTTTGGGTAGCCTCGGTGTTCATTACTAAAAATGTTTAAAGACTCCTCCTGTTGGACGGAGTGTCCCTCAGCTACTCCTTCTCCTAAGAGAAGCTTTTCCTTATCTCCAATATCTATGACAGGGGTCATCTTCCCCTGCCACCAAATAATGGACAACAATAACTTGTTTTCTAAGAATGGAGGAGCCTGGAGGAAGTGCTTGTGTATTTCTTAGAAATCTGATAACGGGATTAGCTTCTAAGCATGAAAATACATATGACCTGAAATGTCGTTGTGGAATGTCTCACAGATATTAAGCACAACTGCTGACCCCAGTGTGTAAGTATTCAAAGGGTTATGTATGGGGCATGACCTTTCTTGGGAGCAGTTGTGCACGTTGCCTTGTAGTTTCTGTGTTGCTTATTGGAAGTCTGGATGTGTAACTAAAATCTAGCAATAGATTCTTGGAGAGAAGACAGTATTACCTTCTATGAGACTAAAACAGTCTCATGAACATAGCTAAAATATCTTGGCAAGGCAGAAGACCTGTACCTGAATGTCTTACCATTATATACATCTTTTTTTTTGTTCAGAGCAAAAGCCTGACGACATGCGTGCACACACATATATACACGCAAATGTTTAATGCTATGTCATCTTGAAATGATAGCAAACATGCTATTGATGTCAATGGGAAGATGATCAAATCTGCTGTTAGGAAGAAGAAATGCTTTACAAGTAGAAAATGTAAAATGTACTTGTTTGTTTCACTTCTCATTTTGGTTGTTTGTGAATGTGATGTCTGAGGTAATGGACGCTGTGCCGCTGCAGAAGTGTCTATCACTTCAACTTAGGGATAAATCCTGTATGTCCAGGTGTAGCCGAAATATGCACATTTCCAGGCAGATTTTGCTGTCACAGACAACAGTACTGAAACTTTTGTTAATAGGAACAGGAGCAGGATCAGACAGTGATGTCTTAGTATTTTGCGGTTTACAATGTACAGGGCCTGAAATAAAATAACTCTTCATTACTGCTGTGAATCTGGACATCATGCAGGCAATGGAGGCTCAAAACTACAGTCATCCTCTTGTGTTCAAACACTGGTCATGGACAGCCACCCCAGACAAAATGCAGCCTTTTTAGGAGAAGGTTGGAGAAAAGTGGTTTTGTCAGAAGTTTGTCCTTTGGTCCCCAGAGGATGATTCTGAGAATGGTTATGAGCTTTAGGGTCTTCTTCCAAAACTGGTCCGGAAAAAGGTTGATCATCAGTTGTTTGGATCTGATAGCATTTGTCTGACATTGCATAAATTCTTGGGCAGCTGACAAAATGCCACGGCTCAAAATAGAAATCAAATGGTCCGATGAGATGGTCTGTTCCCCTTAACTTCTTTTACAGGGCAGTCAGTGGTAACCGCTGAGAAACCCACTGAAACCAATTCATTGAACTGCGTACCTCTCCTAGAGCCAGTTTACATCTAGGACGCTGGCCCACGTCTAGATCACACTTCTCTTAATAGGACGGTTTACTTACAAAAACAGAAAAACTGGAGATTCAGCATGACTTTCCAAGCCAGGTTTCCTGAAGCTGCAGAGTAATGATGAGGCATAAAATATGCCTGTCCGTTATTAAGCTCGTATGTGATCTTGATCTCCCGCTCAAGCCTCTTACAAGGGAGAGCTGGATGTGGGTGTGTTTGCAGAGCTCAGACACTTGAGCCTGGCCGATCCATGCCCTGGGGAGGCTGTCGGAAGCCTCCCAAGGCATCTGGAGCTTCCAGGGGGAAAAATATCAAAGTTTTGTAAAAACAGAAGAAAGGACTGTTATCTCCCAGCTCTTCTTTAGCTTATTTACCATCTTTAGCTTATTTACCATCTGCAAGGGCAGAAAATGTCCTTTTTTCTTATTTTTCTTACCTTGCAAATTCTCCTGCTATTTTTTTCTCCTGTGTTACTTTTTCACTCTTAGACTTGGCAGTTTTTATGCCTGTGGACAATTCAAACTGGTATGTATATTTCTGTTCCGAAAACTGCCTGTTTCAAACATGAGAAATAATACAGGAAAAATGAACATGCAGACATAAAATAGCCATTACATTTTTCCATTTTGAAAACAACGTTTAAGGGAATTTTTTAACTCATTCGGTTTTGAAAAGGGATTCTCCCATCCTCTACTGACTCTCCCTCTCCAATGCCAAATTCAAGCTAGCCTTCCATAAAGTCTGTATCTTATGTCTGAAAGATCTTCATTTTCATATGTGCTACAAAAGAAAATTAACGTTCTTCCTTTTGGCTGTTCAGGACATTCCCATATACATTAAACATATGTGTGGCATGTCCCACTGGTACACTCTTTTTCACAAAATCATGTGTGTTTGGATCCACTGCTGTTAAGTATGTGTTACTCCAGCGTGACTTTGCTGATGATTAACAATGCAAGGTTTACTGGGAGGGATGTTACCTTTTACTAGACAAACTGATCCAGTACTGACCAAAAACTGATCAGGTGACAGGCACACAAGCCTTTCTGTATGTCTGGAACAGGAATAACAGAGTGGAAGCTAAATGCATTTGGAAATGAATTTAATCATCCCATTTCCACAATTTAAGACATTTTATGTGTGTGGCACAGGGCGATGTCAACAAGGTTATAGGACTCTTAATACCTGGGAGGGGACACAGAAAGAAAAGGAATTAGCTTTTGCCTCTAGACAGTCATTTCTGAAGTGGGGAAGACTGTATTGTGTCGATAATTTTAATACAGCTTTAAGAAGAAAAATAGTGTAACGCACATTCTCCCTGGGTCAGTCCAGTGGCCTCTGTGCTCTGAAATGCACTTGTTTTAAAAGGGAAGCTGAAAAAAACACAAGTCAATCAGATAATGTCTCCAGATAGATCGTGTAGGTAGGAAATGGATCATTAGTCATCATTATTCAATGATCTTTGCAGGATACTCCTTTCCCTTCTTCATGCAGGCTGTAGGTTTCATGTGGCACGTTCACTTCTGCACCAGCCCGGGACAGCATTCCTGCAGGCTAATCGGAACCAGCTGCTTGCATACAAAAAAGGACAGAAGGAAGAGGTCACGAAAGTTAGATTTTTGCAGCCAGAGGAGACATCCCTTTAGAGATAGGGATGGCTTTGCCAGCAATATTTACCTCCCACTTGTCATTAAAACTACTGTATTATTTTTTTTTCCTGGGAGGCTACAAGGTCTAGCGGCCCTATTCCTGTGCAGAGTGAGTGCATTTAAGCCCTTTTTGGCAAATAGCAATGGCTTTTTTTCCCTCCAGAAAAGCAAACCAGTTGAGCTGCACTGTCAGACGCCTGATTTTATGCCAGTATTTTTAGGAGAGCTTGAAGGAGGTATAAATAGTGAGAGAAGACACTTCAAACTAAACAGATTCAGCTGGGGGACAAATCCCTCAAATTGCCTATTTGGAGCGCAGAAGGCCTTGGCAGGAACTTGCATTGACCGCTTCACTTTGTGAAAGATGGAGCCGAACAGGAGCCACAAGATAATTAGAAATATTACCTAGGTTCTGCAGCAGTCAGCTAAGGGTGCTTAGTTTAGAGAAGAGGAGGTGCAACGGCACATAAACCTTCAAACAGGTGACAAAGAGTACAACACTCAGTTGTTTTGTGCATGTGGTAAGGAGTGAGATGGGAGGAAATAATTTTCATTTTCATCCAAAAACTTGAGACATAAAGCCCGCCGCAGGAGGCGGAACAGGGGACCTAGCAAAGCTGACGGAGGGACTCTCGGAGGCAGTAGGAATGAAACTGCGATTTCACTGCTTCGTAGGAAAGGAACTGCGATGCCGCTGTGGTATTTTCCCGCGGTGACTTCTTGGGGCTTGCAGAGGGAGGTGCAAAGCGGGGTTTAGAGCAAGTGAAGGTGCAGTTGGTTGAGCTGAAAACTCATATCTTGGAAAGGTGGGGAGAGACCCAGGGTCCGAGGGGAGTGGGGAGAAATGCCCAAGGGTGGAGGCAACCTGAGCTGCAGCTGGGAACGGGAGGAGGGAGAGGTGGCCAGCATTGCCTTGCCTGTACAGAGGAGAGCACAGAGAGGCCCAAGCAGCTCTTGAACACCAGGTTGGGTCCCTGTTGGTCAGGACTGGACTAGGAACCTGTAGACTGTCTCAGAGCTGGAGAGCGAGTGCTTGTCTGCCTCTGAGGACACAAAGTCGTGGTTAGTGTCATGAAATGCTTGCAGTTGCCCACCCTATAAACAGTGAGGTTTTCCAGAGTTGGGCTGTTGCTGGGTTGCATCCTGCCAGGCAGTCTGTGAAGGTGACTGGTCACTTCAATCAGTAGCTCACTATGGTGGCCTCCTTTTTTTTTAGCCGCTTTCCTTGTGTCCTTACAAGCAATTCCAGGTTTTAATGAAGAAACATCACTAGTGTGCAGATTTCTTTAAAACTATACTGTATTATCAGAGTCCTTAATGTTACAACATCTATTCAGAAATCTCAGGACACTCCTAGACAAAACTTTCAGTGATGTGGAATTACAACAGAATTGAACATTGCTAAGAGCTTCAAAAACCTCTGTCCTTGGCATTTTCAGCAAGTTGCAGAAGTAATTACTTCAGCCTTATGACTCCTACCTGGCCAGGGTTCCTATGAGTTTCACCTCAAATTCAGCTTTAGACAAGCACAAAATCCCATGAGAAAGCTTTGTAAACACCAAGGCACACCTAATTTTTTTTTCATCTCAGCAATGCAAGCAGGAGCTTATGCTTTGACAACAGCATGAGCTACGTTTCCGACAACAGGCCCATGTTTGACCCAAGTCAGATGCTGCTTCTGAACTTCAGCAAAAGCATTCATCAATTTTAGATTCTGTGGCAGCCCAAAGGTGGGATATTTTTGTATCGTCTCTGGTTTTCCCTTAAACATTTCTTATTTACCTAAATTGCAGTTTTATATCACTCTGTAAATGACCTGTATAGCATTTTAGAACTTCTCTGTTGTGTGTTTGTGTTTCGCATGTGGGATGGGGGTTGGTTAGCAGACATGAAAACTGTACGTGTCTTGGATATAATAATTTCATACTTATTAAAAAGGCAAACGATGATTTAGGTAGAGAAGGGCAGAGGCCTGCAAATATTATCTGCAATCTAAGCAAGGAGTGAATCAAATCAATTACTGTCATTGCTAGATGGCCCAAATATCTTTTCAGTATCATTGGGGTCTGTCCATAGTTTCTCTGCAACCGATCATGAAACCATGGACGATATCGAACTGGAATATAGGGGTTTGCAAAGTGCTTACAGGCAGAAGTGGGTTATTGGAAACAGTGGTCAAAGAGCCAGGAGATGCTGACATGGGATTTAATGGGTTATTACTGAATTAATGATATATTGCCAAGAAATGGGAGACTGGACATGAGTAATGCCCAATGAAATCATTGAAAGTATCTGCCAGGCTGACTGACATAGGCTATATCAGTATATTGTCTGTGGTGCCTTGCAGCATGTCTCTTCCTTTGAAGAAAATATGGACACCATCTTTGTTGACCTAAAATATCTATGCCAGCAGCATTTTGATGCTGAATGCCTATGTTAATGAGAGTTAAAGTCTTCAGCCTGGTGTCACCTCTATGACACATCCCACCATAGGAGACCCCTCGGGTACTTGTTGATGTTGCAGGTGTGCTCCAGCACAAGGGCAGAACGATCATGAAGACCGCAGTCCTCCCCTGAGAGACACCAAGACGTCTTATCTGCGCTAACCTCAAACTTGAAAAGTCTGTCTGATAGCTCTTGAGGAAGGAAACAATGAAGGAAATAGGCCAAAATGTTCAAGGGAGAAAGCACTAGACAGGAATTTCAGAAGTGGCTCAAAGCATGTTCCAACTACAATGGAAGTTTTAGAAGGAAATGAATTAAAATAACTGCTGTAGCATTCTTTAGATAGTCTGCATTATTTGAGAAAGGATACATTGAAACTATTTATTTTAATTAAAAATAGTAAGATTCCAGGGAAAGAAAACCAAAACTTATAGCATCAGCAAAAAATTGAAAAATACAGGGAGGACGGAGTAAGCCCAGCCGAAGTTTAATATACAGCATAGCCTAGGGCTTGACTGCATTCATGGAAGACTGAACATAATATAATGTAACGTGTGTAATAACTGTTTAAGGGTTTCATAAAATACTGGGTTTGGAATAAAAAATAACGTAAGTGTAGAAGTGCGATAAAACCTTTGAGATCACTTATCTATGCGCTTGAACTGCTGATGCAATGAATTCTTTTTCAAATTTGGACCCCACTGTACCCCAAGTGCCCAGAAATATTTGCTGTGTTTTCCTCATTATTACCAGTTTAATCCCTGCTTATGCCTTGTGCTTTTGGGTCCCTCAGATGTTTAGACCATTGCTGCTGATTTCCTTGTGACTGGCAGGGAGGTCACACTTCCAGATCCCCAGGTGACAGCCACCACTTTTCCTGCTCATCATCCCTTTGGATGCATCATTTCATAACTGGACAATGGGGTGGTGGTCCTCCTCAGGGCTGGCTCATGACCCTTCTGAAGCCAACAGTTGTTATGCCACCTACCTGGGTATGAGGGATGTGATTTTGGGCTGTGTCTGTGTAGTTAAAACATCTGCCAGTGTTTCTTACAAGGATATTGGTAAATCCAGTGGAATGGAGAGAGACTTTCTTCTCCACCTCCCACAGAAGCCCGTGGTGTGTCTGGGGTTACTGTTTATCTTTCTAGTGAGGAATAGCCCCAGTCATGGGATCAGACCTCCCTGTGCTCCGTGGTAATTTCCCACGCAAGCAAAGGCATTTTTGGCACTGTGACCAAAGGAAAATCCCAGCCCAGGAGTACCCGCAACCCTAGGTGGACACGGAACAAACGCTTGGCAAATTATGCTGCCCATCGTGACGCAAAACCCTGGGAATAAAAAAAAAAAAATTAAAATTGCAATTAAGAGTTACAACAGTTTCCTAGAGGCTGGTGCCTCGTGACTGGAGCCCCGTGCTGGATGATGGGGTTGTCAGTCACAGACCTTCTCCCGCAAAAGCCGCTGGCTGCCAAGAAGGCATGCTGCCTTTCCTGGTGGCAGCAGGGTCTCAGCCTCACGCACACACGCCCCGGCCCTTTTATTTCATTAGTGCTCAAGTGGCATGGGGTAAATTGTGCAACAGGCTGCTCCCTTGGCCAGGAGCCTGCACCTCGCGTCACTTAGCCGCGGCTCCTGTGGGCGGGTACCTCTCCGGCCATTTCTGCACTGAAAAGGACAGGAGCCAACTCTTACCTCACACCAGGAGTCTGGAAAACATCTTTTGCCTCCTCCCCATTAATTACTTGGAAGGAGACGTGCTGCAGCTAATAGCTTGAGGTAATTCACCTAATTCACAGCTGGCCTGGAGGCGTGGTGATTGTGGGGGCTGGAAGATCTGAGTTTGACCCCAAAAGCTGTAAAGGAATCTTTAACAGCGTGATTTATGTAGAAGGCTGCATGGATACTTTATGGCGCAGAGTGACCCCGGATCATGACATCAGGAACCCCTCAAAATTGCAGGAAAAAATCCAGGCTTCAGGCTGGGTGACCTAAATTAAAGCATCTTTACAGACTGAGCCTACAAAATGCATATTGTGCAGAGTGAGCTGTATAGGAATGTGCTGTAGCCTCATGGAAAGGACCCTCTTAACCGTGAGCGACTACAGGCAGGGACACGAGGAGGCAGGTAAAGCAGGTATCAGTTGATGTGTTCCTTTGGTCTCCCCGGGTTATTCGGGTGTCATCCCCTCCAACCTGCTGCAGTAGTCATCATTCCAAAACACCCCAAAATCCTGAGTGAGAGCCTCAGGATGGCTGGGTTCAGCTTAGGAGAAAACACCCTGAACAACTTTTGGTACTATGTAGTGGCTTCCCTTCTCTTTATTTTACAGTTGCTATCCCTGTAGCAATTACTTTACTCACATTTTTAAGTTTTTTTCCACCACTGCGAACAGTAGAAACTCTGGAAAAATGCATTTCCTGGAGCTTCATTCATGTTCATTCATTCAGTGTAGCCTCAGGCAAACAGCTGAATGAGACACAGGATGAACAAGAGAAATACAACTATTTGATGGAAAAAATACAGAAAAAAACCCAACATTAATGTCAAATTGATATTTCTCTTTCCATTTTCAATCGGAATTTTGGAGCAAATGTATTAACCACTTTTGCCCGCCGCCGCATGTCATTACGAAGGCTAAAATGGCAGGAGCAATACATGGTCTTGTGCTACAGCTGTCTGTGGAGTTCAAGAAACAACTTCATGGGCAGAGAGGAGCTCACAGCTGAGTGTTGTGCTCCAGAAAAGGTGGCAAACTTGCCTTTTGTGATGATGGGCAATCATTTTTTAGGATGTGATCTAGGAACTGCTGAACTTTCTGAAAAGACTTCTTAGTGACTCTGCTGAGTTTTGATCAAATAGTTGCAGGACTGGCATGAGATTGATGTCTCCTGATTGTTGGTGCCCTATTAGTTTGTATTCAGTGTGAGATAGTCAGGCTGTGAAATTGATGAAGTGCTCTAGTTGCACGTGCAAAATTAAAGGACACTTTTTGGAATGTTGAATTTGGTGGTAAATTCCTCTGAAAGCTTTGGCTTACACAAAGACTATCATGATTATTTTATTACTCAATGCCAGGTTTGCTATTCCCTTAGCCCATTTGATCTTAATGAGATCCACATTGCAAAAACCCCATGCAGTCTGTAGGGAATATATACAACCTTGCATGTTTATTTAACGTTGCTTACTTCAAGACCACTTAGGATGAGGAGAAAGAAGAAGGCTTGGTTCCTGCATGTGCAAAAGTAAAGGCAGATACAAGCTGTGTCAGGAAATTAGGGGCACACTTGGAATTAATTAGTTTCTGTATTGCTTTGAGAGTATTATATGCTAGGCTTGAGGAGTGCTGCTGATGTCATCTGCCATGAAAGCACAGCTGGAACGCAGCGTGAAGGCAGCAAATCCCTGAGACAGGATCACACTCTTGGTATTTCAGCCACAGCCATGTGCAGTTTTCTGGGAACTGATGCTGTCTTACAGACAAGGAAGTCGGTCTGGAAGCAGGGACGTAGATCCGTCCCCGTAGGCAGAAGGGATTCCTGCCCAAAGGCAGGGTGGCCTTCAGAGCTGGTGTGGCACAGGCGTCCACTGGCTCCCGCACGCTCGGCCAAGCCACGGTCATTTGGGTCTGCCTGCACTTGCACACTGACCTCTGCATAAAAAATGAACACTTCTTGCATCAGGGTTACGGAGATGTCTCCGTACCTGAGCAGTATGGAGGTCCCTGCAACGCACCTGGAGCAAAAGGATGAGGCTGGCGAAAGCCAAGAAGGTGAGGAATGATGGTCCCAGTTTAGGGGCAGGAAGGCTTTGACTGAAATGCTATCACTCCGAGGCCTGCAGATTGCCATGAACCACAGACCGGGAGCTGAGCTCCACGTGGTGGTCAAATCCCTGCTCGGCACGTAAATCCTGAGCCAAGCACCCTCTCTGTTAGGGTAGATCCTAATCAAGGAGTGGAGAGAAAGACCTGGTTGAAAATGAAGGTTGGCTGTACTCTGACTTTCCTGATGTTGTCATAGTTTAAAACTTGGAAAAAGAGAAAAAGGGACTGGTTTTAGGTCAGGCAGAGCTCAGTATAAATCAGAATTAAATAGGCTCTACATCTGTTCAGGGCAAAATTACAACTGTAAGTGCAGATCAGTTTTCCCCAGTATTGCCTCACATCTTGTTGATGAACAGCAGACACCTTTCCAATAGCTCCCTTCTGTTGTAACACTGCTGTTTCCTAGTTCGTTGTAATGTGAATCCCGTCCCTGTAAGACTGGATTTCTTCTAACCCCAATGCAAACAGGAAGGTCTTGCCCCAGAGTCTATCCAGAATCAAGTGGTCTCCCGCTTCAGCCCTTTTGTCTTCTGGATCTTGGGCTAAGCATTCTCCATACTGTAACGCAAAATGCTGTTAAATGCATGATATTGCAGCTCTCTTTACTCGTATTGACAGAGTTAAGCTTTCCCTTTCCCCATTCCTTAGTAAAAGAGCAGCATTTTATCTGCATTTACAGCTCAGTAAATGCAATGTCATCTTTCAGTTGAAATTTGGCTGCACTGTGAATTGTTTTGCTCTCTTTTCTTTCCTGCACAGCTGGAAGTGAATCCGTCTCCAGTCCTTTTTGGGATGGGGTGAAGAGTGGAGAGAGAGGGAAAAAAAATCTGGCAAGGAAAATGCTTGTTCTAGATAAAGTGAAATAAGTTAAGTTAAACAAGGCAGTGTCACCTCTTCAGGGATAAGCTGACACTTGCGTCAACACTGGAGCAGCAGCTAAAGTCGGGGGGAGCATAAGCTAGAAATGCTCAGCAGTTTGGGGAGAAGGGGAGTGACTGCTGGCCTGGTTTGGGCACAGGTCTGTGAAACACACACATGCTCTCAGCACCCTAAAGTGGGGGGACAGAGAGAAAGTGCGCTGGTGTTTCGCGCAAACTGTGGCTGACCCCTTGTTTGCATTCATCAGAAGTGGTGAAGCTGTGTCTGGGTGTAGTAGTGCAGTCACTTTCTCCTCCCTGGGAACAAGGGAAAAAATTACAGCCCTTACAAGGCATTTGACACAACTGCAAATCATGAGAGTGTGTCACTTGAAGTGAAGCTGCGATGCACAAGGCTCCCCCTGAACCACAGCTTGATACTGCAAGCAGCTCAGACCGTGACTCAGACCATTACCACCATTAGGGCTGCAGGACAGCTCTGCAGGCAGCGGCAGACGGAGTCACATTCTCCCCTGCATTTCAGGAAGTTTGCAAAGGAAGAAAGGTCAGACCGTGAAGCTAGCGAGGTTTTGTTGGGGTTTTGCTTTTGGAAAGTATGCTGTGGGTTTCTGTCAGGCTTGCAGTTTTTCCACAAGTCATCTCAACAGCCTGCCTGCTGCCTAATTCCACCAGGCTGCTCACTGGAGACATCAGCTTGAACACGTATCCTGCTACCAGCTCAGGCAACCCAAAGCTTCCTACAAAGATTTTAAACCTACAAGCAGCAGAAGCCAAACCAGAAAGCTAGAAGCACTGGCCTAATTATGCTGAAGCTGTTTAGAGAAATGCTAAGTGACACCAGTTGTGAAGCTTCATGAAGATTAACCACCCACCTCCTAATTGCTTTGAATTCTTCATTCTCCCTGCACAAGAATTCACCTCTGCAAGGGCTGGTAGAAAGGAGTATGAGGAGCCACAAAGAAGGAAAGGCAGGCTGAGTGGAGTTTCTTTTTAAACAACAAAATGGGGAAAACCTGTCATTTGTGCAAGGCAGGACACAGTAATTAACAGGAAAACCCTAGGCTCTAGAAACCCCCAAAAATAGCAACTGAGTCTTTTAGATACAAAACCATGCTATTTTCTTCTGTTTGGCAGCATACTACGTTCTTATCAGGACAAAAAGTATTATATATGTAAATAGCCATAATGTTGATTTTAAGCTAAATAGGAAAGTGTATTACAGCTGTTGGCTCATACAGCAGGTCTTTAGATTGGGACAGTTTTCCTTGCAGTGAATACTTGCTCTTGGATCATACAGTCTTGCTCTGAGTGTATGACGCTTCCTAAGCCTGTTGGTGGCCAATGGCACAACAAGAAAAGAAAAGCAAAAGAACAGAGTATGAGCAAGAGTCAAACACAAAAGCTCAGTCTAGAAGTGCTGAGTTTTGCCCTGTCTCTCCTGCTGGGGCCATTCCAAGTGGTGAAGGGAGAATTAGAAAGTTTATAAGTCAGAGGCTTTCCATCCTTCTTATTTAGACATTCACAAAGGATCTCAATTGATTTAACATTGTTTACTTAAAAACACCCACCAGGCAATACTGGCACAGCTCTCTGTGAGGACAAGACCTACAAAAAGGAGGGAGGAAGAACATGAGTTGGAAATATTAGTATTTAATTAGATTTCCCACCATACAAAGTCTTTTAAGGGTCAAAGAGGAGGAGGAATCAGGGAGATCTTGAAAGGATCTGAGATTCTCACTTCAGTTGACTAGATGACCAGGATGTATTGCACCATGCAATGCCTTCTTGTCCTTCGTCAGAGAATATGCCTCACTCCATCCCACTGTGCTCGTTAATACCCCCAAATGAGCCATCTGCCACTGTCATAGCATTTTAGTAGCTTGCCTCACCTGCTTCAATATTCGTGTGCCCAATTCTCCCTGTGCACCTTGATGTGAGTGGCAGTGGGAAAACCCTCACAAATAGGGCAAGGCAAGGGAGAGAGTTGCAAACACCTCCCAGCACCTGCAGCTTTGCATCTATAGACGGTCTCTTCACGCTGGGGTGGTGGTGCCCCTGAAGGACTTTGCTAGAAGTTTCTTCTCTTTGTAACAGCCCCACTCACTCATGTTGTCTAACTTTATAGCGTCATTCATAATTTCATCTACATTCTCACAGTTATTTTTTCCTGAACAGATTTACTTCCCTTTTTCCCCAGAGCTCTCAAACAAACCACTGTCTCCCATTCACAAGCAGACTGGCATACCCACAAGCCAGTATCAATGTAATGATAATCATAACTTAGAAGAAATCTGGCAATCACCAGCAAGCCTATGATAGCTGTCTCCTGAATGTCACCCCAGTAGGAAAGGATAGGTACGTGCTTCGGTTACCCACGTGCAACTGTCCCACCTCTAATTTAGCGCCAGAAGAAACAAATTTACAATGCACCGCAGAACGTAAAAGTGGCACTGTGTGATATGGGGTTTTATTTTTTTTTTATTCTTTCCCCATCGCCTTAAAATCCTCACTGTATTTGCAAGAGTGCTTCAGAATATTTCAGTTCCTGTATCATCACCCAAAATAGTGGGTTTACAGGTGAAACTGTTCGGCAGTCACAAAAGCAGAAGATAAGTGGCATCACCCATATATGTGTGCAAGGAAATATTTTTCTGGCAGCAACTGCATTTCCAGTTTGCTGTCACTGTATGAGTGCCACCAGGTTCCTTTCCAGTAGAGGGCAGAAATCGACACGAAGTTCACCAAGCACAAATTTGATGTACTTGGGTTTTGCCAGAGCTGCTCAACAGAGATGGACCCAGACCAAGATTTTGCATCCAAAGGAGATTTGAGAGAGTTCAGTGCTGTATATGAAACTAAATTCAGAGTTCACTGCAGTAGCAATGTCCTAATGGAAAATTCTGCATCCAAACACCACCAGCCTGTGGGGATACGGGGGTCTCAGCTTGAACTTGACCCTCATTCAAGCCTCTTTCAGCTGTACAGTTTCTTGTTTCCAGAGATGTGAAAAGCCATTATTTTTTAAAGCACACTTCTCATTATGCTTAACATACATTTCTCAGACTTAATGCCATTATACGGTCTGCATAGCATACTGTTCAATGACATCTTTGAGAGCTATGGTACTGGTAGCATCTAGATCATGGCAAGACTCAGGAAATGCAGAAGGAATTGTATTTTGGAAAACAGTGTCTGTGCAAAGTAGGTGATACAGGGGCACAAGCATTTTTCATGCAAACACCATGTCCCAGAAGGTGAAGTTACAATACTTATGTGAGAAACTCTAGCTTGGGAATGAGCTGTATTCTGAAACCTCTCTGTTTCTTATCCTTTCCCCATGGGATCTTATTGCCATTTATCTTTGCCACCATCTCCTGCCTACTGGTGGTGACCCTGTCAGCCTTGCACCAGAAGGATAAAAAAGCCCCACAGAAGATGCTGTTCCTACCTACCAGGACTAGCTGATGGCCCCAGAGAGGCCCAAGATCCTCATAAGGTAGCTAATTCTCTCACCCTGTTCCCTGAAGAACTTTTCTGCTATAATCCGGTTGAAAAATATGCACAAAGGGGAACACGTAACTTGCAAGTATTCCCTTAAGAAGCATGATTCTATAAGTAATTTATATTCCTAAAGATTATCATCATTTTCTAAAAGTTTGGTGGTTGTTCTTAACATTGTGTGTAATCTAGAGTCCCCGTGGCCCTTGGTTTTACCTTCCGCATGACCTCAGCCTTGCAGACCTCCTTTCACAAGAGCACTCTCTTGTTTAGGCTTGGCAAAATATGCAACGCATTTGCTTTGCAACTTTAATTTGGTGAAAGTCTTAACTGCATCCATTTAGCTCTGGTAATGGTGGCTAATGAGCAAATCATTAGCTGAATACTTTGAGCAGTTGAGGCAAGAAAATGCCTTCAGCCAGCAAGGAGAAAAAAAAAATTAAATGTAGCTTAGTGTCTAAAAAAATGAAAGAAAGGAACTTTTTTCAGTTCCAGAATATACACTGGATACCTTGGGGAAAATAAGGAGGAAGCATCACACCTTTCAATAGAAATTCTTATTTCTTTATATTTGCAATAGCTTTTTGTTACTTGCACACACACAGCTACTCAGTGAGTATCAATAGCAGCCATTACCCTCACATATAAAGAGGGAACTGTGGTTCAAGACGACACCTCGGAGGGAAGTCTGGGACAGACGTTGTCCTTCAGTTGTCTTTCTACAGCCAAAATCTTATTTCTGACAAGCTTGATTGGCAGTGGGGTGCAGGCTGAGGACTGCCTCTTCTGAAATATTTTGCAGACTTGTGGCCCTGGGGACAGCTGCCTTGTGGAAAGGGCCATGCGTGGAGAGGCAGGGAAGGCGATCATCCCTCACATCACACACCCTCCGTCCTTACCCACAGCTTATACCTCTCAGCGACTGCAGCTTCCAGTTTTACCAGGAAAACTGCTTCCCCTCCCACCAGATCAAGCAGTCAGAGGTGAGTGGGGAGGAACACTTCACCCACATTGACTAACCTTTTTTTGTTCTACTGGTCTGCATGGTTGAGAGCAAGGGTTCAAGGTTGCAGCTGCAAGTGTGCCTGCCCTGAGAGAAGGGACCACAGAAGCAACACTAATACAGGAACAGATAACTAACGTGACCCCGAGCCCTTGAGGGCTTAGATGCACAAAGCTGCCTTGTGTGGTGCAGAGTCTCATGCCGCAGCGTAGCTCTGTGTGTGGGAAATCCACAGTGGCCTTGCAATAACCATAAGCAATCGCTTGGTCATACCTCATTCTGCAAATGAAAGCCATTTTTGTTCTCTGGTGTTCATAAGCAAATGAGATGGCAGGCGATTTACCAGATGATGCTAGCACATTTAGAAACTTGAAATATCTTACAGAAACTGAGAAATTGTACAGAATTCACGGGACGTGGCTAAAGGAGACAGTTGCGTGACATTATGTATCTCTGTCTACTGGACTCAAAGCCTTACTTCCTTCCTCTTGTGGTGACTGTTAATATATTAGGTTATATGTGCTTGATATCCTGTGCGTAATCACTTACTTCCTTGGTTCACATCATGTGCCAAAGTCCAAAATTCTCACTTGAGTTCTGCTGCCTGCTCCCCTTGCTCCTCTGTCCCCGCTGATGTACTTCACCCATCCTCTGGGCTTTCTCCTGAACACAGGTCTGAGTCCACAGCAGCCTCCACCTGAGCAGGGAGTCCACTGGGGTTTGCTCCTGTGCCCGTGGGCTGCCCGCCTGGCTCCAGGAGTCTGCCAGCACAGGTTACGTACAGGAGAGCAGCCCCTTGTTTCAGGGTTGCAGGAGCAAGAGAGAGCACTCACTTCTGTTGTGACCGCCCACCCCCTAGGACAATTAGTACTGCAGTAATGACAATTGTAAGGGCGAGCTTCTTACAGTGCTGGAGAGATCTTTAGTAGGGACAGGCTTGATGACAGCAACCTCAAGATGCCTGAAATACCACAGGGATCCTCCAGTGGGATTCAGGAATGCCTTTATCCTCATTTACTGGCTACAAGTGGAAAGACATATGATTTTAATTTTAGCTAGCTCTCCACCATTTCAGAGAGATATTTACAAGAGTATAAACTGACAGAACAGCTCTGCAGAACAGCATCTCATTGAAGTACCCCACACTATAAAAAAAACAAAATACCACGATATAGGACCTACCCAATAACACCTGATGGAACAGATAAAAACAACCACAGAATGGTTTCGTGCTTAATACATGTGCTTTCATGTATTTTTTTCTGGCTGTGTAAGTGGATTTGTGCCTCTCCACCAAACAGCCAGTGGAAGGTAACTGCTGGACTAGGCATCTACAAGTCTTTATTTAAAAAAGAAAACACATAAGCTGCTTTTCCTCTGATCATTTTGTTGGACCCTATAACAGATTTTTTTTATTTATTTATTTATTATCTTTCTTTTTCTTTTTCTGTTTTAACAGGTGTTCTTGTAGGGTTGCCATGGGATTTGAGCAGCATTTGTTATACTGAAGGAGGCAGATGAAATAATATTCACATTCCATGTGGCCAAAGAAATGATAGGATATGTTGAGGAAAGTGGCCCTACTATTGCAAACCTGAAGGTTTCTGAGTACAGCAATGACAAGAAGACAAGTAGAAAGTAAGTTAGTAGGATTAAGAGGAGGATCCCAGTTTGGAACAAAGTAGGCTTATTGCATTAGCAGAACAACTATGGTGATGTGTCAGGAAGCCTAGAGGAACCCCCAGGGACACTTTGGCATTCGAATAGCTCATGGTGTTCAGAGCACCAAGGATACCAAATGCTTTGTGAGTTAGTCCTGTTAGCCAGGAGTAAGGCATGGAAAGGAAAGAGCCTAAGCCCCACCAGGCATTTTTCAGATTTTATTTTATTTTATTTTTTTAATTGGCTGTGTTTTGTCTATGTATCAAAAGCTAAAAAACCAACAAAGATTGTTTTTAAGTAACATGTTGAAAGTACCGGTCAGGTCCCTTGATGTAGGGGTTTTCCAGCCTCTCTATCATGGCTGTTGCATCTGACTGCGTAAATATGGTATGGCTTGCTTGTTAGGGGCTAAACTCATGTTTTCTAAATAAATTCTGGGTGCTCCAAGCCTGACACTGGAGGAACCCAGAGCTTCAGGGAGAAGAGGAGGCTCAGCCTGAAAGTTCACCCTGGAGTCAGACAATACAGGACTTTCCCTCTGGTTGCTATCTTGATGTTTGGAAAGACATTTAATTGTCCTTAAGCATTTTGTTGTGAAGAATATCTTGAAACTGTGATGGGAGATAAAGAACATAGCAGGAGGAAACTTGGTTCATGCATCCTGTCAGTAGGCCAGTGTTTTGTAATAAAAGAAAGCAAATAGGGATAAGGGGGGTTTATTGCAAACGCCCTTATTTATTGCAAACCCCCAAACTGCAAGGAGCTCCAATTCTATCCCCAAAGCCAGCCTTGCCAGCACACAGTTCTTTCCTCACGCATATACCTGGAAAGAAGAGGAAAAGAAGTATCTATCAACACTTTGACACTTTTTCAACAAAGTACCACCCCATCCCATCCCAGGCTTGGCCACTGCAGCAAAACCTGACCTAACGTATGCTCGGTCGCTGCATGCTGTTGCAGTGGTCCTGAGCCTCCATACAGCACCTAGAGAAGAGGACACGTGGATTGTACAAGGGCAAGGCGCTTGCCTGTGTTGTGGACTTGTCAGGCAGGGCTTTTACCCCCCAGCACTCCTGCTCGTGCCTGTGCGAGGGGCAGTGGTACTGCTCCGGGGCATGAGGGGTTGTGAGATGAGTGACATCATGGGCATAAAAGCACTCAGCCCCTGTGGTGAGAGAGGTCACAGCGCTTCAGACAGGTCAGCTGAGCTGAAAATCTTAAGGGAAATCTTGCCTCGTAGAGACTGATAGGGATAACTGCACGAATGGCTGCAATTTACTTAGATATGTGCAGAACATAAAGTCATATTGCTACCTAAAAGGCAGGAGACAAAGCAACAAAATACTCTTCGACATGTGACATCACTTCTTAGCGCAGAGTTGTGACTCCATGGGAAGCTCACCCTGTGAGCACTGGTCATGCTTTTGTTTGGTTTGAATGTGGGGGTTGTGAATGTCCCGCCTTGTGCACACAGGTACCCGCGTGCCTTCAGGAATATACTCGTGTTCCCAGGAAGACTGTGACTTGCCAGCAGAGCTGGGGGTCCCAGCCCACTCCCAGTAACCCTCTTCAGCAGGCAGCACGTAAGTATAGCAGTGATGCCAGAGGATTTGCTTCCTGGCAGTACTGAGTTACTTTCACTTCACATTTAGGCAAATTTACCTTCCCAAAGTGCTACTGGAAAAGTCAACAGAGGTGTCAAAGGTTGTGTTAGCTTATGCTCTTTCAAAGCATTATTTGGCACAGCACCGAGCAGTTAGTTGCCTCCCTGAGCCCGACAGTACTGAATGTCGAACAGGAAAAGATAACTGAGGTTGACTGCATGCAGTTTTCTGTTTGCCATATTGGTAATGCTTCGATCAAGATAATGCTCTATCTCAGCAGTTAAATTGCTGTGTTAACTGAACACCAACCACTGCTAAAAAACCCAAAGACAAATTCACTTTAAGCTTTCACCACTCAAAAGTGTTGATTTTAGCCATAGCAATCTGGTACCGAGTGAGGCCATCAAATGAAGGCACAATCATCACAGCTCCAGAGATACCTTTGCCGTGCTCATGATAATGGTTCACTGGGTGCAGGGAGCTGACTGCAGAACAGGCTCCTGCAGCAGTGAATGGGTGGATTGCCAAAGGAGAGCACTGGGTAAAGAGCATCAAAATTACACGGAGAAGTTGCTCCTTTAGGGTCCTTCCTCCATGCCTGGTCACAAAGCTGCAGGGCACAGTACTACCGGGGTCCCTTCTGCTGGCTGTCCCTGAAAGTCACTCATTGAGTTCATTTCCAACACAGGGGTCATCTAGGTCTAGAAAATAGGGAACAATTACTTGTGTTGGTACAAATTTCCTTTGTAACCATGGGAAAGTGACTCAAGTCTCAAAGCAGCAGTGTAGGATCTCATAAGAGTGTAGCAGAATAAATTCACTAGATGGTCAGGTGCTGTAGCAGTGGAAATGCAAAGTGAGAGTCGCAACAGGCATGGCCATCACCCATGAGAGCAATGCCACCAAAGTACAGCCGGTCTGGATCAAAGGAAGGGGGCAGCTGGAAAGGATTGTGACGATTTCCCAATGTAGTTTTAGGCATACTAATCCCTGAAGATGTTAACAAGAAAATTTAGAAAAGCTGTTCCATGCATTATCTCCACAACAGCAGTGTTTATGGATAAAGCAAGACTTTTACAGCTTAGTAAAGTAGGAGCTATACAGTGAGAATTAGACTGCAATTGGATAATCGACCTCAGGTGCACTGAGGACTGCATCCATGAGGTTTCTGAGGGAGAAAATGGGGATTATTGTTCCATAGGGTATGTAGACAACACCCAGGAGGCTGAGGCTTGGAGACAGAGGAATAGGAAGAGCTGCCCAGCTACAACCAACCACAGGACAAAATGACATTTGTGAGGATAAGCACAAAACACAAAAATGGGGGTAAACATAGATCCATCCTTCCTAGAAAAAAAATTAGTAACAAATTAAGTACAGCCACTTGTGGGAAGATAAATCAGTAACAGTGATTAGACAATGAAAAGCCTCCTCTCATCTGGAAAAATATTCTTCTGTCCTCAGGCTCACTGCATGCTGAGCTTCTCACCAGCAGGTACACTGAGACCCCTGTTTCCTTTCAGCAAAAGGGCTGTAAGTACAGCTGTCAAAAGACTAGTGATCTTTCTTAATATTTAAAAGCTTCTAGGAATTTAATTACTAAGATTCTTTTCCTTCCGTATACAAAATTATATTTCCTGGCTATTTTTTTTAACTATCAGTATTCAGTAACTCTATTAATTCTGTTGTGTTCCCCATTTATCTTTTGCAGTAAAGATCTCTCAAAATCAGTTCTTTAGAAACGAATCACAGGGTATTTTGGGGACAAGCGACATTAGGTTTCTCAGTGAAATAATGAGGATGTCACTACTTAGGGTATGGCTGGAATTAAGATTAGTTTGCTGCTTGCAAAGGTCGGGGTGTAGACCAACAGTAAGTGTGCCACTGCAAAGCAGATCCAAATTAAGTTCATGAGAGCAGCCACTAGATTTTGCAATGAAAAAATTACAAATTTTGTTCCATACTGTATCTCTGGCTCTAGAACAAGCATAAGTTTAGGTAGAGAGTTCAGGAAGCAGCAATCAGCATGCCAGTCAGGAGACTGCACAGAACGAGCTCAGGAGCGTAACTCTTAAGTCTTACAGTAACAAAATTAGGAACTATATTAGGAACTCCGTTTGAAAGGTTCAGCATTAAGTTTAACATTATAGCAGAAAGAGTGTGCCAAATAAATGTAGTATGAAGCTGCTCAATTTCAAGAAAGGAACTGCAGAAAATGAAGCAAACTGTAAAGCAAATGAAAACAGCTAAAGCAGAAAAGAAATAAGAAGCCTACAAGCAGCCAGGAAGCTTTTAAAAAATACTGTGTTAGAAGCCAAAGTAAATTGTGTGCCACAACTCAAGAAGAAAACAAAGCAATCCAAGCCCTTCATAGTTCACAGTCCGTAGAAGTTAAGGAGCTTTCAAAAGGAAAACACAGGCATTTAAAAAATTGAAAGGTTCCTTAAATGAGAACAACAGGAAAGTTTCAAAAAGGCATTGGGGCAAATTCAGGGATGACAGGTCTGTCAGTGGGCTCTGTAAGGCATAGGGAAGTGCTCCCAAACATCCCCGACACAAGCGGATATGCTGGGGGAGTAGTACAAGGGGAACAGACTGCAAAGTGGGGCCGGGCTTGCGTGCTTTCCCCAGTTACACCGCTGTTCAAGACCAAAAACTGGGTTAGGTGAACCACTGGCCTGAGCTGGTAGCATATTCCTTAAATTCTTATCTTACCATAATTTAGGTTTAAGTTTTCACTGTATTAAAATCTACTGAACGTAACCAAAAAACCAATGGGAAATAAGTAGAGATATTTTTCCATGGTAGAAGTGTGTCCCTCGGAATAATGCTAAGTCTCACTCTGGTAACCAGTAAGGTTGGGGTGAGAAAACTTGTTCCTTAAAGCAAAGGTTAAAGACAAATAGCAACAATGGCATTTTGAGATGCCCCCAAGCCCCACCCCAAAAAATTTAGGACAGTAGATTTCTTTCCTAGTGTTTCTGAGAAACTTCTCATAGTTTTCTGTCCGTGAAGATGGACAAGGGTTAAGATAAGGGTTATATTCAGTGAAGCTGAAGTAAGGGGATGTATTCACTGTGGCATTCTGAGCTGCCCTGAGTAAATTTAGGTCAACAGCTGTTTGCTTTCTTGGTGATAAAATTGGGAATGTCATTTTATGGCTACCACTGAGGCAAGTCTGAGCCTAAACAAGGTGTTGGGGTTTCAGTTCATGCTTGAGAGATGTTTGCCAGGGGAAAGCAGACTCCAGATTAATTTAGGAAAGGGACAATAGCCACAGGACTTCTCAGTGACAAAATTAGGAAAAGCTTCCCCATAAGGTTCCTAAATCTACTCTTGGCCCAAGGATAGGGTTGGAGTGAGAGTGCAATAAAACAGAAGACTAAACTCTAAAGGTAAATTATGAGTGGCATTTGCAAGTGTAGGCCACAGTAAACATAGACTTCTGGCCTAAAGGTCCTTCAGGCAGGACAGTTAGAAACTTCATTCTGCAGGGTAGCACTTCAACCCATGCAATGCTGAGCTTGGGATTAATGTTTTTATCTAGTACAGTGGGACTAAAGACCTATGGCAGCAATGAGGAGCAAGCAGTGAATTCAGGACAGTAGGTTTTAGCTTCCAAGAGACAGAAATACAAGTTCCACTGGGTATCACTGAGCTAAGTCTAATGCTAGGGTTAGTCCACATACACTAAAGCAGGAACAGAATAACAACAGTAAAGATGTCACGGGAAGGCAGACCCGTAGGTTAAGGGTTTGGGATGAGAGATAAAAGTGATCTATAGAGAAGAAATTACTCTGCCAAACTCATTCTGTTCGCTCGTCCTCAAACTACATTTAGACAAAGTTGTTTCTTGTTATCGTAGGTTTGAATTTGAGTTTCCGTTTGAGTTATAAGAAATTAAAGAAAGTATTCTAAGAAAGCCACAAGGTTAAGCTGTGGCAGCTTCCAGGATGGTGTATTTATGCCTGAGAATGAGCTATTTGCCATGAGGGATCCAGGAAAGTGAAAACTCGCAAAGCAGCAAAATTCTCTTTTCAAAAACATGTCTGGGACACATGGATTGCTGTGGAGCATCCCATGGACACACTACATACTCCCCATAAAGAACTCCCCACACAGCTTCTCTAGGACTTGAAGCAGTACTTTTAAACTGCAGTCAGAGGGATGGCAGTGCCTAACTCCACAAGGACAAAACTTGCCCTTAGTGAAGTACCTCCTTGATAGTGGGAAAATGCTACACAGCTTCATAATGGAAAAAAATGGCAAAATTCCCAAAAGACCTGGCTCTAGTATTTGCTTTAAGTTTCTTAAAGCTGTCTTCCCGCTCCAAAGCAAACATGATTAAGATGGTTATGATGTGTCTGCACGCAATTTGCAGAGCAAAATGCTTTCAGTTGCCTCTGCCAATCTGTGACTGCAAAAGGTTACCTTACCTTTACATTTAGCTAAGAAAGACATGAAAGCTTAGTTGCACCTCTCTGCAAGCCTACCTTGTTATTTTTGTAAGTGAAATGAAAGGAAAACCAAGATATCTCTAACATTAAGTATAGTTGTAGGTATACTAGAGGATGGAAATGCTTAGAGTTCATCATTTGCCTTTATGGTTTGTATGAGTGGAGATTACTGGTATCCTAATCTTTAAATACAGGGAAGCCTGGACAGGCCACAGATTCCAGCATGCCATCTTTCATACAGCCTTCTATTTTGACCCAAAAGGTTTGGTGTAGGCTTTGCATGTCTTCTGTACTTGTTTCCCAACCTCTGCATTGTAGTGTGACTGCAACAACTTACTGAGATCCTTCTTGAAAGCACTGGTATCAAACATGCAAAGACCTTAACTTCTACTGGATTTACATACTCTCAACAACTCTGTGAGCAATTATGTCCTTTACCATGTGACACAGCAGGTTAAAACCCCAGATCTTTTAATTCCTGAAGTCCTTGTTTACTCTCATTGTTTCACTCCAGCAAAAAGTGGAAGGTTTTACGCCTTATCAACATCAGCATCAAGAAACTGACCCATTCTGTTTAACTAATGCCTTTATTTGGCACGATTTCAGTTTTTTCGTTGAAAATTGTTCTCCTCTTGACTGCATGGGGAATGTGAGTTGGACCATCAGGGTCATTTTTTCCTGGTATTGAGAGAAAACTTCCATCTAGAGATTAGGATGGAGTAGCCATATCTCCAATTTAAGGAAGAGTTCCCCTGACAGTTTACTCCTAGTACCCACTTGAGTCCAGACTAGTCCAAAGGGGGGTTGGTTTTGTAGAAGCTATTTTTGTTTAAAAGGTTTGTGACATACACACAGGGCAAGAGAATTCGAATTGAACAGACTTTTATTTTCTAAAAAAACCCCTTGTTTTTTGCAAGGGCTTTTGCAAAAGCACCTGATATGACTGGAACTCTGGCTATAAACTTTTAGGGCTAAATAGGGAGCAAAGAAAGATTCTAGAATATATTAGTCATGAAGCTGCTCAGTTGTGGATTATGAGTGGGTATATTGGTGAGGCTGTTATTTTCATACTAACAGTTTTCTCAGCACTCTCTCTCTGAAGCATTTCTCAGACAGAGGCTGCAATTAGCATGCTCCTAGCGTACCTCAGACTCTGCAAGACTTTAAATTAATTTTAGGGGAAGAGGACCCAGGGAAGTAAAGAGGGATTTGGACTTCTAATAATAAGAAACTACAGGTACTCAAAGAAGAGACCTCCCACACTGCAAATCTGGAATTGTCCCAGGGTTTTCTGAATCTTTTGAGTAACTTCAGGATGGCGATATGAAGATGGAGAAGGGAGTTGTTTCTATTAGATAGGAGCACTTCATGCTTTCAGCCAAATCAGCCTTATAGAAAAGCCCAACAAGGAAGGATTTGTATGCATCATCCCTAACCCAATTCCACAGACTTAAAGGATCCATTAAGCATCTGGATGCTTTAGTGCTTTTTCAAACACAACTCAAAAGTGATGAGGCTGCAGATTACTCCAGGCTGTACATAAATCTGTGCTGAAGTCAGAGGGAAACCTGCTGCATTCACCTGTTGTGCAATTGCTTCATGTCCTCACTGAACTATGCAGCAGCGGGACGTTAAATGGCATGAAAAGCACTTGTGGAACTGTGATTTGTTACACTCGTTACCTCTGACCTGCTCATAATTCAGTGCTGAAGGCATACAGCTCACTCTACTCATGACCCTCCCGTGTCGCATGAGTCTTCTCTACTCTGTGTTTTACTTGCACGCATCTCTGATTTTCCCAGTACTTCAAAAATGTTGTTAACCCGATGCAAAATATCAGAATATCACCGTTCCTACAAGGTATCTTGTCCCCTACCAAGGAATCAGAGTCTGAAGATTATCCCATCCTTTCTTTGCTCAGAGTGTGGCTTTACTCTGGGACACGAAAAATGTGTCATCTCCATTCCTCCCTGTTCTGTTCCTGGTCTGAAATTAGAGTCATGTCTGATGCTTTAGCGACAAGATTATTGTTTTTTGTTGGCCTTCACTCTAGCCAGCACTCAAGAGCCACCCGGGGTAAATGAGAAGGAGCCATCTTCAATTATTTTCTCTACTTTGCTGCACAATAGAAGTAGTGTACATTAGCCAACATTTTGTTACTTTGCTCATGAAATCAATCAGAGTCATACCAAAGTGACTGCATCATTGAGACAAACAATATCCAGAAAAACAGACTTCTAACTTTTTTGTGCATGAAAAAAATTGGGTTTGTTTTCCTCTTCTCACTTCTGAGAATACTGAGACAATTTTGGCTAATGCACATGCTCTTTAAAATACTATCCATCTTAGCTGATGAAAGGAGGAAAAAGGGATGACTTCTTTGCTGGAGGAAAATGACACATGTCATAAAGAAGGACGTGCAGCACTGCTGGGTACAACAGTTCTTCATGCTAATAACTGGCAGCCTCTTCCTAACCTTCCCAGTTTTTGACTGAGCATAGAAAATATTGCTAAGGCACTTGGGCAGTTTTCACATTTTCCTGGTGTCTTGGAATCCTGTTTCAATTCAGTAATGGCACAAAGTTTCTTTGTGAAACTGTGTTGTGCAGAAGCAGCTGAGGTTATGTGAGTACATAAGAAATAGTTCTGCATGCATGCAATAGGCAAAGCTTTTCTCTTTGAGCTGAAGATCAAGGAAGAAAGGAAGGAACTGCTTGCTTCTTCAAGCATGGGATGAGCCAGAGACATAAAATAATTTTGTGTACACTTTGTATTTAGTGCAGAGTCATGACTGGCAAAGAGTGTGGACTCCTGTGGTACTGTTTGCATGAAGGACAAGCAGAAAGGATCTTTACATGACTTCTGCTTGCAAACTGGAAGGAGTTTTTCCTTTAAGAAACTGGGTATTGGAAGATACAAGGAGAGACTGAGCGATTCAGAGCATATTATGTTCTAAACAAGAGTTTCCTTCCACCACTGACTGATTAAATACAATGGTTAAATATGGCAACCCAACTGCTTGGGGTTCTAAGGATTGCAAGGATTTAATTAACTTTGGGATAATCAGTTATACAACTGCAATGTATAAGTGATAATTAGCCCTTGGCAAAAAGCAGTGGAGCAAAGCAGGAGGAGTTCTCTTTCTTTCTCCCTCTGCTGCATAAGCTTCCACAAAGTGACAAAACTCAAGGCCAAGGAAATGTTCATTAGAAAACTTGCCCGCCTTCCCTTCTGATACCATGTTTATTCCACTAAAGCCAATCTGTGGCCTATAGCTGTTGGCAATGCAAATGGTTGCAATGGCAGCTTTGCCTGTTGCTCCAGCATGAGCAGAGCTTGCACTCCCAGGCACAGCCCCACTATTCCCACAGGGTCTGCTGTCTGTACCACAACAAGCTCACAGAGGAAAAATATCCATCACAGCAGAACCACCCCCCCCACCAAGTCCACATGTTCACCACGTGTTTTCCTGCCTCGCCCTTTGAAGAGTCTACCGGGAGCATCTGTAAATGTTTCCTGTCCATATTGGAGGAGGCAGTGGAGTCTCTGCAAACTCTGCAAGAATCTCAACCTGCTACTGACTTAGACCTCTAGTGGAAAGCAGCACCAGCAGAAGGGTTGAGATAACCTTTCCCCAAAACTATGGACCTTCTTACAAATGCCAGTGTATTGATAAGGAGTTAACTACCCTGGTGCACTGCAGTGATTGCAAAATGAATATGAGAAGCTGAGCATCACATCCCAAATCTGCTCTGGGGAATTACCAAAAAAACCCACTCAGATATGCCACCTTGAAAAATGAATGGGAAAAGGTGTGGGATGGATACAAAAGGAGTGCATCCATGCCAGGAGTGCTTTGTATCCAGCTGGCTGAGAGGCAGTGAAGGAGAGGTTGAAGAGCCACCATGAAGGTATGGCAGCTCACCTGTCAGTTGCTTGTGGTGAAGAAATCAGGGAGGTGTGTTTATGAGAGTGTCCTCCAAGAGAAGCAGCAGACTCCCATTGTTTCTGACGGAGCAATGCAGACAACACAGTCAACTAACAATAGCTGCAATTTAAGTCTCATTTGGATCTGGTAATATTTTATAACCAGAAAATGAGTCTGCCATGTGAATAAGGAGGAGTTATAGGACTCCCCACAAAGGTAGCAACAAGGAATGTGCTGCTGCCACGAGATAAATACATCCAGCCTGCTGTCAGGTGCATAGAGAAAAAAGGACAGCAAGGAGTAACTTGCATGTGTAATTCTGGTGGTGGTCTGCCCCCAGCTTTTCCCAGAGACCTGTCAAAGCATTAAGGAACTTAGTTCTGCACATGGGCAGTACAGTCAACTCGAGGTTGCACAGTGCTTTACACCCTTCAGGGAACTACTAGATGTGTTGGGCACATAAAATATTTGTGATCACAGGTTACAGCCATGGTATAGCAACTGTCTCCCATCGCCTGGCCAGAAAGGCTGGAAATTTTAGTATGGTTATTTTTATATCTTCCAAAGAACAATCTATGTAGGGTGCATGTACTCTAAGCAGCCATGCAAACATCTAGCCTTTCTTTCTTTTTCTGAGAAGTCCTAAGAACGTGGACACTGTGACACGTCGTGGCAATGAACTGCACCTAGGGATATTTGTGCTGTCAAAAGTGGAGAGGCAGTGCCTCCTCGTAAATGACACCCAGTGTGGGAACTTGTCTCTTTTGCTTTGCTTTCTCCTTAACCACTGATTCTGTCTCGTCTGAAGATGAGGTCAGGCATCTGTCCTCCCTGGGAAAAATTCTTCTTAAAGGTTCCTGCTACGCACCCTCCTTTCCTTGTGCCTCTGGGAGACTGCTGTGTTAAGCTGAGTGAATACTGAAGACATCTTTCCTGTTCTTAATTTCACGTTTCTTGTGCTTTCTGTTAGCTGTTACTGTACTATTCAGGTAAAATTTTTATCTTCTTGATGTTGTCTGCTGAGAAGCCAGTTTTTAAGGATACTCTCTTTGGCATAACTGAATCTGAGCTTTGCTTCACCTGTTTTTTCTTTTTCAGGCATTCGGCTTTTATGCCTCGCTCCTTGGAGGTGTTGTTCCGTAACACGTCAGCAATGAAGTCTCGGTCATCTCAGCAGCTATTGCCAATCCGCACGCGCTAGGATTTGTATTGTCAGTGCACACGTTCATGGTCCATCCACGGCAAGTCCTAATATCAATGGAAGGGAAATGCAGCCACGTTTTGTAGCAGCGTTCATGCCAAATCACTGGTCACCCTTTCTCTGATACAGCACTTCACTTTTCTTTATTGTTATTAATAACAGCAGCCAAGCCATAGCATAGATTTCTTTAAGCTATTTTGGGAGCTTTAAAAGCCAGTGATTAGTTTTGCATACATCTACAGTGGGCTAAGTGGATGTATCTGGTCTACACAGGGTTGAGCCTATATCCAGACTGTTCCCAAAACTTTCCATCCGCTGCTCCTTTTACCCCATGGGGTGCAGCACTTGCAGAAAACTTTTCAGATTAAATACAGCTCATAACTCATTTCCAGATATCATTGTTCCTGCAATCCCGTTTTGGGGCATTTTGACAACAATTTTGTGTTTCCAGTGTGCTGGAGGGATCTCTTTTCTTTCTCAGGCACTGCTGCCGAGCTCTGCCACAGTTTCTTTTAAGTGGTGGATGTCACATATCGTTAGCATTACTCTAGGACTTTTTTGACTGCTGCTCTATTGTTTTTCATCTTCTCAATTGCAGCTTGTATTTCTGACATTTCTGTTGGAGTGATATTAATGATATCTTGGCTAAGTTCCCATATTTCATTGGATGTTGTATTAAGGTGGAACCGACTGTTTGGAAGTCCTGTGCCTTTTACTTTTTTTTTATCTTTTCCGTTTTGTTCTACCCAAATATGAGGATGTTTTCCATCTTTGTTTTCGATTGACCCATTTCTTCTTCTGCAGATTGTTACTTGGCAGAAGGCTCTGCATTTCCCCACTTTACTGCAGTTTCTGCTTCAATCATTACATCTTCACTTACCTTTTTTGCATTGTTTTTCCCGGCTCTGACTGCTTCCTTGGGCACTTCCTCCCCACCCGCAGTTTTTCACTGAGCTTTGCAGGCGTTTTCATTGTGGTGCTTTTCTTTCCTGAGAAGTTTTCCACATCTCCCAGCTTCTCCCATTCTTGCTCACTGGGTTGATATCCAGTTGTTCTGCAGGCAGCTTGAATTGAGTTGTCTCTGGATAATGTCAATTATTCTTCCAGTGTGCCCTTTCTCCTTCCTCTCAAATCCATTCCTCAGTAAAGTAGGAGCTTCTCACAGCACTGTCTTTCTTTTCCAGTACATGCTCTGCCTTACGTTACTGCACCTACTCTGCATTTTCCATGGAGTTTTCCCTTGGTCTCTAAATGTTTAGATCCTGTTTCAGGGTTCGTAAAGGTGTATGTATACATTCAGTCTAAGGAGGTGGTTAGCATGGCACAGATCTGCTAGCACCTCCTCTGTCACTGTGCCAAGCAGGTTAAGTTAGTGTCCTTTATATTGTAGGAACAAGAAGGTATAACTTAAAATAAATCTGAATGTTGCTACTTGATGCATCTGATCAAGCATTTTCCACGGCTGTGTCCTGCGGAGATGTTTTTGGAGGTTAATTTCAGACTGACCTGTGCGGGTGCGATCCTCACGCAGTCACAGCTGCCTGGTGTGCTACTCCCAGCCCCCTTCAGCTGGATTTTTAAAGACCAAAGGTGATAGGAGGATCTGACCATCAAGGTTTTTTTTCTCATTTTTCTTTGAAGGAGCCTAGCTGCAGTGTTATGTCAGCTCTCTCTACCATGCAAAACTGCTTAAAATAAAATCACATATTTCTGAGAACTGACTGTTCCTCTTATTGTGACTGTAGGAACAACAGTGCAACATGATCTCCTTTGTCACAGAAATTATAATGCCTTCTGGCTGCAGGACAGGAGTTCTGTTTCTGCTTAATGGCTCCTCCTGCCAACTTTATTTGTGCTGAGTAGTGTCTTGCTCGGCAGATTCTGCTCTTGAAACCAAAAGAGGAACCTCAGAATGAGGAAGGGCAAAAGGATTGGTCCCGCTGTTACATATTTATTCCTAAAGCTTTTGCTCAAAGTGCTGGGCAATCAGTCCAAACCTTAAAAAAAAAAAAAAACAACAAACCACACCAGAAACCAGAAACCAGAGCATTAGGAATCTGTTCCATTAGGAACTCAGCAGGAAGGTGAAAAGTTTAAACAACTGAAAAACAGAGTAATAGACAACAGTTGGAGATTGTGGTACAGATGCATATGTACAAAAATATTAATTGAGTACGTTGTCAAAGACATAATACCTCTAGTTCAGCCATATGTAAACAGGCATAGCTCCAGGGGAATAAACCAAACTTCACCCATTTAAACTCTGAATTCATCTTCATGTGTGTCTGTACACGGAATCTGGGTTTGAGAAAGGAGGGATGTTACTTGTGCATGTTTTGATATATATCAAACATAAAACCTTTGGGTTTCTTTTTTAAGGTATATTTTTATTTCCTTTAATCAGAGCAGAGCAAATTTTGCACAAGTCTAGTTTCTTCATTCTGGCACTTGGGAGCTCCAGAGTCCTGTTTTCAGTTCTTAGTTCTGACAGCAATTACATGCACAACTCTGAGCAAATCACTAAATCCCTCACTTCTTAATGGGAAATATCCCTTCCCTCCTGTTCTCTGCAGGTCTTGCTTATTTAGACTGCAAGCTACAGAGACTATGAAATTCTGTTCTAGCGTATACCTAGCTGACACAACACAGTCCTGATCCCCACGGGCGGAGCCTGGGAGGCAGGAGGGAGAACAGGAGGTGCTGCTGTGGTAGAAATAACTTCCAGATCCACCAGTAAAGGACTAGGATGCAGTAAAGGGTAAGCAAGCAGGTGAGCAAGAGACAAGCACTTGAGTAGCCATGGGTCACGAGAGCTTTCATGCAACCTACTGCTCGCTTCAGCACAAGGCAAGTGCTACACAGTTTAAGATTAAACAAAAGAGCAGAGATGTGTAATTACTTCCTGGTGTTTTTTTCAACCTAGACACAAACCCTTTAACACTGCTATGGCTCGTTTTTATTTATGCATTTATTTGTTGTAAAGGAGTAATGGCTTTCCCACCCGTGCTGATGATGCTGCGCTCTGGCAAGGTCAGTACTAGTTGTTTCTGTCCTGTGCACACCTCCCAAAGCCACAAGAAGGTCGTGTCTGTAAACCACCCTGAAGAACTTATTAGAGGCAATATTCAGTATGACAGAGATGTTTATCAGACTTAGCTTACAAGTCCTGTACACAGCCTAAACTGACTGGCATTTTTAAGTAGGCACAGATGAAGAGACAAAGGTCAGTGACTATATGCACTTTGAAAGGAAGAGACCCAAATTAGGAGGAGGACTGTGTGTCCTTGCATGTGTACATTTCTGCTCAAGCAGTCACCTCAACCTTTGAACGCCAGCCTGCCTTTTTTCACTGAAATGCTCAGATACACTAATCATGTGTTGATCAAATCTTAACGTGAAATCTAAAATCAGTCATGGTTACAGGACAAAACTTGTCTTTTACGGCTGGCAGGAGAGGTGGGGGGTTCCTTTCCAAATTTATCACATCACTGACAACGCTAGTCTTTACAAAAAAAAAAAAAGATAAACATGCTTGCTTTTAAAACATTCATCTTAGGGGAGGTTTTCAGGTATGGGGAACACTTTTTAAAAAAAGATACAACCCATCTGTGCTGCCCCTCGATTCCTGTAGCATATAGATGGCTGTAGGATGGAGACAGCCACAGTCCTTGGACTAAACAGAAATTTTGTCTGTTCTCCACATATCGTCGTTTGCAAGAGGAAACAATGAAACCCATGGGATCATATTGCAGACAAAAGGCTTTTTATTATTATTTTATTATGCTAGATATTTGTTTTTGCAAAATTCAGGTTTTCTTCCTGTCTTTTTATAAATCTCTGCTTTATCATCTCAGAACATTATACAGCCTTCCAAGATCTCTGCTGTATGGCCGGTCTTTTCGCCCTGTGTAATTCAATCAAATGCACCTCCTTAGCACAGTTTTTCTGAACGGCGGCAGCCAAACTAATAATGGTGGTGTTAGAAGAGGGTTTGATAACCAGGTTTGCGCCTTTGGTGTTCCCAGTCCCCAAACCTAAGCTATCCGTACCTCACACGCTTTGTGGAAAAGAAGAGGAGGGACGTTCAAAGTTAGGCCGTTTTCAGATTTGCTACAGGGTAGAAGAGGGACTTTATGGGTTACAGCTGTGCTTATTTGATGGTTTCCTGGCTTTTTACAGCTCTGCCACCCGCAAGCCATCAAGTCTGCCACTGCACAGCGGCGGGCGGAGCTTTTACAGAGCAGCTCCAAGCTGTGACATGATCGTTTTAAAATCCTGGCATGGGCTTCGTTTTGTTGTTGGAGATTGGCCTCCTTTTGTCACAGAGGCCCCTATTTCACCTCGTTGTTCTGCACCCCTGCACCGCACATACTGTCTTCTGCATCGCTGAAAGTCAGGCGTGACCCTTCCGCTGCCAGTTAGCAAAGCGAGGCAAGTCTCATGGCTATGATGTCATCAAGGAGCTCTCATTCATATCTGTGACATTACGGCAGCGAAACGCAAGGTTACACAGAGCTTAAGGGAAACCAGTGACTGTCTGCATCAGTAAGAGTGGGTAGCAAGGCATGTGGTTCATAGTAGTGGTACTCAATGCCAATGTACTTTTTATCTCATTTGAAGCTCAAACCCAGGAGCCACATGCTTCCAACAGCCCAAGATGTATAAGGTTGCAGTGTACCAACCGCATTTTTGTTAATTTTTTTTAACTATGACACTCGCAGCTTCCACTCAAAACTGATGTTTTACTCCGGTAGAAACTGTCAAAACCTGGTCTCTGCCCCACAGAGGTTACAAGCTCAGCTGTTGCTTTTACCAAGCTTTGCACTGGTGCTTTTAAATGGAGCATTTGAAAGGAGCACAAAAGGCATTATACCTTTGTTCGACTGCAGAGATTAATTTCAGAGTTTTTCAAAGCTCCCTCTGCGCCCTGAGGGATTCTGTTCTCAGTTTCACCTGTCCTTGAAACCTCCGACCCTGAGCTCTTCCAGAAATCCTGGGAGCTGGTCTGGATTGCAGCAGGTGCCCAGCTCACAGACGCACTGCAGAGATGCACATGCCACCCTCCTCCCCAGCTTCTCCTCCCTCCAGCCTTGTCTCCATCACTCCTAACTGATGGGAGTTTCTAAGCATGGTGATTTTTTAGAAGACGGATGCTTTCTTTACAGGCAACCCCTCATTATCCACCTGAAGATAATCCTCCTCCAGACAAAATCCATGTGTGGGTAGAAGAGAAGAAGATTTATTGTTCTTGGTAGTCTCTGGGAGGCAGAGTGGAAAGTAGAATGGGATGGGAGACAGAGAGGCATATTCTCATCATGCCAAGGATGCTGAAAGGAGCTCTTCCTGCTCTGTACAGGGAGCATCCTTACTCTGAGGGAAAATCTGCTATTTCTTGTACCCAGAATCTTCTTGTACTTCCAGCAAAGTAAAGCCAATAAAACTTCAGCGTAACAAAACCCAAGCTCCTGACTCAGTAGGAAGCAGAATGGGGAAGTCCTGCTGCCTTTTATTCTTCAACTTCATCCCAGGGAGCGCGAGTATTTGTTCTGCTGAATGAGCAGCGTGAGGAGGGTTGCAATTTGAGGAGCAGCGCTGCACACAACCCCTGCTCGACTGACTGACCAGAAGAGCATCTGGAAACCACCTGCCCCGAGTCACAAGGCGTGCATTGCTCCAGGCTTCTCGGGAATGTGCTAAAATATGAGGGTGTATTCCCATTTTGAAGATGAGGGATTTTGTTGTGTTGCACTCCTTTCAGGAGCTAATGGGAGTGACAGCAGAGCTACCTAGGTGTGTAGACAGTGGTGTGGACCACTTCATGTAAAGCCGCTTAGCTTACGTTAGCCCTTTCCTGACACTGAGAACTTAATTTTGACCTCAACCATTAACTCGTGACTGCCTGCACGACCTGTGTGTTTTGGGGCAGTAGCTGATTTCTGGAGTTCACGGAAGATACACATGTTACTGTGTGAATGACTTTACGGAGGTCTTCTTGTTAGGTATTAGGTCTCCACAAAATGTAATCTTTCACTTACGGCAGTAAATAAAAGCTTGGCTGAATCACACTAGGGATGAAGAACAGGTCATAGTTCAAAAGGCAAAAGAGATCAATAGCGTCCAGAAGTGTTTGGCTGAGAATATATCCTTTAATGCAAAAAATCTAAAAGCTATCCTAGCAAAGTTCATGAAGGTGTAATAAATCATGGTATTCGAAAGGCTTACTTAGCACATTATACAGATTGTTATTTAGAATGTAGAGACTATACATGATACCAGTCCTCTCACAAATAGTTTTTTTAAGCATTTTGCCTCAGGATTTTTCAGATTTCTCACGCAATAGGTAACTTCACTTACTCAGTGCTTATGAGACCAGGTAAACTCCCCTTATCTGAGTTGCAAGAAGATTTGCTGCCATGCACCTGTGTTCACCCTCGCCTGGGAAGAACCCAGCGTGAGGAGTGGATTTCACTTGGCTCATCACCTGTTCATAACCCCTAAATGTGCCTTGAAGAAGGATTGATTCTTTGCATTCACATAAAGGGAACCCTTCTTTCTTGTCCTTGCAATCTGGTGTTTTCAAACACATGTATTTTTTACTGTGTGTCCAAAAGTAAGATACACTGCTGGGATGACGGATCTGTGACCATAAAGCAAGTGCCTCAAAATGGTACCTGGAAGATTTTGTCTGAAAAGGAGGTGAATTTCTGGTCTTTTTCAGGCTGTGAATCTTGTCCTGTAGATGCCAGCTGAATGGAAAGAGGCACAGTGACACTTCTGTTCCCAGTGATTCAACCTTTACACCACCTGAGTCAGGAGTCATTTCTATGACCAAGAGGTTGTGTCAAACCCCTGGCTTGAGAAGTTCTTCCCGACTAGCAACAAGTCCGTGGCCTTTGGCAGAAAACTGTCCAGACAGGCCAGATTTTTAAAGCTGGTACTTTAAGTAGCTTAAGTATGTGGCAGCAAGCGTGTGCAATTCAGCAGTAAGGCTCCCAGTATATTGAACACCCCTGCACCCTGACCTACTTCTTCCTGCTCAATCTCAACATTTTTACAACTTTCATAAGAGTTTTTGCTGAGAAGGAAAAAAACCAAATAGTTTCAATGTATCCATGTAGGCTGTAGGGCCTAAAGACCAAACTTCTGGTCGACCATTTTAATAATGGAGTTTTTTCTAACTCCACCTTCCTGTAGGGCAAATGCTTCTCCAGTTCCTGTTAACCTTCACAGGGTGCATGGACCTACCTCAAAGAAGGAAAAAGTCATTGTTTTCAGCTTTCATGCACAGCTGGTGAGATGGGTACTGAATTTTGGGTCCGGGTCTTCTATGAACACATTCTGGGACAATTTTAATAGATCACTGTTAGGTAGTATGCTTATAGTTTTCCTGTTGCCTCTTATTAGGTTGCATCCACCTAATGATATATTTGAATGGTGTATATTCCTCTTCATTACCTATACTATGAAATAACAAAAAGCCTCACATTTTTTAAAAATTACCATTATTCAACTGATTTTAAGTCCAAATACTCAATTGCAGGTTGGTCTCCTATGGGGAAAAACTAGTGCCTATTATTTTAATCACTCACTTAAATTTCCAATTATTAATTCAGTCCCCAGACTAGTGGGTACCTTCCTCTATTCTACTGTGTTGAATAGCAGTAGTAGGCAAAACCATACAGCATGGCCTGTTTCTAATTACACTCTCATGTTTCCTCCTAATGAACAAAAAATCTCCATTCTGTGCATTGCCTGTTAACCTCTGGAAAGGTCAGTGCCTCGCTCCTGTAATGCAGCACACTTTTTTCCCTTCCATTTAACACAGTTATTGCTTTCTGGAAGGCAGGATGTTTCTTGCCCAGGCTGATGCAGAATCAGGCTGGCCCTTTTCACTCAACTTATATATCTGAAGGCTCAGGGAAAAGTAATTAAGCCTGACCTTAAGTGTAATACTTGCCACAGATATTGTCTTGGCTACTTGTCCCTTGTGTGCAAAACTGATGACTGTTAAAGCATGTTTTCCATAAAAACATCTACATACTCTTGGTGTGAAGATCTTAAGCCATGGTAGAGCAAAGGCTTGTATTCAGGTGTTGCTAGTCCTGAACAACCTGACATCTATTACATCCATCAACAAAAGTATAGGAATCAGCAACCCATATTCTTCTGCCAGACGTCAGAAGGTGGGCTTTCTCTTCTTCTGCCAGACGTCAAAGGTGGGCTTTCTCTTCTTTCTGTCACGGGCCAAAAAAAAACAGTTTTGTGAAACCGGAATTTCAACCAATGTTATTTATTGCCAATTAACAAACTTCTAGTTACTGATTCTGGTATTGAGAAATAAAAACAAGTAAACAAACACTTAGAGAGACGTCTCAGCTTTGCTCCTGACACCTCTCCTCCTCCCTTTTTGCTCGCTTTGCCGCACTCGCTCAGCCCCTGTGGTGATGCGGCGGGTGGCACAGGGGACTGGGTTCATGCATTCTCATTCCTTTACTTTTGCTCTTCTCGTTTCTGATCCCACTGCCCCAGCACGGGCTCCTCCACGGGCCGCTGTCCCCTCAGAGCTGCCCCCCCACCTGAGCCTCCTCCCTGCCCCTGCTCGGGTGACTCTTTGCTCTGCCCTGCCCTGGAGGTTTTCGCTCCTGAAAGCAAAAATTAAAAACGGAAATCTGATGTGGCCCCACATTTGTTTAATGGCGCAGCTCAAAAGCCAGAAGTGGAGCTATTTCTGGTTTCTCTCGGTGCTGAGGAGGTCACCATCAGGGTGAGCGTGTCTCCAAAGGGTTACCGTGGAAATTACCAGACCTCCCTCTGCACTTGGGACACCCTCTTCCTACTAAAAGAAATGAGAACTGGGCATCCAGAAATCTTTGAAAACCACGGTCTGAGCCAGCCAACTTCTGGCAGCTGCTCAAAAAAGCAGATGTGACATCAGGGAAGGTGTGATCATCTGTTAAAAATATGGGATTAGAGACTTTCATCAGGTTTGAAGTGTCTTTCGTTGATGAGGTCAGGGAGTCTGTTCCCCCACTCCACCGGCATTAAACAAACAGCTTTCTGCTTGTTTTTCATTGTAGTCCTTACTCTGCCTGCCCTGTGAAGGCAGCACAAAGGAACTACAAGAACATTTGCAAACAAATGCTGCAAATATTACGTGTGGGCTTGTAAACACAAACAGTGACTCGACCCTAAATGGCAACAGATAGTAGCAGGCAACCAGGCCTTCAATTATTAACTAACGAGGCTGAGCTGACCCCAAGCCTTTTCTCCATGCCTGCGTGAGGCGGAGAGGGGGCCTTTCACTGGGTTTGCAGCATCAGCCTGGTGGGAAAGCACTGCTGTGGCAGCCAGCCGCAGGGCACTTGCAAGGGTGCAGCAGCTGGGTTTCTGGATTACGTGGGCTTTGCTCCCGCAGAGGTGCTCTCCGTCACCCTGGCTCGCTCTCCCTTGGCAGGGAACTGGATCCAAACCTACACAGAATCGCAGAATCATAGAATGGTTTGGGTTGGAAGGGACCTTTAAAGGTCATCTAGTCCAACCCCCTCTGCAATGAGCAGGGACACCTTCAACTAGATCAGGTTGCTCAGAGCCCCGTCTGTTTCCACCTGAGATGCCCCAGAGTGTCCTGTCCCCCTATTCCAGAAAGACACAGGAGGGTTTCCCACAGCTCCCCTGTGCACCCAACACCTGCGGGCCGGGTCTCAGGCACCCCACAGTGTCCCAGGTGGAACGGGGAATGAGATGGTGGGGTGAATCCCATCCTTACAGCCTGGTTTCCAGGCTGGGGCTCAGCCCCTGCCTTTAGTATCCCTGAGACACAGTGCTGAAGTCCAGGAGGAGCAAACCACACACAGCACCCCAGAAAAACCTGTGTTTTGCTGAGTGAAACAGGGTGCCTAGGGAAAAGGGCTGGCAGCTCTGCCACCTGGTATCCCTGCCTCTCCCCATCCCAGCTGGCCGTCGTGCTCCTGTGTTCGTGCTAAGAAGGGCGGACAGCAAAATCTCACTCTGCCACCTAACCCCTGCTTCTTTCTCAGTGTGGCCCTGCCCCAAAAGGCTGTATCAGACATAACTAATCCCTACCAACACCAGGGGAGGTTTGTGGGAACTGGGTGAGAAAGGGGGCACAGGAGCCCTGGGGAACAGAAGGAAGCAGGACGTGTCTCCAAGGGTCTTGTGAGCAGTCTGCATCCACGCTCCTCTACTTTCCTTCTTTTTCCCTCTGTTTATTTTATTTTAATTTATTTTTAGCTTGCTTAATAAGTACAATCTTCAAAGAACTGAAATGGAAATAAAAGAAGAAATAAGAGACCTGGCTTCACTGCTGGCACTAGGGATTGGAGCCCCTCCAGCATCTCAAAGGTAAGTGTACAGCACAAGCCCAGCTTTGGTAGGAAGCCTTTGCTCACTGCTAACCTAATATTTAGGATTTAATTTTTTTTTTCTTTCTCCAGGCTCCCTGTCCATAAGCTCTGTTGAGACACGGGGATCAGAGACAAGCCACAGAGGACAGATACGTTTGTGACCTAACTGCGCCAGGCCTGTCTGTGACAAAGGGTGGCTGCGGAGCCGTGGTGGAGATGCAGCTGGTGTTGGAGTTGAGTGTGGAAGCCGAGAGCCAGTTTACAGAGGAGGTGTGTAATCCAGAAACATGAATGTGCCTGCGGTGACGTACACGAGAAGTGGATTCCTAGACTGCTCGTTAATTAAACCTGGAGACCGGGAAGATTATTGTAATAGGAATTATGTTTAATGAAGGATGCGTGTGCTCTGGGGGAAGAGTGTAACTCCCAGTGCCTGACATCGTTCCTGTATTTTCACATATCTGGAAGGAATTTCTCCCTGTACACACACATCTATGATTTTTTTTGTCTTGCATATTCATCACTGGGTAACCCCATTGACGCTAATGGAGTGTCACCTGGAATTAATTTTCCTGTGCCTTAGAAGAATATATTGTGCATGGGTCCTGCATACATTATTTAAATGGCAGCACTAAGAAAACATCATGAAATGTATTCATCAGCCTGACTGCCAGAGGTGTTGCACACCCGCAGGTCCCATTTACGGCCAGTGGGAAGTGGAGGCTGAGAGGCATCTCCTCTTTTGCATTCTGAGGACTGAATAATTTATCGGGAGGGTACTGAAGGTTTTTAATGGTGTAATCAAATCATTATAAGCAAAAAGCTACAAAATCAAATTCAGAACAATGAAAGCATCAGTTCATTAATGGAACAGTTCCAGCCATCTGGCATTCATGTGTTCTGCATTGAGGCTGTTATTGTGCAGACATAAATGACCCAATCTTACCTTCAAGCAAGAGCTTTCATTAACTAAATATATCCAAATTCTTTACCATTCAGCTAATATTACAGGTCCGCTCCTGTGTTTTGGAAGGGGCTTTTTTTCAATTTTGTTCAGTTAAAGCTTCAGTCCCACACCACTTCTCCTTTGGGGACATGTGTGTTCCCCATCCCACTGTGGACACAGCACCTCTTGGAAAAGTTCTAGTGGTTCATGATGCCGAAGTTCTGGAAGAGAGAGTAGGGGCAAATTATATTTCAGTGAAAATAACAACACTTAGACATTAATGATAAATACTGTTGCATGAATGAAATGCAATTCTAATGTAGGACTGAGTTTTTCGCTTGCTATTACTTAATTTTTTCAACTAATAGCTCCAGCAACTCTTCAAAGATCTGACATTTAAACAGATGAAACTGATGTGCAAAGTTATATACAGTACAGAGGCATCCATCAGACTTTTTCCGAGCATTTTTTTTTTTATCCTGTAAAGGAGTATGGCATTCAATTTATTGGTGGAAAAATATCATTCAGTTCCAGGTGAAAGGGCACAGACAGGATAAATGATGTATTTTAGATGCTGTCCATTAGTTAGCAATCTCTGTTAGGGCAGGATTTTACATTCGCTGGACCTCGCAGCTAGAGCCAGGGCGGCGGGTGCGGGAGGGGTGTGTTAGAGCAGTGCACCCACCGGCTCCACCGCGCTTGCTGGGGGTAAAGCCCTCCCTTGTCTCCGGTATCCTCATGAGAAGGGGGATTTCAGTCCCTTCAAGGCAGACTGGGGCCCTATGCTTGATGAAGAGACAAATCAGAACAACACTCACTGTTGTCAACACCCCACAAAAAAATGCCGTTTCTTAGAGAACCTGGAAAACAAAATGCAGGCTGAAGAGCAGTGTCCCGGTGGCTACTTGGGCTTTTAGGCATCTTGCATAAATGCGCAGCTTCCCTGAAACAGCGGCGGTGACCCAGCCCCAGGCTCCAGCCCAGGAGCACCTCGGAGCCGAAGGACAGATGCCACGTGGGGCTGTTCAGCGCTGCTGCCCTCCCACGGGAGACGCACGTCCCCAGCCTCCGCCCCGCCGCTTTCCCCCCGTGGAACCTGCAGCCATCCCCGTCTCTGCCCTTACCCCAAAACTCATAGCTCCCCCCCGCTGTCTCACCTCCCCCACGGCGGTGAAGCCACGATGGTCAGCTTCCCGGCCTCCCCTCCCGAAAGGCAGCCTCCCACCCCCGTGCCCCCACCAAACAAGCACCGTACGCTTCACACGGCCACTGACTCTTGTGTGCTCCAGCGCCTGATGCTGCGTGGGTCATAAGATTAACAGTAAAGCTGAGGCTTATGGTCCTGCATGAGTTATTACTGGATTTGCCAGTAACGCATTGAACTCCTTTGCATCTCTGACAAGAACTTGCCTGAAGCATCTTACAAACCCTGGTGCAACCATCTCAGGGCAACACGTTTGGTGCAAGCACCAGGACAAACCCAAAGCCCCTTTCACAAAGAGCCGACGCACTGGTCACTTGGACAGATGCTGCTCTCATTTCTGGCATTAGGCTGCTCTAAACGGCCTTACCTGACCCAGATCTTGCCGCAGAGACTACAGGGGACAACCACCTCCTCTGCTTTTGTGCGTACATCCCTAACCTTCAGTATGCTCAGGCACCCATGGGCACCCACTTCTCCTTCAATCATGGCCTGGCAGTCCTGCTGTCAGGGGCTGGGCGTGGGCAGAAAGCCATGAAGAGCCAAAGCTTGGCTTGCAGGAGCAGTACGGTCATGTTAGCTTTTCAGCAACCAGCTACGCTGCAGAAGGATTAGGATGAGCTCAGGTCCAAGCAGCACGAGGCCGAGCCAGGGAGAGAGAGACTCTGCATGGAAAAAGCTGCCTTCTGCCTTGAGAGCTTTCCAGGTTTTGGAGGAGTTCATGGTTTGTAGGATGTCGTACAGGCGCTGCTGCTGTAAGTACATAGCAGAAGGCCAGAGGAGACTGAACGAGGGCAGAAGCACTGCAATGGAACAACGATGTCGTGGCTTTACAGATAGGGCTGCTTTCTTTTTGTGGGACTTCTGATGTGTCTGAAGTTGCGCCGGAGGACAGCGTGTTTTCCGACTGTGGGTAATGTTGTTATTTACTCAGATTCCTCTGCACCCTGTTGTGAACAGGACCCCTACACGTGAGCACTGGGCTTCAGATAGTCCGTATATAACAAATGAGCAAAAAGTCAAGCTCCAGAGAGCACTTTATTCTGCGTGCATTGCTGGAGCTGTTCTTCATAACGTAACACGTGCTTTAGCAATGCACTACGGACGGTGGTGTTTTAGGAAATCGGAACATACTTAAAAGCTGGTCAATAAAAAGTGTACGCTGAAAATATTTTTCAAGTTCCCTAATTATTCCTATCTCAGATAATGCTGAAGCTTGCAATTTTTTTTCCCCTACTAAGATACTATTAATTGTGGTCTCATCTAACACTTCCTTCAAAGCATCCACTGCACTGAAAGACTGAGCACAGTTCCAATCCAAAATGAAATTATCCGTTGTTAAAATGACACCACAGTGTGCTGCATAGAGAAGTAACAGAGTGAAGAGACATCTTAACTGTAAATTCCCTGATTTTTTTATTTTCTAATTAAAAACATCAGAGGTACTTTCCAGGCCCAGACTGAAGAGGAATTAGATGTCTAACTTTTCTGGGTCTGTATGACTAATCTTGCAGACACTCAGTTGAAACTGTATGAACGCTGAGAATTAAATATAAATATATCAATGTGCGTACATGTTAAGCATGCTTATGATTTGAATCGATCCACAAAATCGAGCACATGGAACTTACGTGGTTTGTTCTGGAAACAGACGTTTTTCCAGACGGAAGGATGTGAAAACTACTTCCCTATCTAATGCGATTCAGAACATCTGTGTCTGATTACATAAAATCGTTTCAGACCGTAGAGCGGCACAGCCAACTCTCATAGAAGTTACATTCATTAAACTTTGTTGGACCACGTGATCTCCCCTGGACCTTCAATATTTGCCTGTTTCTAAGATTTACTGAAGATTCTCTGTATTTTCTAGTTAGAACAAGAGTGGAGGACTGAGAATTAATTATATTAGCCTTGAATAAATGACAAGTCACTGTTTCAGAGCTGAGCAAGCATGTCTGAAGAAATCAAAGCAACTGAAAAAACATAGCTGCTTTAACTACATCAGTTCCCTGAAGGTGGACTCAGAAATACTTTTTTTTTTTTTAATATGTGTCATCATTTTGCCTTCATATAATTCCATCTCATGCACAGATCAGCCTTTCCCCATGAGCACAGGACTGCTATTTTCCTTCAAGCGTCAGTAGCTAGAGTCACTACTGAGAAGGTCCTAACCAGCAAATCTGAGTAACGATACTAGGCGAGACATTTTTATGGAGGCTAGGCAGTGGTAATTCCCAATTTGCAGATGCAGTAGCTCTTCCCACCAAATGTCTTCATACCTGCAGTCTCACTGAAACACGCTCCTGCATGCTTGGGGTAGTAGGTCTCGCCATGGAGATGTAAGTCCTGTCAGCTCATCCTTTGCTTTAAGCTTTGATTATTTTTAAGTTCATCTTGGTTGTTATAGTGGTAATCTGGGCAACTGGCTGAGCACAGGACAGGAATTCTAGACATGTGCAGGCAGTTCCTGTCTCAAAAAGCTGAGTAAAATCTGGTTTATAGTGAAGCTACATAAGAAAAACATATTGCCATAGCACTGGGGGAATCATTTTTATGTTCTGAAGACTTGCTTTTCAACCAGTGGGTCATGCAAGTCATTCCATTTCTACCACCAGGGGAGGGCACACGTGCAGTTTTGAGCACAGTGTTTAAATCCAGTTGTCCAGCCTGGATGCAGCCTGTGCATAGACAGGAAACTATTAAGACCTGTCACTTAGTGTATGGATGCTAAACCAGGTATTAGAGCTTGTAACAGAACATGCTTCTTGGTCACCCCTTGCGAACACTTGGTAGCTTGCTTTGAGAACAGGTAGAAGATTAAATCAAGCATTTTCCAAAGTTAACGGCCTGCTTAACACTTAACCAGACTTTTCAGCATGTTGAAGCCTAGCCACTGTGCTAAATCACAGTGCTGAGTACAAAAACAAGGTCTGGCATTGTGTGGGAACAAAACAGCTGTCTTCTTGAAATACATATACATACATAACCATTTTTGATACCCAAAAAAAGCATTTGACTGTTCCCTAAAGGGAAAGAGCTCCTAACCAACCATGACAGCAAGTGATCTGCTTACACTGATGCTGACAGCCTTTCTAATAACAATACCTGTGATACAGCAGATATTGTCAGTAGCTATGGAAGTCAGTGTCATCACTGTGTTGACAGTACATAACCAAAGATTTGACTTGAGGAGAACTCTCTCCGCTGCTTTCTGGTTCCTTGGGGAACACAAGGAGTACGTTAAATAGGCTTGGTCTTTCATTATGGGCTTTTGCAGTTCTGGAGGCATTGCTGGCTTGTATAGCTGTACGTAATCTCTCTACAAATCTCTCTACAGGGGTGTAGAAACGCCTAGCCATTTCAGCCACTGAACGCTAAGTGCAGTGCATCATACGCTGTCTTTTCACTTGATGCATGCACATGCAAGAGTGGCCTCTAGATGCTACTGCAGTCCAACTAAATCAGACAGTAAAAACTGTAAAAAACAGTAAAAACTGTTGGGGGGGGGGGGGAGAAGAAGTAATTTGAACCTGGTTTTGTATAATAAAATAACTCTTCTAAGTCTGGAAAAGTACCCATTGTGCAACCCTGCCCCTTCCCAACTATAAGAGTTTGGTGAACCTACAGATTGATTCTTCCTGTAGCTGGGGCTCCCAAACGGTTCTAGCCGACATCGGCAGGCGGTCCGAACACTTTTGCAGGAGGAGACATTCGGTCGCCCCAGAGCCGACTCCATCCGCATTGCTCCACCGGTTGCTCCCTCTGCATACCACCGCCAAGCAGCCCTTGCCCCGCAGCCCTTATCCTAGGTAGCGTCCGCCACCAGCCAAGCTCCGCCGCGAAGACGGGGCAACTGCAAGCCCCGCAGGCCGGGAGGGGAGCGGGGATGCCGGCGCTCCCTGCGCGCCCGCCCGCTCCCCGCCTTCGCTTCCCCCGCCGCGGGGCCGCCGGCGGGGCAGCAGCGGGGTCCGGCGGGCGGGGCGGGCCGGCGCCGGGCGCACCTGGGCCCCCGCCCGGCGGAGGCGGGCAGAGCGGGGGCGGAGGGAGCCCGTCCTTCCCTTCCTCCCTCCCTCCCTCCCCGTCCCTCCGTCCCTCCGTCCCTCCCCCCATCCCTCCCTCTGTGCGCGCCGGCGGCGGCGCCGCGCTCCCTCCAGCCGCGCCCGCGCAGCCCCCGCAGGTAAGCGCCCCGCGGCGGGCCGGGGGAGCCCAGCCGAGCCCAGCCCAGCCCAGCCCAGCCGAACCCAGGCCAGCCGAACCCAGCCGAGCGGGGGGTCCCGCCATCCCCGCCCGGGAGAAGGTGCCCGCTTCCCTTTCCCCGGGGACTCCGCGTCCACGGCTCCGCGCCTTTTTTCCTCCTCTTTTTGGGTGTGTTCTGTAGCGTTTGTGACGCCGGCGCTAACTTTGGCGGGGGTGCGGTAGGGTGAGGAGAGGGGGCGTCTGCCGGCGGCAGGGTCCGGCGGAGGGCTCGTTAGGGATGGGCGTTAATGGGCTGCTGGCGTCGGGTCAGGCTGCTGTTTCTGCTGGGCTAACATCTCCGAGGTTGGCCTGGAATAAGTAATGGACACTTGTTTGATTAGGGGACACTAACAGTACTGCCATTGTTCGCTTACTTAGGGCCTGTCCTGATTTTTTTTCTTTTTTTTTCTTTTTTTTTTTTTTTTGGTTGTTAAGTCTTTTTGGATTTATGTATACCAAATTAAGGCAGTGGAAAAAGTTCTAGCTAAAAAAATGGTTGCCATCTCTCTCTCCTGACTTCCTCAGTCCTTCGGACGAAGAGCCTGCTGAAGTCAGATGGGAGCTGTGTCTGTCCGTGGTCTTTGCAAAGGTAAAGGACAGGGAGAGGATGAATGACAAGCACAAGGGTACGGAGCGTTAGAGAAAGACCGGGAGGGTGGGGAGCAGGAGGGAAGCTCTGGGACAAAAGCCGTTAGCAAGCTGAAGAGAGAGGTGGAACCAGAGGGACCAGGTTTCTTCCTCTCGCTCCTTTCTGCATGTTCTTTTTAAATAGCTCCACAGTGGGACACCCTCTCCCCCCCCCCCCCCCCCCCAAAAAAAAAAGGCTTCTTCCTATGGAAATGTGTGAAAAGTTTTCTGCATAGCCCTCTATCAGAAAAATGATAGAATGTCTTAAACTTTTTTTTCTTGTGGATTTCTCTGCGAAACAAGCTCACACCTTTCTGATTTCAGTTGCCTGTGAATACATTAGAAGCTGCTCAAATCCCCCCTTTCTTCTCGTGGGTTTTTTTTTTTTTCCTTCTTTGCTGCAATTTTTTTGAGGATTCAAGGCAAAATAGCTTGCAGGAGCCTCCATAGGCAACCTGTGTTCCCAAAGCGTTGGGGAATTGGGGTAGCTGCAGTCTCTTACTACTAAAAACTGCTGCAACTCTATCTTTTCAAAGAAAAGTCTCTTGCATGCTAAGTCAGGTTTGGTGTGTTGTACCATTTGGTCTAAAATGAGTCACTCTCAGGTCTGAGAGTCATGTTTCAATTTGGCAGCCAGGACTGCGTGCCATGCAGCCTGTTACTCTTGTGCGAGGATGGGGTATACTGTAGTACTAAAATAATATGTTCTGGCAATTTCAGCAGCGGGCTGAAGCGGTACTCTGTGTGCACAGGCGTAAGAGAAGTGCTGTCCTGCAGCTCGCTAACGCTGGCTGTAGGCGTGCCGTATGTTTCTCCTTAACTGATATGTGCTCGGACTTACAAAGCAACTTGATAGGCCTGTGTTTTACTGTTGTTTTTATTAAATATTAACTACACAAAATCAAATGCTGTTTTTTCTCCCGAAAAGATTGACACTGTCTCATCCTGTGCAGTTGTACGTGAACTGTGGTTGTTCTGGCTTTCCAGCTGCAAATAACTAAGGAAATGTTATTTAGGAATACTAGGAAACAGTTTCATGCTCAGTATGGTGTTGTCCTTATCACTCCCTGTTACAGCTTGCACTAGTTGGACCCTTGGCTGCTTATTTAGGAATACTGGGAAATGGTTTCATGCTCAGTATGCTGTTGTGCTTATCACTCCCTATTACAGGTTGCACTAGTTAGACCCTTAGCTGCTATAAACCTTCTTCTGAGAAGTTACCAGTAACGGTGCTGGTTGGAGAGAGGAAAATACTGACTGGTGTCTGCTTTCTTTTCCTCCCCTCTTCAAAACAAATATTGAGGGTGGAAAGGTTAAACAGCTTTTGAGACAAAACACATGGGAAATGCAAAATTGAAGTAACCTTACACTGTGTACCCAGCTTTAATATGTGAACTTAAAGTGTGAGTTACAGACAATCTTATCACTGTGTGCAAAGATACTTACGGCTGCGTGGTTTTCATCAGTGACTCTGGAAGCCTGTAACTAAAATATAATTCCTTCTCTGCTAAGGAACGGGAGAAAATAAAAATCTGTCTTTAACTTGATCTTGCAGTAAGTGTCACACAGTGAAACCCTGTGGGGAATCCGGGAGGGGGTGTTGAAGAAAGTGTTTTGCTCTGGAGCTGAAACTTAGGTAGGACTTGCGTAGGGTTGGCTTTTACATTGCTGTGACGAGCCATTAACAACACCTTAATTGTTCCTCAGTAGCCTCTCCATATTGAGCTTGCTTTGTCCGATATTCAGAGGTTTAAACCGAAAGGCAAGTATTTCTTCTGAGTAGCTTTTGTCTTTGGGAGACCACCACCATCTTACCTTTGGGTACCCAGCAGTTTTGTGCGTGAGCTCTCGGAGGTAAGCTGCCTTCTCCAGAGGTCTGAGGAGCTGGCTTGGAGCACCTCTAGGTGGTGGCCTGCCAGCACGTGCTGCACCCTGTTACCATCTCACTTGCTGTGCATGTGGCTTCCTTACTGTATGGGCACAGGGGACACCGCGTGCAGCTCTTGTCGCCGACGGGGCTGGATGGGGAGCTCTTGCTGCCGTTACTCGTGGTCTCAGCAATGCTCCAAGGACACCTAGAAGAATGTGAGAGCAGCAGCAGGTTGTACTGTGAGGCTGTTGTCCTTTTCCTTATCACTCCCCCCCTCCCCCAAAATTGGAATTTGCTACATTCATGGATTTCCTCCCTGTCGTAAAGAAAAGTGCATATAATTTAAGGGACATTTAAATTCAGTTTAAATCCATCTAAATGGGTTATTTGAACTGCAACTGCTACAACTGATGCTAGGGAAAAGAAGCATATGACTGTTTTACCGAAGGGAGGATAGAGCAATCAGTATTTGACCCCTTCAGCACCTTTAATTTGTGGATTAGTTCTTTATATGTAGTGTATTTCACTGCTTCTTCCTTCACAATGGGTTACGTTTTTTTTTAACAGTTTAGTAGTATGAAAAGAAAAGGAAATAAACTTTTAAAAAAGTAAACAGTATGGTGGTAAAAAAAATAAACGAAACCAGGAGTTATCAAGAGGCAATGCTAATAGCTGAAAAAACTATTTGCAGTCTTTTTTTTTTTTTCTTCCTTTTCCTTCCTCTGTCCTTTTCTTTAAGGTTGCTTTCCCTTCAGGTAAGGTCCCCATTTGAAGTCTTAGGATTTAATGATAATTTGAAGGGAGAACACTGCCCACTGCTCTCCAGAAAGGTCCGATCACGAGGGACTTGAGGTGGTAATGGCTTGAACTGGTAGCGATTATGTAGCATCCCATGTGTGTTTTTGACTTGGCTTTTCCATGCGTTGCAAGGTGATACCATAGAAACGTGATGCTCCTCAGTGCTGCAGCGTTAGATCTGAACTTACACATTTCATGTTTTCCCTGAGTTTCCTTCATAGCTAACTCAGAAGCTTAAGGCTTCATCCATGGCCCATAGATGTCAATGGTAAAATCTGTATCAGCATTGAACGGCTTTGGATTAGGCACAAGGCTGATGTGTTGCTTTGACAGAAATAAAAAATTATTCCCAGGGCAGAGGGAAGCTCTGTCCAAGGAATAAGAGCTGCTGTTCTGCTTATGTTTCAGGGGACTTGAATTTTGGTTTACTTCATTATCTTTCAAGCTTAGTTGCTTTAAAACAAGGAGAAGCATTGCCTGTGCGTTCTTGCACTTTCGTTGCCGTACTGAAGCAAATGACAGTGAACATCTGAAGCAGGCCTGGCGCCTTGTTTTTGATTTTTAATGAAGCTAGAAGAGATTTCTGAGAAGTGCCTGCCTTTGTAGGTCCAGATCTCTCCTTCTCTCATCCATTGCTGTTTCTTGACTGCCTGACACTCTTCCCCCACACCCAAGCTGATTAACAACACACCTGGCTTGCAAAGTCTTGGCCATTGTTTGGCTGAAGGTTGCACTCTAGGATCAATTTTCTTTTTTTAATGACTGGTGCCTCTTATTCTTGAAAACGTGGTTTCTAGTTGTGCAACACTTATGCCAGTAAAGAAAAAAGCCTATTTAGTGCCACTTTGGGTAGTTTACCTGTGTCCCTATCCCACGTGGCAACTCCATGATCATTGCATTTCTCTAATGAGCTCTTGAAAAAGAACTTTTGAGGCGATTAAGGCATTGCATTTCTGTATAGAGGAACAATAGCCTTGCTTGGGTCAGTGCAAAGTCTCCAGAATTTCCCGACAGGCACAGCCTGGAGTAGTTTGTTAAACACGTTTTTCTCAGTCCTGCATCTACTTCCTACTGGATCTGGCTCCTTCTTGCCCCACATAATGTAGGCAGTTATGTTAGTGCACATAAACGGGTGAGTGCTGGCGCATTTACCCCAGGGTAGAGGAGCATTTCTTCTTAAAAAGAAAGCGAACCTTCTTCCTCTGCTTCTGGCAGATGAAAACGGCCACAGACTCGCGTGGCTGCTGTGGTTGAAGGGGCCTGGGTAAGGCGTGCGTGCCCCTGCCAGCAGCACTGCGGGGGGGACCGCGTCCCCCCTCCTGGGGCTGCTCCGGGGATGAATAGCCCGGACAGTGTCCTGGGCTGGGGTGTGCCAGAGCGGCTTTCCGAACGCCTTGAGGATTGTGGAGGTGGATGAAGACCTGGCCGTCGTTCCTGCTGGGGAAACGGGAGGTAAGCGTCGCCCCTCGCCGTTTCTCACCCGTGGGTCGCAGCACGGTCTGCTGCTGAGGAGGTGGTAAATAGCGGGGGTCGGCGGCACAAGAAGTGCTTCCAGCTGCAACAGTGGGCAGGCTGCATCTCTTTTAGGAGGCAACGTGTTCTGGGGGCGCAGGTACTGTATTGGTGACAACTGCATTACAGTCTTGTGCCAACCGGATTATTTTTCTTTTAAATTACTTTAACTTGAGAGGCACTGGAACTGCTCGTTATGTGTTTTGGCTTCCATGTCGCATACTCTAGATAAAATTTGGAGGTGCTTTCACCTTCTATTTAAAAATACAAAGGTGCCAAGTATGCGAGCCTAATGTTATCTTTCTGCTTTTGCTTCTGACTGTGAATAACAGGCAAACATCTCCTGAAGTGGATTTTTGAAACTGCTGGAAAAAGTGCTGATGAGTTTAATAGACGTATATGATGAACTTCAACTCTCTGTAATACACCAGCATGAGGCCTACACACCATTTAGCCTTTTCTTTAGGAATTTATGTGCCACAGTGACCTGCTGAGTAGGGTGAATTTCACAGGCGCTCTCTAGACAGTACATCCGCTTCTTTGCCAGCTAGAAAACGTATTGCATACGGCAGTGCTTGCAGGAGCAAGCAAAAAAGCATTGGATTGACATCAAAGGCAAGATCTTTCTGTACAAAATGCTGGAGATTTTAAGAGTGGTAAAAATCTGGCAAAGGAAATGCATACTGTTTTTCATTGTGAGTCCCTTTCCCTCCCTCCTCCCCCTCTTTTTAGGGCGTGTATGTCAAATACGAAACGGTGCCAGTACATTATTTATGGGAGCAGTTTGCAGAGACTTTTCTTAGAAGTTCTTTGGCCGTTTGGGGATGATTGTTTTCAGCCTGGATGGAAAAATGTATGTATAACTAGAGCAGTATCCTTTTTTTATTGTGAAGAAGTTAGCTGCAGCTCTGTTTAAATTTAAAAAAAAAAAAAAAGATGTCTTGATGAGTATTGAATGTTTACTGCGTAGACAAATTTGTATCTTCTTTGGATGGGTGGGTGATTATTTAAGAGCAATGAGCTTAACACGAACTCCAGCAAAGACTTACGGGTATCTGAGAAGTCGAGGGAGATGCTGTACAGGTCACATCTATTTGTTAGGTGGTTATACTTCAGGTTGGTGTTTGCAGGAAAGGAGAAAGACTGCTAACCTCTCAGGAGGAAATAGCTTGCGTATGTTGCAAGCGTGGCAAGTGTTGTATTGTCTGTTGCGATGGGGCATTGGCAAAGGGTCCATTGCCACTGGATTTCCCTGAATGTCACGGATAGTGCAATCTGCTTTTGACCCGTTGTGGATGTCAGACCCGCAGGATGGTGTCCCGAAGCCTTGAGCTGCTGCTGGTGACAGAGCTGGGAACTGGGGTGGCATCATGTAGCTGCAGTGTGTGAGGGCCAACATGCCGTCCCCGTCCCGTCCCGTCCCCAGCCAGGCTGCAGGTGTCACCAGGATGCTGGTGCAGAAGAAAGCCCAAGTTTGTTTGCTGCTCTTTTACAAATCGGCTTCGCCAGCGGCGAGCGAGGTGGAAGGGCTGGTCCTGGCCCCGGGGACGCTGCTGGTGTGGCGGTCGCTGTCCCTTCAGCTTGCAGCTTGCAGCCCGGTGGGCGGTGAGCACCTCCGCTCGCCTGCTGCTTTGGGGCCAGGAGAAGCAAATGCCGAGCAGCGGCACCAGCTACAGCTGCTGCCCCTCGACTGCCGGCCGAAGGCAGGAGACCTCGGTGGAGGGCTGTGGGTTAATATCTCAAGCCAAGGGCTGTGTTGGGAGGAGGTCACCTGGCCCCTAGAAGAAGTTGCCTTGCACTGGGGGGGACTGTGGTGGTAGTTATTGTGGTCAAGGCACGGTATTCCTTCAGTTCCCGTGCTTGCTCACTGACTTTCTTGGTGGGATCCGTTTTCTTGTGGTTACCATGTTTTTTCCAGTCTCTTACTGTGTAGCTGTGATGCCACTTCTTGGGTCCTAGCACTGTTAAGATTTCGTTGAGCTGCAGCGGAAAGGTGTTGCTTTAAGTGTCATAATGGAGCTGTAACATAGGATGTCAAGGGGCAATTTGACTACTTTGCCTCAGGTTGTGCTTATAGGATTAAACTTTGTAGTACATTTCTGTAGTTGCCTGCTGGTTTTGAACATATAAAACTAATTATTGGAGTACAAAAGCGTTTGGGAAATTGGTAGAAGAACGTGCGATAGACCTATCTGAATCTATTCTAGATTCAGACTGATGACAATAAGCCTGTAAATCCCGAAGGCGAGTGCTGCACAGTGAATTCTGTATTAATACTGCGTTGCATGTCGTTGCCTACTGCACTTGGAAGACGTCTTTCCAAATGCGTACGCAGCTCTGTTGAAGTGTCTGAATGGCAAATTATTGGTACAGGAGAATAACTTCAATGTTCCCTGGGTCCTTGCCGAGAATGTCCCCAGGCACTCCTGTCTTGTCAGCAGGAACCAGCCAAGGTACTAAGAGCGTGTTGTCCTAAACGCTGCGGTAACACCTAGGACCTCGCACTTGAGCTAGGAGTCACATTTGAGCACGTGATTACCCTCTGCGTAATCATTAGATTCGGTCGAGGAGCAAAGCCTTGGCTTTCAGTGAAGGACTCTCTGGGGTGGTCAGCTGTTTCTATCCACGCGTCCCCCCGCTTACCGCCACGCTCTTGCAGACACAAGGCCAGGGCTCCAACAGGATCACTGCTCCCTCATCCCTCTTGCCAAGGAAAGGGGATTCACAGATTGTTTTCCTGAGATGTTGCAGTGGGGTAACCAACTCCAGGCAAATTGATGTCTGGATAGGTACTCAATGTTCAAGGAATACCATCTTGAATGTGACGTATTGTACTTGAAGGAAACCTTTATAAATGCCGATCGAGTTTAGTGGTCTTTCCTTTTGCTCGCTGTCCCTCCCAAAATGTGGCAGACATGGAGAGCAATGCTGTGGAGATGAGCCAGGGTGCCTTTGACCTGACCATGGTTTCTGCGCAGGGCTCTGAGAGCTGACCTGATGTGGCTGGCAACGTATCAGGTCCATTTTGCTCCTCCTAAAGCTTTGGACGGAACTGATGAAAACTTTACCTCAGAGCAGTGCATTTCCCTGTACGGAAACCTTGCAAACTAGAGAAGACTTTCCGAATTCATCTGTTTGCTCCCCTAGTCTTCCAGCTTCTTGTTTACAGCAGTTGCAGTGTCCTATTTCAAATACCCCATGCGAGTGAGGCAGGAAGCTGACTGAGACTTCAGGGTATTACTGTGATCAAAGCAATTCTGGTAATTAGTGAATAGACTTAAAATAGGTCTCTAGAATTATTGCAATTTTGCAAACAGTTGATAGGAATAGCGTAGCTTAGTGCCTGGTTCTCCAAGAAGTACGGTATGTTTCAGTTCCCTGCCTTGGGTTGCTTAAGTTTCACACACAAAAGCATCCTAAGAGGTTCAGCCTAGAGAAAAAAATGCAGGGAGAGATGTGCAAGCTGATGACAACCCGATGACAGAAGGGAATTACATGATTGTAGAACACATAAATGCCTTAAAACTAATATGCCTGAACAAACACTTCTGCCGTGGTCCTGCATATTTCCATCCTCGGCATCTCCTCCACGAAGTTTCTTACGAACAGAAGCCAGTTGCCCAGATTTCAATGACAACGTTCTGGTCGAGAGGCTTGTTTACTGCTTTTTCAGTTCTCCTTCTCTAAAGTTTTCTTCATGTGCCATGAAGACTCTGTGAAGGGACTCTTGGTGTGCTTATTGTGGGAAAGCAGTTGCTTTTTCCTTCAGGAGAGTGGCACAAAACTGCGGGAAGGGCTTTGGCGTGGAAGCCGCACCCTGCTCCTTCGTGCTTCGGCATTGGCAGGCGTGTGGAAAAGGGGGGAGAGAAAATACTGACTTTCCGCGGAGCTACCAAGATGAGGTGACTTTTCTCGGTCGGTAGCAAGCTCGAACGCGAAGCTGCTGTGCATCGGCCTCCCATAACTGTGCCAGCGGTCCTTGCGCCCCGAATCTCCTCCTGACCGCTCCGCTCCTGCTGTGATGGGCTCCCCCCCGGCCCCGAGACCCTGCAGTGGGGACTCTTGCTGGTATAAGCCTCGTCTCCACTAGAGGGGGGTGCCAGTATGGCTATACTGGGAAACTTTTGAGGATTTGCTTAGTTACTTTGCTTTGCTCTTCCTGGCTGGCAGCGTTGCTGTTGGGTTAAGCGGAGCATCCTTGGAAGGAGGCTGCTGCGGGACCGAAGGCAGACGGGACCCAGCAGTGGCCGTACGCAGCGGCTGACCGAGTAGCAGGCATTGGATTTCTCCAAAACAGTGTCAGTTCTGCCAGCGCGCCGTGACGCGTGTTTGTATAAGGCTGGCCGACCTAGGAGAGGCTGCTCAGCGGTGGGAGAGACCGAAAATGGGACCCAGCACGCCTAAGTGGGCTTTGTCAGGGGTCAGAGGAGCTCTGCATGGGCCTTTAGCTTTGGTGTCGTGGACACAGCTGGTGGGTTGCGATTGTGGGATGCCTAAAAAATCTGGTTTGTGGGTGGATCTCAGTACGTTCTCCTTTTGTGGCCTGGATCCCTTGGACTTCTTAGTTTATTTGTGCAGTTGCAAAAAAAAGCCTTAGTGGTTCCTGAGTAATGCTTTATGTCTTATGCTTTTGTTTCAAAGCCTCCTTAAGACAGTTTGTAGTGTGTGTGCATTTAAAGTTTGTACCCATGCTAATGTGCGCTGAGTTCCAAAACAAGAGTTTGAGGCGAACTACTATTTAGTTTTGTTTTTCTTTTAAGAATAATCCATTGCTATTCAGTTGCACTTTTCTCCGATAGGATTGCTTTTTCTCCTTTCTTGCTCTTTAAAAGATGTGCAAAAGGAGCGTATCTGAAAAGTGGTGAGACAGGCTAGATAGTGCTGGGACACTAACTTTTCTGTCACCGTACGTGTTAGAAGATATTTTTGTTGTTGTTCTGTTTTTACACCGACTGCATTCTGCCTCGTGGCTTTTCGTTTTCCTCTTGAATTCTCGATATCTCCTAAATATTCTGGTTGAAATACTTGTTGTTTCTGTTGGGCAGTATGTATGCTGAGGACCTAGTCAGAGAAGTTGAGTAATTGCTGAAGTATGGTGTGCATTTACAACAACCTACTTAATTCATGTGACCTCTTGTATGCGCTAAAAGCTTGTCTGCTAAACACAACTCAGAGTTAATCCAAGTCAATTCTTAAAGTGAATTAGTCAAGCTGCGTGCTAATCCTCTGTGTTTACCTGCTTATTCAGATAGGCAGCAGCTGAAATTGCATTAAACTTCACTTGATAATTGAGAGGGGACGGGTCGGAGGGAAAGGTGATGAAATCTTGGTGTTTTCTTCATCTGTCTCCTTTCAGGGCATATCTCAGAACTGCCGTGCATTTATAAATCTTGAATTCATGGAATGATCAGCATGAGCTACCTGAGGCCAAAACCCAGTGCTCTGCTGCAGCTCTCTGCTAAGCATCCCTGACAGCTGCTGCTGCTCCCAGCGTATTTTGGGGAGTGTGTTACTTCCCGATCATCCCTAAAAGTTGCCCCTCACAAACCCCAGCTGGTTGGGTTGAGATGTTGTAGGTGCGGAATATGGTGCAGACTGTGGGGATAAGGAAGCCCTTTCAATCTCTGCCAAGAAACTAGTAACCAGCCCTGATTTTACAGCATGGACTCTCAAATTCTGGGTGTATTGTCCCGAGCACACCAGAGACTCGCATGGTGGGCAAGAAGTAATTACCTTTCATTTGTCAACATTAGGATTTTTGTTGTTTTGAGCTACTGGGTTTGCTCCCTGTCCATCGTGGCAAGATCAAAGGTAAGATCTTATTTCTGGGTCACTGCTGTCCATCAGATAAGTTTGTTTGTGGCCTTGGGAAAAAGCAGTGACGTGAGAATTGGGAATTTAAACCCTGTCATTAAGATAATTCTTCCTTATTGTCAATTCTGAATTCTTTCAAACTTCATTCAGCTTAACTATGCAAAATACAGCACTGCAGAAATTGCCTGGAGAACGGTCGGTTGAACTGATGCAGATATTACAAAAATATTTCTGAAGCAGCATGACTGTTATTTCTAGTTTGAGGTGTTGATAAACGGTTACTGTGTCTGCATTGGTGCTGGCCTGAACCATGTTAAGCTGATGCCTTGCAGTCTTTAATGTACTTTTTTTGTGGGGGGTGGTTGGCAAATTTCTATTTCAGATAAACTTAATTAAACTCCTGTTTGTGCACCGTTGGTCAGGGTCCATGTAGATCTATATTAGGATGGTACATTTGTAATTTGGGGTTTGGGGTTTGGCATGCTTAATTGTGGACTTCCTTGGCTTCAGCATTTCCAGATTATTGTATTTTGTGGTAGTTCATTCTGCCTGAAGATTGAACATCTGTTTTGTGGATGCGGGGGGAAGAAAGTATTTGCTTTAATGCCGGCCCCCCTCAAAGTTGTTTAGAGAATTGTGACATTCTGTTATCACCCAGATGTTTTTTATCTAGTGGAAAGGATATTGCCTGAATGTTTAAATACAAACTTGTTTCAGAAGAATGCCAGCATACTACTACTTTTGTGAGTTTTAAACAAAAGGTGGGGTTATGCAAGGTAGGGTTAGCAAATGGAGCCTCTGTTGCTGATCCATGGAAGTGTTCAATTGTATCACTTCGTTTTTTCTTCTTGGAAGTAAATATTAAATGTCTGTTTGTAAGTTGTTGAGAAGATAAGTTCTTGCTGCTTTTCCCGCTGAGGAGCGATAGCTGGAGAAAAGCATCCTGATATATTATATGGTGATTTATACCTTGATACAAGTGACTTTGCCTACTATTGTTTTTAATGATACTGATAGTAAGCAAATAGTGATGAGAATGCACTAGGAGTTAAGTTCTGTCAACTGCCAGTGAGAGGCAATGCCTCCATCTTGGCTCTATGCTGTGAAAACTGCTTCTTGCAATCCTAGTGTTCAGAATAATTTTAATGCGCAGCTCCTTGCTTGTTTTTTTGTTTGTAACGGAGGAATACAAAAGCATGCACCATACTCGCTTCTTTTACACACGGACATATGCACGCACGATGCTGGCAACAGTGAATGATGCATCTTAAATGATGAGCTATCCATGGTGACTTTGAACTTTTCTCCCTGTTAGTTAACTTCTTCAACTTTAATGTCTGTGAGTAGAAATAAACGATTTTAAAAGAGTTTCAGAAACTGTTTTGAAATGACTTATTTTAGAAGCATTCGGTACTTTAGAAGTCATTACGATGGAAGTGCAGATTATGAAAACATTGTCATATGACAGCAGCTTCCTTGTGGTTGTGCTATGAGAGACCATCCACATTGTCATTACTTGTTTACATAAGCCTGAGCAGATTGCTGTTATTTTCCAGCAGTCAGTATCTAGCTGTATTTTTCCTCTTTATCTTCTGGTGATTCTTTCTTGAAGTTTAGAGTAGTGAGATAATGTTGAAATTAGATGATGGCATGAATTATTACTCTGGAGCCTTCCTGAATAGGCTTCCTGAGTTCACATTGCTTTTACTTGAAACAGAAACACTAGACATTCGCTTTCAGGGATATCTTATTGTTCCAGCACTCACTAATTCAAAAAACCCAGCGGAGCTGCTGCTGCAGTTGTTTCTTGAAGCTGGTGCTGTGGTTAGTACAGATGCTTTACAGCAGTTTTTGTGTGTGTTTGGTTATTTTAGCTTATGCAGACCTGATTGTTCTGTTGAAGAAGCTCCTAACACATCTGAAGAAACATGCATGTACCAGCCAGCACCCCTTGCATTAAGGCAGGTGCTCGCTCATTCCCCCAAGTGAGAGTGGGAAGAGGTTCTCCAGCAAAGCAACGACCACCTCTGAGTGGCAAAGCAACGACCACCTCTAAGCAATCCCTAACGAGCAGGCATTACTGGAGGTCACTAGGAGAAGCTACACTCCTGATAGGTAATGACTGAAATAAGTCTAGAGGTGCTGGGTGGTAATGGGAAGGCAACCTCATGTGTTGGCTTTAAAGGGGGAACTACAGGAAAATGAGAAAACCGAGGACACCATGCAGAATTTTTTTGACTTTTCAGACAAAGTTCAGAAGAAGCTTTTCAGAGAAGTAGGAGGTTTCAAGAGAAGATGAAGTATCATTTTGGATTTAAAAAACAGCAAGAAAATGCTGCCCAAGAGATGGGTGTGGAATAGATACAATATGGAAATAATCAGGAAAGGAGGTTGAGCAAGTGAGAGAATTGCACTGGATGGTGCAAACTGACCTAGGTCAGGGAAGTTCAGAAAGGATTCTTAAAAAGGACAACTACACAAACTAAATGGAAGTTTTGTCCAATGATAAATAAGATTTCGAGTCCCTCAGTGTGTAGTGGAGAGAGAAAAAGTATCCCGTGTTTAACAGGGAAAAGGAGCATGATTCAGTTGTGGACAGCACAGTGGTGGCACTTTTAGCAAAAATGTTGAGATTTGAATAGAAAATTATGAGTGCCTCTTTTATATATATTTTTTTTTAATCTCATCTGAGCAGTATGCAGAGAAACCTGGTGTGCTGCTGTATGCCTTGCGGATTAGCCTGCTGCTGATGTGAGTCCAGTTTGTACCGTAATTGATGTGAGTTAGGGTGAGTGTGTTCGTGATTTCACATTACTATGCCAAATACTACGGGTTTGTCCTTTCAAAATGTTTTTTCTGTTTATTAGTAAAATGTGGCATTTTCTTCTGGTAGCAGAAGTCAGAATAGTAAAGATACAAATCCTCTAGAACATTCTGAGGGAAAGGAGTTAATTGTTTTGGACACAGAAGACTAGAAAGGCCAAGAAAAATCTTTTTTTATTTTTAATCAGATACAGCAATGTTTAGTTTCCTGCCTTCGTGATGGGATGTTTATGTGCCTTAGAAAAGACCTTTTAAGTGAACATCTTGCTACCACTGACACAGAGGAGGGAAGATGTTTGTTATTTTCCCTTCAAGATATTCTTGGTAATTTCCATTAATCTGAAAAGAAGTGTCACGATGGGCCAAATGAGAATCCATTCTGCTTCCATCAACACTGTAGCGTCGTCTCCTCAAATACCTTTTGCCACGAGTAACCAACAACAGGAAATTGCGTGGGTACGTGTTGCACAAAGAATGGTGTTGGGGCTCTCTGACTTTGGCAGGGTTGGACCTGTAACAAATGCCTGGGGAAGTGGGAGTCCTCCTGCCTTCCTTGCCTGCCATTGAGGTCATCAACAAAATGCATTTGAACTTCGTGGGCACAGGATCAAACTCTTGGTTTGCCAGAATAAACAACAAAAAAACAAACAAACAAAAAACCCCCCAAAACAACCAAGCAAACAAAAAAACCCAAACCCAAAAAAAACCAAAACAAAACAAACAACCTCAAGACAAAAACAATTCCAGAAAAAATGAACAGCTTGTAATTTTGGGAGTAATCTACTCGCCGAAGAGCCTTCACGGTGGCCACATCTACTCGCCGAAGAGCCTTCACGGTGGCCACAGTAAAACATCTGAAGGTCCCTTCTGGGGATAAACATCAGAGCAGGTAAAGGGGAAAGGCAGACATGCATAGGTTAATTACAGATGCTTGAACTGCCTGCCCTTTGGTGTAACCCAGTGCATAACTGTGGTCAGCCTGCTTTTGTCATCCTCAAAAGGGGTATGAGGCATGGTGACAGGCAAAATGGAGTGGCATATGGAAAAGATTTCCCTGCAAGTTAAATGCTTCAGGGCAGCGTACTATCTACTGACTTTTTTGCTTTGAAAATCTGTGAATAGAGATTTTTTTCTTTTATATAGTCAGACTGATCTTCTGCTTTTTGGGGGGGATGGGCAGGGGCTCTGGTCTTGCCCCGGTGGGATGACTGGGGAGATGTCTCTCCTGACCCATGTCTTCTCTGTGAGAGCAGACGATTTCTCGGAGGGAGTGCCACTGCGCGCTGGTGCTATTTGATTGTAAATTAGTTCAGTGCGTGGTAAATGGACAAGGCGACAGATTTTCTTCCTTAATCTTGCAGTGGGGAAGAAGGGACGCTTTCCTGCAACGCTGCCTCTGCAGAGTTCGTGAAACCGTTCAGCTTGGGTAGGGAAGCCCCACCTGAGACATCTTTGCTGAACTCCTTGCAGGCTGTGTTCTGCCATGGGAAGATTAGCAGCAGTCTTGTAGTACTCACATTATAACTTACTGAGGCCGGAACAATGATCTTTCCCTGATTAGCCACAGAGCTCCTATTCAGAAAGGTTTGACTGATGTAATTTTTTTTTTTTTTTTCTGAAGCACAGGCTGCGCTGTGAATGCAAACAACGTAGATTTGAGATCCTCTGTTGATTATTGTGTTGTGGAAGAGTCCTGCTGAATGCGAGGGCAATTTTTAAAATTTGTGTTGAAGTAATTTTCTTTCTAGCCTTAGATTACTGCTGAAAACTTCGTCTTTTTTCCTTGCATGAGGAAGGCTAACAGCTGTATTGCGCTCCTGAAAGTGAAGACGGAGGCAGTGGAAACTGTAAGTCTCTTCTAGCTTCAGGAAGTTGCAAACCTCCCTGGAGCACCTTTTAAAAGCTCTGAGGTGTACAAGTGTGAGTTGGCTGAAGGCAGAAGGGAAAGTAGGAGAGATGAGAGATGAGTTCCTTCTTTTTTTTTTTTTTTTTCTTTAGTATTACTAAAGCTTTTGGACTTCTGCATTTTTATTTGCTCTTATTAAATTAGCTCTCTTGTTCCAGATTTTTTTTTTTTTTTTTTTTTTGGTAAGATGCTTTTCAGATGACTGGGCAAGTTGAAGTTAAATTTCCTAAGGTGTTGTTTGTTACTACTTTGTTTTGGTTTGGCTTAAGTAAAAGCTGAACACTGTTCAGCTGTTGCTGTTCTCAGTAAAGCAATCTGCAAGGTGATAAACAGCTAAACGTGCTGCTGTGCTGCTTTTGATGCTGTTAGTGGCTAAGAGGTAGTTGTGTTATATATTATGTGGAATATCTGCTGTGGCTGACAAAGTGCAATCAAAGCATGCCTCATACAAACCTAGAAGCAGATGTATTACTTACGTGGGACCATAGCAATAATAAAATCCCTGATTCTGTGGCGTATCTTTGTGACAGTGGATCCCTTCCAAGACAATCATTTAGGACATTGTCGCTCTGAAGTTGGAGAAGCAGTAGTGTAGACAGTACCTGCTTTGAAATGTTCGGTGGCTGGGTTGGATCTGAACTCAGGAAAGTTTTTGTCCTTCTGGTTTTTTGGTTGTCGAAGTCACAAGTGCTCAGATTGTAAAAAAAAAAAAAAAAAACAAAAAAAAAAAAAAACCACCCAAAAGAAAACCCAAAAGAAACCAGAGAGAGAGAGAGAAAAGCCAGAAGGCAGATGATGTGCACAGGGTAAAAGGAGGATGTCTTCCCACAGCCAGAAGAGGGGATCTGCACTCTTGTATCTAACCTGTTGGGGTACTCGTGCTCTTTTACGCCGGCCTCCCCAGGGGTTCTGAGGCGGGCCAGGCAGCACGCTGGAGATGGGGCGGCAGGTCGCGATGGCTCTTGCTGTCCTCCCGCTCGCGCTGCCTGCGTGGGCAGGAGGCTGTCTCAGCCGACCTCTCCGCCAGCCCTTTTGCAGATGTTTGTAAGGCTTCGCCGTCGCTTGGGACGCCCCGTAAATGCCGCTTGCTAGCGGTCCCGCAGCTCCGCGCGTGGGGACGCGGCCCCCGGCTGCTTGGATGGAATATTACAAAATCTCATCGCGCTACCCTATCTCCAAGCAGCGATGGCAGGAGAGAGGGGTTCGTACCAACCGATTCCGGTGTTCGGGCCAACCAACTCAATTGTCCATTGTAGTTGCCAGTGTATTTATTATTAACAAGTCATTTGCTGACGATGGTAAAACATTTAGAATACTGCATTATTCTTGTTGCATGTCTCCCTCCCTTTTAAGCCTTAATGATATTTTGTTTAGCCAGTTTCTTTGTTGTTCATCTGTTGTGTCAGGTTGGAAATGTTTTCTTTTTTATTTTTTTTTTTTTAATAATTTCTCTGTAAATGTTTGTGCTCAAACAGTGCATTACTTCACCAAAAACGGAAGTTCTGTGAGCAGAAGTTGTCTGGATAGAAATTGATGCTGTTGGATTAACCCACTCAGCCTGCAAAAGAAAAGGTCTGATCTCTCAAACAATATCTGCAAAGAACTGACATTTAGTGTCAAAGTGAATTAACCGTTGATTACTGCAAAGAAATTAGTAGGTCATTTCTCCACACGGACAGGGGTTTGATGGAAAAATGTTTCTGGATATGGATTGACTTCCAGTTGCCGTTTGGGCAAATGTGTGTGCTGTGTTTTGGGGATGAGGTATTATTTAAAGAAGCATCTTTTACTCTGTGTAGTTATTGCCTGTCTTGGTGCATGTGAAAAATGATTTTTTTGCCCCTGTGTGATGTGCTAGCGTAACAGCAGCATGGAAAATTCATCTCGTTCCTGTGAGGATCTCAATTTCTTCTGCAGAAGTGAATGAGTTGCTTGGTCTCCTTGCGTCTTCAGTCTGTCATTGATTGATCTTCTCAGACTGAAAAATCTGGCCAGTTTCATAGGGCTGGTTGTAACTTTTCTGATACTCACTCTTGCTAGTGGGAAAGGGAAGAGACCACCAAGTAGGTTTTACTCTGGGTTTTGGGGTTTGTTTTTTTTTTTTTGTTGGTGGGGTTTTTTTTTGGTTTGGTGGTTTTTTGGGTTTTTTGTTTGTTTGTTTTTTCCAGTCTTTGCAAGGTAGAGATTTCCTATTGCTGTGTTTGAACCTTTCCGTATGTTAGAAAATTCCATTAAAATCTGTTTTTCTAGACAGTGAAGTTGTACTCAAGAAATAATCTGGCTTTACCAGCAGAGGCTGTTTGCAGGGGGGTGATGGTACAGGCAGCCCAGGAAACAGAGCGACGTTGTCCCTCCCTCTGGCACTCCCCTTCCAGACTTCCACAACCCCTCAGTAAAGCCTCACAAATCCATTTTCACAGTGAATTTATTCATTCTTGTGAAGAGCTTCCAAATGGGCGAGGTGCTGTAGCTCCGTAGCTCTTTCAAGCAGTCTGCCCAGTGACTGGAAGCAACAGACGGGAAGGCTTTGGGAGGAGGCATGTTTGTATAACTGGTCTTTGCTGGGACAACGGAGGGTAGCGTTGCGTGCGCTGTAATAACAGGTGTAGCCCGTGCAATCTGCTGGTAGTTGGTCTGAAGGCACGCTGAATAGTTGCAACCACTTCCTCCTACAAGGGTGTACGTGAAGAGTGGTACAACCCCGTCGGTGCTCACGTCAGTGCCTGTGGCATCAGAAACAGGTAACTGTCTTCCACGCTATTATTGACAAAGTAATTTCCAACTCCAGCAGGGTAACTTCAGATTCACTGCTGTTAAACCTGTTTAATCAGTACCATGTAGTAAATCTCTTCCCACACTGACTGCTATAGTAATAGATGGCGGGTGCGATGGCAGCCTTTATCCTGCTTTCTGGAGAGGGGTGTCAGGTGGGAGAGCCAGGCTGACACCACCCAGGCTGCAGAATTTGTACAGTAAAATGTGTGTATTCGAATACATGCACTGTCAACAGAGTTTGACAGGGACAGTTAATTTTGTGCTAGCTTCCAAACTGTATTGATGTACCTCCTGAGTGAAGAGAAGGGGACGTCTCTTTTCTGAGACATCAGAAATTTGATGGGGAGATGTTAGGGAAAGGGTCTCACTAAGTGGAAGAAGACTTGTCGCTGGTGTTCAGAAGGACTTCAAGGCAAGAGTACAACAATGGGCCACACCATCTGTCTGGGAATCTTCCCTTTTATTTATTTTCTGCTTCTTTTGCCCAATACTGAATCACAGCTATCAACTTATTGCACCTCTTTCAGTTGCTGAGCAAGGTAACACAGGGTGCAGGAGGTTATCTTATTTGCAGGCAAAGCACACCCTGGAACAGAGAGGGCAGAACTGGGAGGAAAGATGGATTGTAGAGATGATAACCACTTAAATTAGTTCAGCTTGTTCTTATGCTTTGGCGGGTCATCCAGCAAAGTTCCCAGCCTTATGCAGCTCACTCTGCAAATTTATTTGTCATAGTACGCCACATACCAAAGTCACTTCAAGATTTAGCAGTCTGGTCCCTGATACAAAACAAGACCTTTGCTGAAACACCACTCCAGACATGCCATGCGAGGAAGGAGGAGGAAAGTCCTGAGGTGACAGGACAGGGAGCCGGCATGTGGATTTTCCCCTCGTTTTAACCGGCAGTGAACTGATGAATGTGAAAAAAATGGAGTGTTGTGTTTATGCAAAGGGTTGCTGAAACTAACTGTTTCAGAGAAGTCAGTGCTGACATCAGAGTTTGGATCGCCTGACAAAAATTTCAGGGAGACCAGGAGCTTGTTATTTGCATTTCTGTGGTGTGGTTTGCCCTTTGCCAGTCTGCCGAGACAGTTGTTTTGTAGTTGCAGGTACCTCTGCTCACTTATGAAATCATGTTGACACGTCCTGGGGGGTTTTCAGGATTTTTTTAATTAATTGCTTTAAAGTATCTCTCAAGAGAAGTTTCAGTGTTTGAAGAGTTGCTATTAAATAACTTTTTCAGAACAGCTTTAAGCTAGTGATTGTATTTCTTGTAGGTGAACTTGTACATCTACTGTTCAAAGTGACATCAGTGGTGGTGAAGGCTTTACCTGAAATAATATAAGGACTCAAAAGAGGTAATACCTTTCTGTTAGGAAGAAGATCTAATGCTCTGTAACTTGCAAAAGAAAATCCAGCTTTTTGCAATAGCTCCTAGCAGTCACTATAGTAAAGGGAGGAGTAGCAGGAAGGCATCTTCTCTTTTCTTAGCAGCATGAAATTGAAACCAATTTTTCTGCCTTTCATCGTTATTTTCTTATATGCTAGAAAGTGTATCTGAGGTTGTTCTCTTATTAAGAGTGGTTACTCTCAGGTGGTTACTAGAAAGTGGAGAAACACCTCCATGGTAGGTAGCTAAGAATTGGTTATCACCATCACTTTAACGAGTGCTAAAATGAAGCGGTAGACAGGTCAAGTCATTGCTGTTGCTCTTCCCTGGATGGTGTTCGTTTGCCTTTTTGCCTTGTAAGGCTGCTGTGGTGGGGTCATGCTTCTATTTGTGTGTCGAACAAACTAATGCTTACAAGCGGCGGTCGTTTGGTGAAGGAGGCTGCTGGAGGTGAGTGATGCCAAATGATTACTTATGGATGGCAAGACTTCAGGTGCCACATGAAATTTGGATTGTCTCTGAAGTGACATCTGGAAGTGGGACCCTTATGTGAGCCCTTTTTTCTTACTTTCTTGCTTTTTTACATGTTGTTTGAATGTTGGGTTTTTGTTCCTTGATGGGTTTATGGGTCCTGTCCGTCTGAGATCAATTAGGACTTAAAACTGTCCTCTGAGAAACCATAACTTAGGCTTTTATTCACTAGATGTGTGCAGAGACGGTAGCTGTGTTTAGCTAAGTCACATTTAAGACCTTCAAGGTCATACCAAATCAGTATTTTCAGAGTCATGTAATCCAGAAACTTGAAGCCTGTGAAGTCCAGCTGTGGTACCAAAAGATGTTCTGATAAGGGTGAGGAAACCAAAGCTGAAAGATGGCAACAAGGCAGGACACCTGAAATTATCTGACAGCCAAGACAGCCACAGATTGGGAAACCCAGTTTGCCTTTCGGTCCTGGCACCTTACTGTAGCGAAGGCACGGTATATTTGTGGGCCCAGATGAGGTACGCATTGATGCAGAAGTTGTTGGTATTGCTGTATCACTCCGAAATTGCAGATCACTTGTACCGTGCAAGAAACTGGGGAAGAATAAGGGTGGTAATTTTTGTCATTGTAGTGGATTTTCCGGAAGCAGTTCCTTCAAGATGATGTTTTTGTGATACATGATTGCATTTCTCCTAACTACTCCAAGTAATGGCAAAACTGCATGGTTCCTCTTTTCTGTGGTCTCGGACAGCTGATCCAGAAATCATGATGCTTAATCATAGCATGTCGGAGAGCAGTATGTTTTGTTTGGTGAGGATGCGTTCCTGCTCCACATGTCAGATATGCGCTACTCTGCTGAGCATCAGCTGATTTTTTTTTTTCTCAGTTGACCAAAAACTCAATGTGTTACCATAAATGACTTTCTAAACGTTGTATTTTATGGTGAAACGTTATTTCTTAGACATGAGTCACCTTCACAGAGGATAAGAAATTCTATAATCTGCATTTTACTAATTTTAGGTACAGATCCAACATGTTTCCCCAGTTTGCAGTTCCCTAGATGCACTCAGTAAAGACAGCAACGTCTGTCAAGAGGAGAGTATGTAGAGTAGCATTTGCCTGCAACACCTGCAATTCCAGTGTTTGGGAATGATATGTGTGTGAATCTGCTTCAAAATTCGGGTATTTTTTTCAACACTTGGTAGTTCAGCAAGCCATCAAAATCTCATTAGTAAGAAGCCACTCCTTTGCTTTTGTGTTTCAGACTTCCTTTTTAACAGAGATTACATTTTCTGTCATAGTGCCCTTTAGTGAAGTTCATTTGAGGATCCTGTTCCCTTTATTTGCAGTTCTTGAAAAACACGGGTCTGCACCCTGAACTCACACGGGTATCAAGTTAGGAGCCACCTTTGTTTGCCTGAATGGAGTCAGCCTGCTTTTGCACTGCTTTTGCACTGCTTTTGCACTGCTTTTGCACTGCTTTTGCACTGCTTTTGCACTGCTTTTGCACTGCTGTGAAAGCACAGTCCCCTCTGCACTTTATTATTGCTGAGGGAGATGAGGCGGGTTGGGAGCGGGGGGAGAATCCTGTTGTACAGTCCAACCTATTTCCAGCGGGAATGCTTTTAGGAGCCTAACCACTTGGCAGAGAGTCTTAATCATTGTGTGCGTTGTGCTCGGGAGGTTGAGAAGCAAGGTGTACGCAGAAGAGCCTTCCTTTTCCTAGCCAAATTGAGGGATCAGTGCAATACAAGCAACAAAAATGAAGCTAGGTGCAGAGGGGGAAATGTGAAATGGTCATAGGCTGAGGAATTTTTTACTAATACTGTGTTTTCTATTTCTTGGAGAGATGGTGAAAAATGACTATATTTCTCCTCTCATCTGTGTTAAAGTGCTCATTGGATTTTATGGGTTTAAGCTTTTTCTGGGTTTAAGTTTATAGATTATAAGCTTTTTCTGAAATTTTGTGTTCTACCTAGAGTACACAGAGCTAGCTAAAGGCTGAACAGACTTAAGATCCCCCCCCCCCCCCCCTTAGTTTTTTCTCTTCTGCTCTGTGATGCTCCCTAGTAAAAATGATCATTTTCTCTCATTTTTATATGTGGCAAACAGGATTCTAAGTATACCTCTGGTTTTGGTCTAGATAGTCTTCCCTAACGTCTGCTTCATCTGTAATCATTTCCCCATCTTTATTATCCAAGAGCAGCAGCATTTTAGGATTAAGAAAAGAGAATAAATTTTAAAAGAAACTAAAAATGAGCTGCTGTAAAGTAGGTACAGTGACACTGCTGCTCTTAAGCGTGTTTTGAGAAGAACAGAAACAAAGGTCTTAAGAGATCTTATTTAAGTTACATTTGTGACAGCTCACAAGACAGTGATGAAATGTGCTGGTTGAGGATCTTGAGGCTGTTGATGGGAGTTTTACTGAAAATCACTCTCTTCTTGGTCAAATGGCAAAGCTTCCCTAAGTCAGAAAAGCAGTAGTTGCAAGTTGATTCTGTTTCCTTCATCTGTTGTGCACAGTGGACAAACTCGTGCATTTCGGAAAACAGGCAAAACTCTGTTTTTGAAAAGAAAACAGGAGGCCTGAAGGATGCGTAGCTCGGTTCTTTGACTTCCAGTGAAGGCTTTCTTGGAGGAATGCTAAATCTCCATTTTCTGTCCTCTCCATGAGTATAGTAGTAGAAATTTGGAGCAAGGAGTGGAAAGAATGAAAGGTTACTAGCAAGAAATGAGTAGGAAAGAATAGGGGTCACTGGAAAGCTATATAAAGATGGAAAAAGTGATCCAAGAGCTTGGAAGATGAGACGGCTACATGTGACGTAAGGCGTGCGGGGATGTGTTGAAATGCGAAGCAGGCATTTCAAGATGCAGGCTTTTTAAGAAGGAGGAATAATTTCCACAGTGGCGTGCAAAGGCTGAGTTTAAATGAACAGAAAAAAAAAAAGACATCATTGACTCAGAAAAGCATGTGGAGTGCAACTTTCCTACAGCACTTATCCGTTCTTTCTTGCCTTGGTAAGTAAGTGTTGCCTTTGAAAAAATTAACCGGAGGCCAGGGGAGTTACTAGCACTGCCTGTATGACTACACCGTGGTCTCAGTTTGAAAAATGCCAGTTAGGTTTGGGATCATTTTTGGTATATTTGTTGGATGCTGAATACACTTAGCGCAAGCGGTTTTCCACCATGACTTACAGAATAGGAAGTGGTCAGAGAGCAATAGGTATCTCTCCAAAATCCTTTCTGTGGTGGCTGATTTGTGGGTTGTGTTGTATATGTCTGGCCTGACTGGGGAAAAAACCTGCAGTAGTCTTCGTCTGGAATTTTTAAATGGGCTTAATTTCTTGGCCATTTACAGTTTTCTCCCCTCTTGTTTGGTTTTCTTTGCACAAAAGAATAGAAACGTATGTGGAAGCTGACCTAACCTTGATAAACATGATAGTTGTGGAAATAACTTCATTCTATTGGATCATCTGGTCAAACTTTACATGGCAATTCAGTATATTCACCTACAGCAAATCTGTGCCTATCTAGCAAAAAAACAAAAAAAAAGTATGATTAAAATAAATCGAGGATAAGGATGTCATAATGTTTAAGTTATTTTTCTTAACACAGAAGAAAGGTTCATGTGATCACCAAACTGTGAAACAATAGTTGTTGAGGAAACAAATGTGTCCTAAATTCCAGCAAGTAATTCAATGAGTACTCTTCTGTGAGGGTTTTTTTCTTCTTTTGGTGTGGAAAAAAAATGTTAACACGATTCCAGTGCTCTGTAGGTGACATTCTTTCCTTGCAAATGTGTACAAGGTCTATGCATTACCCTTGTTGTATTCAGTTCGTATGAATTCCAGTTTGTGTGGTCAAGTGAATTGTTTTGCTGTTCTGGACCCAATTCCAATGTGCCCTTTGAAACTTCTCCTGCAAATCTGTTGTGAATGGTCACGTAAGCAAGTCGTGTTGTGCAAACTCACAGGCTGGTTTTGCAGCAGCCGAGGGGCTTGGGTGTTGACTGCATACCCAGTTCTCTTGTTATTCTCAACAATTTTTTTTTTCCTTCCTACTAGGAGCAAATGCCAGCATGACTAAGGTCTGAGGAAGTGCTTCTGTGTTCCTACCAAGGGTTTGCGGGTGCAGAGGAAGGGTGCAAGGACAGCAGGGACGTTTTGAGCTACCATGGATATCTCCACCGATTTGGTGCCATCCTCCATGATGTCCCAACCCGAGGTGATTGAGGTGAGTTAGACCACGATGAAACTCCAGCAGCTGAACTGACTGAACCTTTTTCTTATTTCCTCGTTAATCCTAGCTTTTTCTCCTGTCTCACTGCTGAGTTATTGGGGGAATTTTTCCTGAAATATTGTATTAAAGACACTCATCGTTTGCTAATAATGTTCTTATACTTTGGGACATGGCATTGCTGTGTTGTACTACTATTTGTAGAAGAAAATATATGGGTAAATACAATCTTTATTGACTCCATGTAGGTGGTCCCTGCACCATGGTTTGATTTTTTTTTTTTTTTTTTTTTTTACCATGCCTAATGAATACAAAGTAGAAGAAGGTCATAATGTGATTCAGTTGGAATAATACCACAGGAAATTTCAGGTTCAGTGTTCTTATCAGAAAAGCTAAAGTTTTAAGCCAAAAGCAGCAATAAAATTAATAACATACTTAAGATTAGTGTGTTAGTAATTTTACTTTCATGAATCAAAGTGTGTGTTTCAGATTTTATATTTATAAATAGCCAAGTGATTTCTTCAGGTCCATGCACTGAACACTAAGTACTTGTGTTTTCTGGTGAAGTAAACATTACAAACAGAAAAGCAGATGTTAATAACAGTCAAGATTTCATCTCAGAAAACCATTTTCAAAGTCCCTTTGACTTCATAGAGACCCAAGTGTCTGTTGCAACTTAAAACTTTTAAGGATGTATATTTTACTGAAGAGGGCACCACAATTGATTAAGGTAGATGTCACAAAATTTGAGATCTAATGTTTATTTTGCTTTGTTGTTGTTGTTTGCTGGAGATTCTTTGGCTCAGGAGACTACAGCAGTAGTGTGCACTGGGAAGTGCAGTGGTTGAGAGGTCCCTGGACCCTGTGAAATTACAAAAAAACGTGTCCACTAATGGGTGGTGACGTGGAATGAGCTGAATCCATAATCTGCTTTGGAGAAACTTCTTTGTGCTCCTCTTCTTCCTGTGTTTCAAATGGAGAACTAGTATATTTTAGAAGTGTTTTTGTTGCTTTTCAAGTCTCTGTCCCTGTTAGGGTCAGAGAAGGATTCTGTGTCTTTACAGCTGAACAGAATACCTGGTAGGAGGTGGATGCTGCATGCTTGCATCCCAGGCTGCCTGGCTGCCGCTGGACTCTTCTCCCTTTCTGGAGAAAGGCTCCCCAAAGCCATCTCCTGATGTGCTCTGAAAGGCACTTGCACCCCTGTCTCCGTGGGTTCTCTCTTCAGACCCTTCTTCATGTATGAGGAATTTGTGTATCTAAGGATTGCTGTTCAGGATAAATGCCTTCTTGAAGGGAAAGTGAGGTCAACTGTGGTGCAAGAATGAGTGGAAGAAGAGCTCTCACTTGTAGAGGACTTGATGATCAGCATAGTCACCATTCTGTTGTACTTACGGGTGAATAAATGCACATCCTGTGTCTGCAGGGAGTTTCTGATGAATAAATCCTGCCCTGGATTTGAATCACTAGACCAAAGACTAGAGATAAATGGATGATTCTGGTCATTAACTGGTAATCCAGACAGCTCTCCCTCCACACTTGGGTTTTAGAGACTGTGCTTCAATGGAATTTGACTTGGGATCCGAAAAGAAATGGCAACAGGAAGCAAAGGAAAGACTGGTATCTCAGTTTGGGAGATTATGGTAGAAAAATACCAGTCTTTCAACCTTGTGTTGTAAAAATGGACTCAAATTTGATATCTATATGGGCAGACTTACATGCATGCATGAATTCCCAGAGATTTCAGTAAACCATTGCAGATCTGATGGTTGATATAAGGCTTCAATCCTATGTAAAGGAGTAACAGCTCCAAACAATCAGCTGGGAGCCATGTGTATGTTTCTGAGGGTAAGGAAGAGCTTTTTAACAGGCAAGGACATAGTGAGACACATAGCTAAAGAGACAAATCATTAGATGGAAGTACTGAAGTAAAGCACTTCTCAGATTGGGACTGCGTGGGCTTGCCTTTCACGTTTGTGTTGACATACAAATGAATTTTGGCTATAGTTTAGAGAACTATATTCATTAAAATACTACTTTTTTTTTTCTGGAGGACATTATTTTGCCTTTTAAAACTGAGCAGATGCCACAGTGTGCTGCAGAAGACATTTAGAGACTAATGTTTTAAGGAAGGATTTTTTTTAAACTTGGAAGTAGCCTTGCATGCCTTCTGCATGAGCTAGATGGCATCTCAGTTACAAAAAGAAGTATTTTGCTACTTTACTTTAAACTTTCTTTATCTATAATCTTTTTTTAATCTTTTATCTTTAAACTTTCCTTTAGTATTGCCTGGATAGTTGGCTTCCTTCACGTTTGGTCAATTTGGTCTTAGAAATAAGTATCTATTTTGTATACACATGTATGTATATGCATCTCAGTAACAAATATTCCTCTGCCTACCATCCGTCCTTTAACTGCACAGGGCAAACAAGAATAGGCTCTTCTTTACCACAGAGGAGAATCCGAGACACCTCAGCAGGACCTTTTACAATCCAAAGCCCACCCTGACAGGTGTTTGCTTGGGCTTGAATCCTTACAGATGCTTATGGTGGCACCACAATGAGGGGAGTTCCCGCTAATTTAATTTTGCAAATGGTATCTTTCTCAAGGTTTGTCTTCTGAGTCAAGTAACAAAAGATTCACATTTTGGAAAAGTTCTTGAAAGTCATTTCTTGATACCAGGTGTGAAAATTTTGTTACTGTTTTAAAACATTCTTATTGCTAGTGTGTCAACATAGGAAATGCTTTTGGTGCTCTCTACAACCCTTTACTGAAGCAACACATTTTCCACAGTCATGTCTCTTCATACCCGCCCTATGCACTGACCTGTCCAAAGCTCCCTGCTCCCATCTTCTTTCCCCCCCCAGCATCTTCTTACCAGACCTCAGGAGTGGTGATGAAGAGCACAGATGTCATGTCTAAATGCGAAGGATAAGTAAAGTTTCAGGGTAGTTAGCTATCCATAGTTGAAATCTGGAGTAGAAAATAGTTCTGGGACACCATTCACAATATGTCAGAGAAGTCAATGAAACAAAAAAATTCCAGAATATGCTTTGAGCTTGTGGCAACGGGGTTTTATTGTAAGGCAGAATCTAGTGATTCCAGACTAGATAAGCCATTCTGTTCCTAAAGAGGAGAAACAAAATGTAACAGAACTTTTTGATTTTTAAGTTGGGGATATTTTGTGGTACATGTGATGACTTCATACCTCAGCTATGTATAAGCAAAATTACATCATAGAAACTTGATTAGTCTGATAGCGCAGTAAGCGGAAAGTTAAGTAATTCTGTAAGAAGCATTTAGCATCCCAGAGGGCTTACCTGTTTGCAAAAAGGAACCATAACAAGTGGTGATCTAAACTGATTAATATACTCTGTGGAGTGATTAGAATCTTCTCTCTTTGTGAATGGCATGAGATGAATTCTGCAGTAAAAGCTTTGAAGAAGAAATGATTTGAGCTCCAGTTGCTTAATGAACCAGGCACTTCCAACAGTGCTTCAGAAATGCTTAAAAGAAGAAAACAACAAAAATTCATCATTCTCTCTTTGCTTCTGCCAGCAGTGGATCCTACCAGCCAAATACTAGAAGTAAATTAGTGTATTTAAATAACTGCCTTGCAGCTGTTCCGAAGAGAAATCCAGAGTAGTTTCCATTATAGTGGCCTTTCATGGCTGTGTGGTTACCAGAGCCAAAAACATTTCTCCCACTCTGTGCCATTGAATACTTCTCTATTTTCCCTTCTTTTTGTCTGAATTAGAGTGGAAGAGACTTAAACTATCCTTGCCACAGAATGGTCATCCTCAGTAGCTTTTTCCTCTTTATAATGATGCTTGAGAACAGACTCGTGGAGTGGCACAGCTGTTATCACCCCTTTCCCCAACAAAGCCCAACACGATTTGCATTTTGGATCTGGTGCCCAAATTTCTGCAGCCAACAAATGTGCTTTTTTTTTTTCCCCCCCTTCTAGGTGAGTAAACAAATTAACCTCTTTATCAAAACAGACCTCTGGTGGTGGTAAATAAGGTAAATGAGAGAACAAAAGGAAATGGTGAGACTGGAAGAAACAATTTGTGATTAGAAATATATCCACCCAGTTACAGGCATCATAGGGGAAACTTAAATACCAGTATGCCTTTTTTTTTATTCTTATACTAGATGAGATTACCAGGCATTCAAAATACATCTCCATTTTCTTCAAAGTAGACCAATACTGCCTTATAGCCTAGGCAGCTGCTCAGTGCTGTACGAACAAGTTACTGATAAAGAACCCATTGTTGCCAGGGCCCTGAGAGGGAAAGATATTTCTGTATTCTGTTTACATATTTCACAAAGCAGTGCATCAAAGCAAAAGAAACCCAAACTGCCTGATGTAGATTTAAAGAAAAAAAAAATGTATTTGCTGTGGTGAACACAGGATAGTCATCTTATTTCCATTTGGAAATCTCAATTTCCAGCCCAAAATGAAATTTGCTATGCTCATTAACATTATTTTGAATAAGCATTTTGCTTGTAGGCTAAACTCTCCCAAGTGCTTACTTTGCTGGTTTGCTTGGTGGGGAGTGATGGAAGGTGTGCCCTGCAGATGGAAGTAGCCCCAATAGCCTACAGCATTTTTTCAGCATAAAAGGCCAGTCTTTCAGCTGCTGGAGCCAAGAATTAATTCCCAGCTTGGCTCACTGAGTACCAAGCTGGGCCAAAGGATGCATGTTGCAATTTGTTATGCATGGAAACTCACTTGGGATGTGAGAGGTGCGGATTTTTTTTTTTCCCCTCCCATTTCTTCCCCCCCGATGGCTTCTGAAGTGACACAGATAGGGGACTGTGCTGCACCTCTCTCCAGACAGCTCTTTGCGGGGCTGGGGTCTTTGGGGAAGGTCTGTCCTGCGCTGCAGTCACCCTGCTCAGCAGCCCGTGGGCACTCACCGCAGGTCGGAGGTCTGGCGACGATGTTCAAGTTGAAGATAAGGCAAGTAGGCAACCGGGGCGTGAACCGGGTGAGATGGTGTAGAAGCCTAGTCTGCATCATGACACAGACTTTTTTTGAAGGCGTAAGAGGTGGCGTGTTTCGGTCACTAAATTAGCTGGTGGAATACAATTGCCTTCTTGTGTCTCCCACAAAGCTGGAAAGTGTTGAAGCTATAGCCGTGTTTGGCTAATATTTGTGAAGCTCAGCTTGTCATGAAAGCTCCCCCAGAAGAAAATGAAGCCTGAAGAGCTTTGCAGAAACCCTTTCTGTGCTCTGTGTGGGACGTTTGGGCTCAGCTACCTAATTTGGGCTCAACATGCCCAACCACATCTCTCCTAGTGGCAAAGCCAATTAGCTTATTTTTGCAATACCTCCGGGTTGCAGTGGCAGCTTCCCTTTGAGAGGAGCTTGGAAGGCAGAGAAGTGCTGTGTGGTCTGGGAACAAATCCTTGGTAATCAGTGTTGAAGCCATCCTAGCAGTGTAAGGGGGGATGTGATGGTGGAGAACTATGTCCTGATTCAAACAGTCTTCCTTTCCTCCTCAACTGGAAAACATTCATCAGAACATGTAGGTAGTGCTTGCGAGGGATGCAGCTCATCTGAAAATGCTGGATCTGTGGAAAAGGAGCAACAATACAGCAGTGTCTGAATTATTGGGTAGGTTGCTAGAGGAATGAGTTCACTCTCTGTCTTTGCTTGGATATTTTTTTCCCATTCTTCTAGCTTTTTAATTTCCTAAATATCCTTTTGCTTGCAGAATTCTGCAGTGAGAGAGACCCCATCTGCGTGTGCAGCAGTTCCTTTCTGGAGCAGTAGAAAGTGCCAGAAGTTGAAACCACAGAGCTGGCCATCTGGGGGTCTGTTGGGCCAGCTCAGGATGCTCCTGACCATCGCTGCTCTTCACTAATGCTCTTGTGTTTGAACAGTGAATTGCGTGGCTCCTGATTTATCTATCCTGAAAAGCTGTAGGGCCAAGTCGAGGTATTTCAGACCTGATAGTTAGCAAACCTGGCATCTTCCAGAAGAAAGGCATTTTTAGAGTTAGCTGGACTTCCTGCTCTCACCCATTCCTTTTTTAGCCCATGGAAGCTATTTTTGAACTTGCTTTTGTAGTAGTCGACAGTGAATAAGCACTAAGGAAGGTCAACACCCTCCCTGGTTTTATAGTCAATCTGTGGAGGTTGTAATCATAGTTTCCAACAGGATCTGTCTCACTTGTGAATTATACCTTCCTCAGTAGAAGTAAAATTGCTTCTTTTTCCAGTGTTGCTGGTGACTGGGTCTCTTTGGTACACTGAGTTGGGTGTACCAGATCTGTTGGGTTACCCTTTTCAGGTATGAACTGTAGGATACAGAGAACTTCTCAGTTCAGTTTCTAGTAGATGGGACATTTGTTAGCTCTGAGACTCCATAGCGATACAGTCTACTACAAAAGCATCCTAAAAATTATTGGATATGCTAGCCATTGCCACACAATCCATAAGTAACTCTGTTATAACATGATAAAGCATAGAGTTAAAGGGGTCTCTTTGCAAAGAGAGTAATTTCCTCATGTCTTTTCAGCTATGTGAAGGGCAAAATGAGTCTAGTCAAATGAAGAAGTGGCCTGCTGTGACTGAACCACCACATCTTAACATACAAGCTTTTCTTTAAGTCTGCCAAATGATT